>NW_020884879.1:13783350-14194080 GCF_003945725.1 Corapipo altera
GGGGGGGGGCGGGGACAGCGCGGCCCAATGCGCGGCTCGGCGGCGCCGCGCCCGCCCGGCGGCCCCGCTCCCGCGGCGCGGCCGTGAGGGAATGCGGCGCCCACCCCCCGCCCCGGTACCTTCTCCTCCTGCAGAGCACGCACGCGGCCCAGAGCAGCAGGGCGGCGGCGGCGGCCGCCCCGCCGTAGGTGCCGAGCGGCAGCGTGTCGGGGCCCATGCTGGCGGCGCTCGCCTCGGCGGCCGCTGGTGCCTCGCCGCCGCCGCCGGGGAGGAAAGTTTCGCCCGTCCTCCCGCTCCCGGCAGGAGAGGAGCCCGGCCGGCCGTCCCTCCCCGCCCACCCCGAGCCCAGGGGGCTGGGTTTGGCTGCTCGGAGCCGGACTTGGCGAGCGGGCCCGGTGCGACCCGGCCGGCTCCTCCCCGGGGAGCGCCCGGCGCGGGGAGGGTCGCGCCCGCCCGCCCCCGCGGCCTCCCGGCGGCGGCGGAGGGAGAGCCTCGGCCTTCGGCTCGCGGGGAAAGGCTCCGATGTGGCGGAAGGGTCCCAGGACGGAGACCCAGGATGAAGGGGGGTCTCCGTCCTCCCCGCCCTCCAATCCCTGTCAGCTCTCCCGGCACCCTGTGAGGGTCTCGGGGCCCTGCAGAGGGGCTCGTGTGGCGGGGCGGCGGTGGCGTGTCCCCATTGCGAGCGGGGCTGGGTTTGGGCAGGTAGCGACTCTGATATCCCGTTGACCTCTGCTCGGTTTTGGTACAGACAACCGATGTGTGTCCCCCGCTTAAACAGCAGGACAACACCCCACCAGCTTCATAAAACTTCACTTGAGATAGGATAAATGAGATATGAATAGTGAGCGTTGCCTTTTGGCGTTGTGCTATATGAGAATAATGTGGGTCCAGTCCCCCACTGTGCCAGTCTCTCTGATGTGTTATGAAGAGTGGAGGAGGTGAGAAACCAAAAACTGAGGCAATGGAGAGATCCCCAGCGTGAGGAAGTGGGATGAGGTGGACTGACTCAGAGGTCCAGGTAGTTTGGTACTGCATGGCAGGACAGGGACTAAAAAAATACCAGGGCAGCAGCAGTACCTTACAGCTCCACTGCCATTTGGCACAATGTACACTCCAAAATGTTGCTGTGATGTAAGATACCGTTCAATGCAAATTCACACTGAAGGAGTAAGATACTTCATTTTCTGGAATCGTGGTTTGGTTGAATGCTGACAGACAAAAAGTTCACCTAGCTTGCTTACTCAGCTGCATGTATTATCATGCATTATATGTTTCACAATGTTTGGTGGTTTATACATTCCCTTCATCTTGAAAACAAGTTGTACAACACTCAGTCTTCTGGCTTGCCCTGTTGTAAATTTTCTCAAAATTGTAGAGTCCCAAATGCATCTTAGCAGATAAAAAGCCAGTTAGCTAAAAGCCGTCCTGAACTTTAAAAGACTTCATCATTTTTAGCAGCTTGAGTCACCTCTGACCATTTGCAGTCATCAGGGCTGTGTGTCTTCTTCCTCAAACATTCCTGTTAATTTCAATTAAATACTCAGAAATGCCATTGTATTAATCAGCAAAAATCTAATTAGTCTGTCTCACATTAAATTTTCTCAGAATTGGGTCACTATTGCTTAAAACCATCAGCTCTCTGTCCCTCCTGAGACTGAAAAAACCAGAAGCCCATATTGTGCAATATGATGCACAAAGGGAAACCATAAGAGAAACTGATGTTATACTTGTAGTTCTGTAGGGCTTTTTGTAGGGAACTATATTTGAAATCCCCAGCTTGGGAATCCCAGGAGGTTTCTTAGCTACTAGTCCAGTAAATTCATGGAAAAGGAGTAATTCAAGACTGAAATGTGTTGCGATGTAAGACATTACACAGTAAAATATTACTCATTTTACAAGTGACCTTTGCTGTGAAAATTTAGTGTTTCAGTTCAGTTTAATTGGAAATAACTGTTCATGTACAACTAAATAGCTATGACAGCTAGAGTAAGCCCTCTTCCACAATCAAACATCAAAACACCAAGAAGATCACTGTATTTCTGGCAGAGGGTGTGAAGCGGTTACAACAGCCTTTTTTATTTTACACTTTTCATATTTTCTAAAAGTTACTGTCTCAGGTCAATTGCAGATGCAAAACCCACACCTCACACCCCAAAAAGCACCACACCATCAGCAAGACTGTGTTATTTTGAAATACAGAGAACACAACCTGAAAGGTCCTAAGTACCCTAAGAATGCTGTGTACTGTTCTGTGTCGACTCTTTAAAAATCCCAAGAGGATGGATTGAATTCTTAAATAGCAAATGATTCTCAAAGAGCTAGAAACCGAAACATGTTTAAGTTTGGCATCTTATATATAGTATGTATTACGTCAATGCAGATCCAACTGGATGATATTTACACATAACGTACCAGTTAAAATTATAATAGATGTATCTGTAGGTATTGGCGTCTCAGCTAACTGGAGAAACAGGGTGAGGCTGAACAGTTCCCTCTAATGTAGGTCTAGCAGGAAAGAGGAAAATAATTTAATTTTCAGAAGGTGCAAGACTAGTCTTATAGTGATATGGTGTCATGCTGAAAAATTAGTTTTTTGAGACTTGGAGGGATTTTCAGTTTCAAGCTGTCGTGAGATCTTTATGGAGGTATCACTGCAGCATGGTCATAAGTGAGGAGAAAGAATGCAAATGCTGTTATATTTGGAAAAGGATAATGTTACTTTCCAGCTGGATACAACTGTGTCCAGTTGTTATCCTTACTGGTGGGGTGTAATTGCTGTTGTTCCATGACAGTAGTATTGGCTCCTTAGCAAATTTCTTGAAGTGCTGTTTGTGTGATTAGAAAGCTGCTAGAAACAAGCGCAGGCTCGAGAGAGGTGAAGGCATTTGCAAATACCTACTGGGAAGGGACAGAGAATTCATGGGATAAGCTTTGAAGGCTTTTCAATTGGAATACACCAAAGATTTCAGAGAGGTTCCTAATACCATGGTAGTAAGCTTAGATAGATAGATAGATAGATAGACAGATAGATAGATAGATGGATAGATAGATAGACAGATAGATGCTCAGCTACATTTCTCCTGTTTAAATTGTGAACATTCTGTACATATGCTACAGTTCAAAATGCATACTGTGTGTATGTTTCATACTGCCAATGTTGTAAGATGATATAGATCATATTTTTTTGTCTTATGAAAATGCAGAAGACTCAAAATAAACTTTGAACAGTATATACTGCAATCTGTACTATATGTTACACATCACAGTGTGATTTTGCTATGTACAGCACATGGACAAATGCCTGTTCTACTGGGTAGCTTTCATGTGCACAAGGATTTAAACTCCCAGGCTTAGACAAGAGCAGATTCTCTATCACTGAAACACCAGTGACATAATGTGTTATAAATGATGGCAGGAAGAAGGCTTACTTTTCTACTCACCTAACACTACTCATTCAAAGGCTATTTTCAACAGCTTATAGCTTTGCTCTGCTGCAACCATTGCAGTTGCAATACTGCAAGTCCATTCTTGCCTTCAGTTTAAATGCGCATGCAGTATTTCAACCAAAACAATGTGTGTATTTTTGTGAGTAATGATAAGGGAAAATACCCATGGTAACATTTTTAGTGATTTTGAGAAACGGCAGTGGCATCAGACTTTGAAATGAGGTCAACAAATTAACCTCTGTGTCAAAGATAATCTGTCCAAATTTATTTAGGTTATAAGCCCCACAAGAAAAGAGGTTTTGTACACTCTAATGACCTGCTGGACCTTTGGGGCTTAATTCCATGAAGATGCCACTGGAACTGGGTCTGCTTCCAGCTCTTAGCTCAGCAGCTGTTTTCTCTGGAAGTGAAGCTCTGAGCTAATAGAGATCAGGCTGTATTCAGGGCAATGAAAGTAAAAGCCTTTTTGTTCCCTGCTCTCCCTCTCCCTTCCTGCTAGAATACAGGCAAAGGGAAGTGCAGTAATGTAAGTGTAGAATGGAAAGGCTACAGACCTCTCAAATCTCACTCACTAGATTCAGGATTAATACATTTGATTCTTACTTTGTGTTCTCTTCTTCAAGAACAGACCAAGGTGCATTTAATGCTTTTGGAATGGGCAGCACTGCAGCCTCTCTCATGTGGCCTCCTGTGTCAATCACAGCCAGGTGGCCTGATCTCTGAACAAGACCCCATGCTGAGACAGGTGAGAAGTCCCACTCATTTGCCCCTGCATTTCAAATGCTGTAATCCACTGTCATGTGAACTACCATGCCAAACATATACCTATTACATGCATCAGCATATGTACTCATATTTTGTCAGAAAAAAAGGAGCTGAAACGTCCATGGGGGCAGGAACTGAGTAGGCAAAGAAATCATGAATGGGATCCAGAGAGGGAAAAAAAAAGAGGATTAGGAACAGATGAGTAGAAACTGGGGATGAATGGGCATGAAATCTGGGACCCAAAGGAAAGGAGAGAGGAGGACAGTAAGAATAGAAAAGATTTTAAGAAAAATGTGACAGAAGAGACAACTGCCTCAGTGTAGAGATTAAGATATGGAATTGTGGTATGACTCAAAGGGGAAATCCAAGAAGAGAGGTGAAACTGGAAATGAGTGGGAATGACAGCACCAGAGAGGAGAAGCCAAGAGGACTGAATTGGTTCCTACAGTTTGCAATCTGGGACTCAATGGGAAAGAAGAAAGGGATTTGGATCAAAAATTGAAACTGGGAAAGCATAAAAGTGATGGGCAAGAGGATCAAGAGAAGAAGAAACCAATAGAAGATGCTCCATCTTCCTGGATGCAGTCTCAAAAGACATGGCAGAGCCTCAAAAGACATGGTCCTGTTTCTCTGTACTGCCATCTCTGCCACAAGTCATGCAATCCTGTATTTTCCCTTCTGTTGTAGCTAACTATCATGTGGTCACAGTGAGTACTGTTAGGTTACTTCCTAATCAGGCATAAAATTCATTCACTGAAGGAAAAGAAGGAATAGCTAGCATGCCATCAGATAAGCCATTGATTCAAATCATTCTGAAGCCATAGATTCTTTAGGTTTGCAAGGAGATGGACTGGCAATCTAAGATGTGGACTATGGGAAAATGAGACATCCTATTCTGGGAGTTAAATACAAGGGAGCTGTGTTACAGCTGCCACGAGGGAGAATTTTTACATTTTCACTGAGTTTGTAATGAGAAAATTTTAATATATACATATATCTACAAGGATGTAATTTAGGAATGAGCTTTACAGATAAACCTAGATTATGTAGACAAAGAGAGCGGAGAGCTCCTGCTTCTTCCTTGTCATAGATGGAAACATGGTGTGGCAAGGAGGTGACTGCAAAAGCTGTGGCTGTCATGGCTAAGTTAACTCAAGATTCTCCTTTATAGTTATATTCCATCCACTTCTGTGGTTAATTTTTATACCATCATACCACTTATAGGCTAATTATCTGATACACCCTCATTTTCTGCAGGTTAATTTGAGAGCTTGGGTCTGATTTGCCAAAGTGCTAAACCCAGCAAAATTGATGCATATCTATAGTTATCTAGATGTAAAGAAACAGTGATGTATTCAAGACTTGCCCTTTGAACACGTAAAGCACTTTTAGCATAAAAAAACCCCAGCATTTACCTGCCCTACAGATAAGCATCCATGAAAATATTAATGCTGGTGTGCCCTAAACAAAATTTATATTTGCAATATAGTAAGGTATTCAACTGTATGCTCTGAGTAACATAATAAAATTTTGAAGAATGCTGTATTCCCTGCACAGGATTATATATTAAGAATTTGGCAAAGTTATCCTAAAAAATTGATGGAACTGCATCATACTCTACCTTCATTAAAAGCCCACAGTTCTGGATTTTCTAACTTTCTAATAGCTGACTTTGTAACCTTCGAAATACACTTTTTATTTTTCATTGCTATAATTCAGTTTTATTTGCCTTGGGAATACTACAGTCTTTGCTAGCAGCAAATATTTGGGGCAACTAAAGAGTGTTTGTTCTACTATAAAAACAAATATCATGTATTAACTCATTAACTGGCAGGTGTATGTATATAAACAACATCTGGACAGTTTTCATTTCTCTGGAGTACTGAACACAGCTATAGCACAAACTGGAAGAGAGGAGAGGGAAGGAAAGAGGAGGGGAGGGGAGGGGAGGGAGGAGAGGAGAGAGGAGGAGAGGAGATAAAAAGGAGTGGGTGGGAAGGGAACATTAAAGATTCAGCTTTCACAGTGCTGTCCATTGTAAGGATGAATCAGCTGTAGGGTGGAATATCCTGTTTTGCAAACAGAAAGAGTTCAAGAGAAAGTCTAAAGAGTACACAGTTACCCAAGTGAAAAGAATGAATGATTGAAGATTGCAGATGAAAAATCCTAGAACTATTAAGAAGTGTATTATTAATGGACTGTAATGTAAGAATATTATATGAGTCAAATGGTTAGACATAGAAGCAGAGAAAGAGGAGACAGTAAAATCCAGACAAATTTGTCATCAGGATGATAATACAGTTGTGAATCCATCCACAGACATTTCTGAAACCCCACATAGGGAAATGCATGGTCACAAACAAAAGAAAATCAGTGGCTGGGGTATTGCCCTAAAATGATTAAGCATTTATGTCAGGAGTGCTAACCACTGCAAAACAGGGCAGATGCTTATGGCAGGTAGATTTAAAAAAAATACAAGAAAATGTTTAAAAAGGAGACTAGACCTCCTAAACTGAAATAAAATCAGAAATAAACTCAAAAACTTTTGAGCTGTCTTGGCAAAACCAAAAAAAGTGGAGCAGTGCTAGTCAGATCAAAGTGCAGTAGAAAATGTTTCAAGAGCAATGCTGAGCTACTGCACACATAGAAGTTAATTAGCAATAAAACACAGGGTAATTATCAACTAAAATCATGTTTTATGTAACGAAGGGGAGATATGCACAAGTTTTGAATGCATGCTTGTGTTTTCACATTCACACCGAAAAGAAATGCAATTAACAAATAAGGATTCAAGGAAAAAAAGCTCATATAGACCTGAAATGTGACTTAAATAGCATGACTCAGTGACAGGATTTCTAAATCCTGATATCTTAGACTGTAGCTGATAATTACTCCCATGGTGCTAACTATACTTCTGCACAACCAGTTTTTGTTTTTATTTGTCATTTTTGGACCGCAGTTTCAATATATTAGTACTACAGATTTTTTAAACCAGGTCTTTAAATGCGATGAATTTGTATTCTTTGGGTTTTGTTAACTTACTGTATCACTTGTTCCTCTGATACTACTTTGAATAGTGGTTTTGCTGATCATGATTAAAATATTATTTAAAGGATTTGAGTTTATATTTTATTGAACTTAATAATTTGAAGTAAGCCTGTGAAAAACAAAAGGCAAAACATTGTAGTACTGTACATCATTATGCCAGTCAGATTGTAATCTTGGGCTGCAAATCTGTCAAAGCCTGAAGCTGGTGGGTAAAGCTACTGGTGTTGGTAAATGTGTGCCTCCCTGTGCATGGGGCACACCTATGGGTGGTGTTCTGATTAGAGAAATTGGGTGGAGTGTGGGATAGAGTCTGTACTTTGGACTCCATCCGAAATAGATACTTTTTCCAAATTAAATGTTCTGTGTGTGGGTAGACTAAGCTCAGGCCGGTCTAAAATGGGATCTCAGAGATTACATTATTACAATATCTCCCTAAAGAGCAAAGCAAGCAAGATCCTTTAAAAAGGGAAGTGGGAAATAGATATGCAGGCAGCGTATGCTCATGGTTACTCTTCAGGTTTGTCACAGCCTAAGTTGAAACTGAAGCTTTCAATTTTACTATGATACTCGTGCTTTATTATGATATTGGAAGTCATTGGAGATCCCCTTTACATATGTACTCAGTTTGGCCTCCAGGCAGTCAATGTATGAGAAAAGAGGTGATACTTTCTTGGATGTCACCTCCATAGGCAGAATCAACGATGCTAGAAGAAGATGCAGGAATAGAAAAGTAGATACGGCCCTATGAATTCAAGCTTTCAAAATAGAAAAGAACATGTAATTCATAAGCAGAAATATTGGCTGCACCTTGAAACCCTTGTCTTTGAAAAGTGCTTTTGTTTTAAAAATATTCTCTGAAAACATATTTCTTGCTTAATAGTCAATGCCTGGTTAAAACCTGCAAAAAAAGTGTAATTTTGTGCCTGTGGGGGAATGTATTTGAATTTGTGGACCTACCTGTATTTTAATTCAAATGATGGTTTCATAATTTGAGTTATATTCTGCAAATGAGGGAGGAGTCAACATAATATTTTGTCAGATGCAGATCTGAGTCATTTAACAATAGCAGCAGAGTCTTTTGGTCATATCACACATGAGCATGCAAAACCAGGCCAAAATGGAGTTCTTAAATGCCAATCAAATAAATGGCTATTATATATGTAAGCAATTCCCAGAACAGAAAACAAATATTTTAATAAGTAAAATAATTGTTTGCCTTGAAAGACATCAGTAATCTAGTGATTTTTTTTTTCCTTGGAAAATTGATGCTGAACAGGTTAAGATATTTCCTTAATGTGATGTAACCCTGTTTCTCCACAGAGAGCAAAGGCCTTTTCCAGCTCAGACTAAAATTGGGTGTTTCCATGTTCATATTTCCAAACCTTCCTCTAGCCATTACTTTTTTCTTCTGCCAGGTCCGCTGTTTCCTGCTTTTGCTCTCTGCTTTCGGACTGTTTCTCTTCTGCAGATTATAGAATCATAGAATTACTTGGGTTGGAAGGGACCTCAAAGATCATCTAGTTTCAACTCCTATACCATGAGCAGGGACAGCTTTAACTCAACCAGGTTGCTCAGAGCTCCAACCAACCTGTCCTGGAACACTTTCAGGGATCACATCTGGCTTCTGCTTCCAGAAGCACACAGAACCTAATGGTACCCTTCTGCCCAGTTTCCCCAGGTTCAATTTCTGGGGTTTAGGCTGTGACTTCCTTTTCTTCTCATTACTCCAGGTAGAAGAATCACTGATACAACAACATTTATAGGAGGAGAACTTGTGAAGGTCAGTAACCGGTTGCATCAGCTTCCAAGATGTGCAATCCCAACATCCATTATGCTCTTGTATTATATTCACAAGCACTAAATGGTGATATATGTATTTTAACAGGCTCATGTAAATTTCAAACTTCTATATATTCAGAATATAAATGATCGTATTTCCTTCCATATTTTGGAAAAGGTCCCATTTAATTAAAAAAAAAGTCTTTCCTGTTGCTTTTTCTCATAACTTAAAGAATTCTCCATTTCCTCAGACATAGGCTGGTTGAAAACGTAATGACACCATGATCATTTTCTGTTGAATTCTGTATTCATTTCTGTTACACCTAATTATATTTCTGTGATACTGTGTTGGAGTTATCCCTAGAATTCCATGCATTTTTTTCTGGGTAAATTACAATTAACTTTAAAAAGTAAAGGAAACATCTAATTAGTGGTACAAAATTCCTGATAACTTTTGTGCTTCTCTGAAAATTATAGTTTATTTCTATTTGCATTTAGATTTCTAACTGAGTACTTGGCCTTTGGGGTGGAATAAATATTGGTTTGCTTAAAGGATCTGTTTTTATCAGGTTACTTGCTTAAGTATCCCAATCAATAATTTAATTCTATGAATGTTTAAGTTCATTATATATATGTTTTAGAAAAAAAAGTTGATCCATCCAATCTAAGCACATGCTTAGCCTTAAAAGCCTGAATGGTCTCACTGAACTCAAATTGAGAAACTACTTAAGTTCAATGACATAGTCAGAGACATCTGCTGGAAATTTTGCGCTTGTAACAGATACTATTTCAGCTCTGAAAACAACACCAAGGACTTGACCCTATAAGTCTTTCACATTTAGAATTCCTACCAAAGTCAGGGGAAATCTTCATGAAGCAGAAAAATCTAATAGTGTAATTATTCATCTACTGGGAAATGGCATATTATTCTATCACCTATTAAAATAAAATTGATACTTCTATATGTTTCTATCTCAATAATTTTGGAAGTAGTAAAATATGTGCAGGAATTGCTAAATGGTTTGGGGTTTTTTTTTTCTGAATCTTAAAATTTTGTCCTTAAAAGTCTACAGAAAGTCAAATATCAGGCAAATATTTTCTCCTTACAATGGTATCCGCCTTCATATAGTTTTTGCAAGCAAAACTTCAGGGAATGATATAACAAACCACTAAATAAAATTCAGATGTCTCAATTCACTTGTATTTAAAAAAAAAATAAAATTAATTGACACTAAAACAAAGCATTTTATGGTGTAATTTACTGGCAGTGCAACATGTTGAGTTTCAAACGAGCTGTTTGTCTTCTGAAGCAGGCTGGAGAAAATACACTCTGAAAGTGCACCCAGAACATGTGAATAACTGGTACTTCTCACTCATTCACTGTTTAACAATTAGTGTTAGTGATTGCAGATAGGAAAATAAGGATTTATATTGAAAGTGTTCGCAAAAGTAACTTTTCCCTTTCCTGACTAATGTTTCTGCTCTGGATGACAGCAAATGGAGTGAGGCAACAATCAAGTCATTCATGATCTGGTGTAAATGAGAGTGTCTCTCTCGTCTCCAATACAACTATGCCAGGTTGGGGCTATGAACCAAAACTCTGAAAAGTAAGTATCATCATACTGGCTATCACAAGTGGCCTACTTTTTTTTTTTTTTTTTTTTTTTTAGGCAGCGCTTTGTATCAAAAGCAGTAGTGTAAGTGATTAGGTCCTTGCAGTAGTTGGTTACAAAATAATTTGTGTAAAGACTGTTTCCTTCTATTTCGAAGGGAAATTGTGCTTCTGCTTGGAACAGTGAGATGGTGTAGTCCTTCCCAAACACCTGATTTTACTGAACTGTAACTATAAACTTAGTTATTATTATTAACCTATTAATATTCCCCCATATGCTTTTATAGTTCTTGCTTATGTATAATAATTATTGTTTTTAGAAATGTCTGATCCTGCTAAACACTTGACCCTTAGACTTCCTCTTGAAAGGTTTTCTGCTTGTACTTAGCTTTGAGTATGTGAGTCCAAAGTGCACCAGTATTATGGCTCCAACATCTTGGCAAAGAGCTGCTCCAGGCTGGGGGCTGGGTGCCTCAGCTCCACCTTAAATCTCTGGGTCTGGTCCAGCACTGTGCTTTGGAAAGGTGCCACATCAGTGGCCCTCAAGGCTGAAGTTCTTCTGTGCATTCATGAAAAGGCAACAACACGGGTCATATCTATGCAAGATTTATCACACATCTTAGCAAACAGTGCTGCACAGAGGGAGCCATATCTTCCCTGGCAAGTTGCTTCAACCATTGGGTCATTCAGATTGATCCAAAGTATCAAGAGCCTTAATTCTTCAGCTTAGACTGAGCAGTCAAGTCCACTATCTATTTGATGTTACACCTCTATAAACAGCTGCCTAGCACAGATAGTGCTTATTTTGACCAAGAGGTAATGGAGGTTCAAGAAAACATGACACTAGATTCCAGACTACTCAAAACAATCAAAACAAGTCAAGTGTCTCTAAAGCCCAGCCTGCTCTGTCCTCCTCCCTTGCTAAAAGGCTTCTCAGTGCTGCAGTTTGGCAGTCAGTAGGCTAATGCACTGAGAGAGAATTTCAAATTCAAAGACCATCCCAGTCTTAAAATGTCAGCAAAACACATGCACTTCAAGTGTCAGGAGGCAACTGATGAATCACAAATGCCATTTTTAGCTATGTACAGATTACTATATGGGAAGTATAAATCACCTACATCAAATTTCTGGTATAAACTTCTAAAGCAGTGAGTGCTTATCTGTCAAAGCATGCAGGAAATGCCTTTTTAAACAAGTTACTGGTAATACTCAACAGCAACAGACCTAGCAGTTCCTTGCTGTCTTTCCTGTGACAAAAATGCCTCAGTCAGCCTCTCTTTTTTACGTATGACATTTTGAAAAGGACTAACTAATACTAGGACAAAACCAGGTAGTTGATTTCCTCTGATGATCACTTCTGATGCTGTTCACAAGATGGAAATGCTTGTGGGCCCAGGATTGTCAATGAAGTGCTGCATGCAGGAGATGTAGCCTTTAGTTCCAATGTGCAGACAGAACCTGTGTCCCTTAGGTTCTACCTGACTTTTGTTGATCAAGTTTATCTGATGCTTGAATGGTTGTTACAGGTTTTGCTGGCCCACTGTTTTATTGAAAGCAGACAGTACACTCAAGCTGTGGCTTGGGATGGTTGGTCATGAGGAAACCAGAGAGTAATACAGCAGTGGTAGAGGTTACGCAGAGAAATCAGTTTATCCCACACAGATTTTCAGCAGCTGGCTGGAAAAAGTCGCACCTGACCTGATCTCGGGTGGGTGATAGTCCTGTTTCAAGTGAGAGGCAGCAATAGAAAATGTCCATAAATAACTTCCAACCAACATGAAATAATTGCCCTTTTTGCTGCATTCTTAGGATTGTTTAAATTAATATTCTGCTTTGAAAAAGAAAAGCAATTGTTAAACTTGAATATTTAAACTGTGCAAAAGTGTTTTTGAGTAGTGACTAACAAAAAAGAAGAACAAATAGAAAATTTAATACTGATGTATAAAAATTAAAATGAAAATAGACATGGCCACAGAGAGCTACAGAGGGAGTGTATCCCTCCTCACCAGTCCACAGAGGTTTGCACGTATGGTAGCCTTCTTTGCATTGCTTGGAAACTTTATCATAACATTTGCAAAAAGTGATTTGTGATTTGGGACTGTAATTTATTTTTTAGAAACTTTCTTTTTATTCATTGCTAGAGATGGGCTGAAGCCAGTTGTGTCTGAAATGAAACCAAAAGCCTCATGAGCAGATGGCCTAGCATGTTCAGCAAAAGTGCTATCTGGAAATGTGATGTATTCTTCACTAATGAAGAACCTTGAGGACTATCCTTTCTGTTTACCATCAGCCTCTGAATGTGTACCATTCTCTTATTCTCACAGGCACTGCTGTAGAAGACAAATAAGAAGTAGGAATAGCACTAAGGCTTAGAAGTCACTTTTTTTTTTTTTGGTTCCATATTAATGATATTAGATTTGTTTCGTGTTTTTTTTTTTTTCTTAATACCTAGCACCAGAAATGCTTCTAAGGTTTGACTGGTCCATATATATTAACTGGAATATAACTGTATCTGTAAATTGAAACCACACTAAATGGACATTTTGATATCCCTTTCAGTGTCCTTAGCATAGGCTACCTCACCTGATTTTTCTCCCACTGTAGGGTGGGACAAAGAAAAGACGACATGGTTCCTGCATGCTTTCAGCCGGTTTCAAGGTTACAGCTTCCTTCCCCATCCACTGCTTTCCTCTGGTGTAATGTTATGTTTGCCTGTCTTCTAGTGCCAGATCTCAGCTTGACTCCTGCAACATCATCACTTCCCATTTCAACATACTCTATAATGTTCAAGATTAGGACACTTAGATATGTTTAATGTGCAAAGACGAATGTGTCTACTGGTGCCTAGTGATAAGGTGGATAAACTCCCATTATGGTAAATGGAGACAGTTATCCTTAAAAGGACAGACATTATCATCAATAGCTCTGGGCTCCACTCAGCATACCTCTCCAGTGAGCACCAAGGGGAGCTGGTCACCAAAAGCAGATGTAAACACCTACAAAAGCCTAAGCTTTGGATGTTTAAATACGGAACTAAGTCCCACCCCAGGTGATTGCCAGCAGTACTTTTTCTTTCTCCCAAAAATTCTCACTCAGTGTTTTTCTCTCTTCATTTCACTTGTTTACCTCCTCCTCTTGCTCCTACATGTCTTGTTTAACTCTTTGTTTTGCCGTCTTGTATCATCATTTGTTCTGGAACAAGGTATGCAAAATCTGCTCTTGAACGAGACAAACTTTGTTCGTACCTAGTTGAACTGACACTGTGATAAAATGCCTTCCTCCTCCTGACATTGACACAAACCATTTATCCTCTCACCTCAACTTCATATTTAATGTGTAAACATGCTTGTTTGTTTGTTTGTTTTCATAGGGAGGGAGATTTGTCATTAAATTTTAGTTCTGTTAAAGAAAAGTGAATTTTTCATGACCGGTTACTGTTTTTAAACTAACACAGCCTACACTCTTATTAACATACCTGATCCTCAGGCATACTAATTTTTAAAAGCCTTTAAAATCAATGGGAGCTGTGGAAGCTTAATGTGTCTCCTGTTTTCTGTGAAGCGTTCTCTCCGTGGTGGTTTGTGACTGTGTCTATATGGACAGCACAACAGCAAAGAAACAAATGAAGAGTAGAGCCTGTGTGCAATGCACACATAATGATGATAACACTGAACAATGCTCACGTTCTCCCAGATGTATCTCCCTGAGCAAATATAAGAAGACTACCTCACGAGCAACAAAATTATGGGCTAAATTCTGAGCATCATTGTGCAAGTTGAAACCTCGACCGATTTCATTTTCTTTATTCCAGCCTAACTGAGATCAGGATCTGCCTGTATGATCAATACAGTAGGCGTATTGACCTAAACCTTCTGGAAATAAATAAATACTGTCAGGAACAGTCCTCTTGCAAGGAAACACACAAAACCACCTGACTTTAAACAGACTTTTAAAAAACACATCTCTTATGAAAGCTCTTGGGAGCGGGAGTTCTTTCAGTCTCCCGGGGCATAGCAAGCAAAGCAAGGTAAGTTATCTTGACACCAAGTCCTCGAGCAGCAGATCTTTTGGGGAATGAACAAAGTGCTCTGTAGAGCCAGTCTGGCTTATCATCAGAGTCATCTGTATCCTTGAAAAGTACAGCTGGGGTTAGGGAAGCTGCAGAGAACACTTCTGTTAGACTGACATGCTTCTCCAAGCAAAGGAATCATCATGACTTCAGTTTCAGGGTAAGTATTTTTAGTGTTCCTTCCTGCTGAGGGGGGTTTCTATCATAACCCATTGATTTGCATGGAGCTTATTGTGAGATATAGGGTTGTTTGTTTGTTTTGGGTTTTTTCCTTTGAATTATTTTTTTCTTAAAAAAGGAAGAAACATGCTTGAAAAAGTTCCATGCTTTTTTTTCTTAATACAGTAACCCTGTATGAATTATTTCTGGCAATCCTGAACTTTGAACTGGGAATCTTTATCATATTAAATAGTTGCTCTGTTATGCAAATAAATATACACGTATGTATTTGTACAAATTTCTGAAAAATATTTCTTTCCACTGTTTGGTAATGTCAAATAATTCATTGACTTTTGGGAGTCATACAACTTAATGAGAACAGCACTCAGTTGACCAGTCTGCCAGCAGACTTAAGTCTTTATTGTAAAAAAGGAACAAAGACTATATTTTTTTGTCCTGGTATTCTGATTCTTCATTAAATAGTAAGTTACTTTTGACAGATGTTCATTTTTAATTTCAGCCATATGGAGGCATAGTGGAATGATGTTTCAGACATTCTACCAATCCAGGACTACTAAAAATGAGGGAACCAAATGTCAAATCCACAAAACCGTACAGAAATGGATTTTTCTTTATTTTTTCCCCCAGAGAAAGTAAAAAAGAGAATTTTCTAAATGTATCAACCAAAATTCCCAGAAGCCTGTGCTAAGTGACTGGAAGCAGGAAAAACTGTTGCAATCCTATGGTTACTTAGTAGGATTTTGAGGGGTGGGTGTTCTTCGTTCAAATGATGATATTATCTGTACTTCCTCCTGCAATTCATGTTTATGAGTAGTCCATTGGTGCAATTTTTCACCAAAACACCCCAAATTTGACTTTTTTTTTTTTTTTTAATCATATTTGTGTAAGCTAAACTAACAGTGTACAGACTGGTGAGTGAATGGCTTATGCTTTTAATTCACGTGCTGACAGCAGAGAACTTCGCCTGTTTTCCAGAACGGGAATGTGAATTGCTAAGGACAAGAGACATGGCTAGCTGTGGCCCCACCAATATTTCCAGGCTGCTGTTTCTGAAAGAGGCAATTCTAAAGCTAACATTTCATCTGTTTATTTACTACATGCAGGAGGCTGGTTTTCTCAGTTGGTTGTTAAACAAAACAGCTGTCTACTACACATCTGTTTACAAAACGTATTACCAGATTGTGCAATGAAAGATTAGGGAAGCTTATTTTAATTTGAAATGAGATAATGTGACAATCTTAAATCCAGGATCTGTTCCTGAATCTTTGTTTTGCTCTGGAACAGTGCCGAGCAAGAAATGCTCGGTGTCTTCCTACTGTCCTACCTATCGACCTGGATCACATGGCAGCAGCCTTTGGTCACATCATTTGGAGCTGGGGGAGACCAGTGATCAGAAGACAAGTCAATGGAAGATTTATCCTAATTTAGCAAATTATAGCAAATACATTGATTACCTACTTAGGTGTTTTACAAATTGTGGTTGAGAGGCCTAAACACAGGATTAGAAGACAAGTGACAAGAGGAACATTGTTGTGCA
Organism: Corapipo altera; assembly: GCF_003945725.1. Taxonomy (NCBI): domain Eukaryota; kingdom Metazoa; phylum Chordata; class Aves; order Passeriformes; family Pipridae; genus Corapipo; species Corapipo altera. The sequence continues at coordinate 13,799,787 of NW_020884879.1, forward strand.
CAGTCTAAGCCACCTCCACCACAGACTGTAGTAGGCTAATTAACCTTTCCTTTACCATGGCCTAAGCATGTATGCACAGATATTGCCATCCCACTGATATGAGATAAATAGAGAAGCTGCAAGAATCTCATGGAATGTTTGAGCCCTGAGTTCTGATTTGAGCCTGGCTTCTGCTTGGGTAGCTTCTCACTGTGTTCTTTCATTTTATCCAAACTTTTTTAGGGGTTGAAAACAGTTTCTTCACTTGTGAAGGATATTGTGCTAGAAAATACTTGCAAGGTCTTTGAAGATGTAATGTACTGGGCCATTAAGTCAGTGACCCAAACCCCATTTGAACTAAGGCCTATCCAGTTTCTTTCTTTTGGATGGTTGTGTTGTGATGCCTTAAAAAACGCCCAGTCATTAGAAAGATCTCGGCAGCTGTTCTCTGAAAATCAGAGCCAATGAAGACAGTCGCAATACCAGTTGTGTTCAGATGGTTGTCAAAGCAGATCTGACAGAGCTGCTTACTGGAGGCAACAAGAAGCAGTGACTATAAAAAAAAAAAAAAAAAAAAGGGAAAAAAAAGGAACCCCCCCCAACTCAAGATGTTAAATAGAGATCAGAACAGACCTAATCTCCTGTAACTTCACTCTTTCCCTCAGTTGATCTGGACCTCTTGCATTGTGCAAGGAGATGTATAATGACACTGGAATGGCTCTTGCCACGATAAAGTTTGCAGCTGTTTATGATAACAATTATTTTTTAAGTCCTTTATGTCACGGAAAATTCCCACAACTTGTCATTTCTCAGGGGGAATTCCAGGCACACCAAGTGAAAATTGTTCAAAGGAACATCTGTTTTCTCTCATAAATTATATGACGATGTCTTAATAGAAATGCAACCTGCCTATATATACTTCTGTGCTTTCACTCATTAATTACAGAGAATATTAAGGTTCTATTTTACTGTGCTTTAAACATCTGGTGCCGAAAGAAGCAGCAAGAAGAAGGGAAGCACAATTATGCTACTAGACTCAGCGGTCCCAAAATACTGACCAGTACTGATTACTGATTATTCTCTGTTGCTTCCATATGGAACGAGTATTTAATGTGTAACTCAATGAATACACAGATATATATCTTATGAAATGTATATTTTAAATGAATATATAATAGTGTTTTATCCTATTGTGCAGTATTTTTAAGAACCTCAATTTATAGTAGTTAACAAAGGTATCATGTTCTCTAAATTCAGCCAACTTTTATAACCAACTTAATAACACATCCAAATTAAAATCAAGTGTCCCTGAAAACACATGCAAGACTTTCTTAGAACCCTATACTAAACTGGGAAGAACATTTCAGTCAAGCTTTTCATTTGGCCCTGTGGTCCTCATGTGCTAAATAACAGCAGATGCAGAGCAATCACCTCTGACACGGTGGTGTGGTGACCACAGCTGAGGACAGTGTTGAACACCACATAATAGTGAGAATCAACACTTCAACACTTCAACCTGACTTCCTGGCCTAAACTGGCCACAACAATACCAGGAGAGAAAAGCAAATGGTTGGGTTTCTGAGGGAAGGCTTCCACTTTATTTGAAACTAAAGCAGCTCCAAATTCCAACATCTGTTTTTATGCTTTAAATTACCCCAACTAGTTTCTTCGTTTTCCAAAATTGCATTTCCTTAGAATGCCTCCTATTACACTATCACATTTTATTGTGCATTAAACATCTGGTATCAACAGCCTAAACAACAAAAAAGCATGATTATACTGTCAGACTTAATAATTCAGAAATATTAACCAGCTCTTATACTATCAGGAGTTTTTCATGTGAAATTGGCCCTCGATGTGTATTTTGCACTTATGAGACTTTGCACATACCAGCATAAGATAACAGTGTTCAATCTTTCATGTAACTAACAGAGTTAATTTGCCTAAATGAAATCACTTTATCAGCAATATTCTTGCCCTGCAAAAGCCAAGGGATTATCATAGTCTGTTAAAACATACCAAACTGCGGTCTGGAAAATGGGGGCGGGAGAGACTTCTTCTGTGCAATAATAGATTAGGAAAGCTATTTAGCCTTAAGCAAACTTGAGAGCTATGGAGGCTGAACCATGTGGAAGGAGATCGTAAAGCTCCTTGCCTGTTCAGTAACCAAATGACTGCTGCTTAGTTAGCTGTAAGCTTCAGTTTGAGACCTTTTGCTCCCATATTTAATTAAAACATCATTGTCATCTTCTGTGAGTACTGAGCTGTAATACTGCAGGCCTATTCAAGATCTGTTTCTTAATTGGTCTTAAATAGGTTAATTGCAATTCAAAGAACAAGTCATTACCAGTGGGATGCAAGTGTATGATGCAATGGGACAAAGCATGAGCTATTGGCTGTAATGCCTGATGAACAGCATAGTTATTATTTTAAGGTTATGGTCGGAGACATTTTTATTGCATAGATTTCTGGAGCTTCTTTCACCAGCCACCTCTTCCTTCCTACTTTTGCTCTGCAAAATCTACCCCTGCAGCTGTTAAAAACTTTAGAACCACTGCTTGTGTGCCTCTGCGCTAATGAAGGGCTGGGAACCTTTGGTGAATGGGGTAACACCAACAGTGGGAAGAGACTTTTTTCTTCTCCTTAGTAATCAGTTGCTTTAGTAATAATTTGTCTTGAGACAACAAAACCAATCTAATTCTGAGTACCTGTGAAGTCTCACTGCCTACAAAATACAACTCTTGAGCCCCATGGAGTCCCCAGGGCATCTGTATGAGCGTGGTATGAACACATACTAGGGATTTAGTGGCAACATCATTACATTACAAACACTTCCATAATCAAAGCATTTCAAAATGGTACTGTGAGCATTTTATAACTTGTCTAGTATCACTTGATTGAATAACACTCCACAGCTTTGTTTCCCGGTTATACAAACAGATACTATTAATATATTAATGCTTCTGTGTGGTGGGCTCTGGATAGTCAGCCTTTCCAGGAAATCTCCTTGAAATAGTGTTGTATATGGAAAATGTATAGTTATATAATCCTCAGAAAGGCTAAGTGATTTAGGCATTCAGCTAGGTAGATACAGACTTTGCATGAATGTTTTAAGGAAAGTTGCATTTTTAATCCTTTTACTGGCTCCTAGTTCTACCAGGCACATAGTAACATCCCCTGGAAATTGAACAGAGGATAAAGTAAACCTTTTCAATAGGCAACAAGACTACTGTCTTCCCCAGACAACCTCAAGCACCAGGAGCTGGCATGTGCCTTCGCATGAGGAAAAAAAAATACCTGACCAACTTGATTGGCACTTGCCTTTGTCTTTGCTCACCTCTATGTCAACCTACAGGTCCTGGTACAATTGTACCACCTGCCCTCTCAATGTCCTGGGTAGCACAACACTAATTCTTCTGTATGCTTCAGAGTTTTATATTGCTGCCAGAAGTCGTGGTACTATATGAAGGCATTTGTAGTAGCAAAGTGCACAGGGAATTTCCAATACATTTAAGGCCAAACCTTTGTTGGGGTATGGCTTTCTCAGATAAGAATTTGAGATGGAGAGAGTGAAAGGCATTCAAACTGTGCACTGTTACTTCTAGGGCTGAAAGGCTTTCACATGGATTTGTCAACATTTCCTAATGCTGTTTTCCTCTGGAATGCTGTTCCTTAGCCAGATGCCCTGAACAGAGAACACTGCGTCCCCAGCTTCTCTCTTAGCTTTCTGGTCTGTGTAGTCTCCAAAGAGCTTAGCTGTCAGCAGGATTCATAGATGCAAATTTGATGCAACTTGGGGTTAAACCATGAATTATTTTCAAAATTAGGACAAAGGTCTTAGTTGGCATTGAAAAATTATATCAAGACAGTAGAGAACTTCAGTGCAATTCTGTATTTAGGAAGTCCCTGTCTCCTGCTATCCTGACTGGTACTTTGCTGTTTAGTTATAGCTCTAGACAATAGAGTTTGCTGTCATAATCAGATAAATCTGTATTCTTCCCCTTATTGTTGCATTTGACATAATAATTACCTAAAGAGCTTGTTTTCAAGGAGGTACAAACAAGCATGTTTAACATGCCTGAACAAACACCCCAAGCATGCAGGCACTGGCAATGGAGCAGGTGGATGGCAAAAAGAAGGTTATTTTTAGGACTTTGCAAAGCCTAAATCTGAACACTCAAAGCATATCACATAGGTCACTGAACAGCTGTTAGACTGTGAGCACTCTCTGTCTGCATTCAAATCAGTGAGCTGGAGGTAAAAGAACAGATTTTCAAATACTGTATGTTCCCCTTCAACTGTTTTTGTTAATCATAGAATCGTAGAAATACAGAATGTTAAGGGGTTGGAATGGACCTTAGAGATCATCAAGTCCCAACCCCCTCTGCCATGGACAGGGACACTTCCCACTAGACCAGGTTGCTCAAGGCCTTACCCAACCTGGCCTTGAGCACTGCTCATGGGGCATCCACAACCTGTGGCAACCTGTTCCAGTGTCTAACTACCCTCACAGTAAACAATTTCTTCCTAATATCTAACCTAAATTTCCCCTCTTTCAATTCGTACCCACTACTCATTGTCCTATCGCTACAGTTCCTGATGAAGAGCCCCTCTATGGCTTCCCATTAGGCCCCCTTCAGATCCTGGAAAGTTGCTATGAGGTCTCCACACAACCTTCTCTTCTCCAGGCTGAACAGCCCCAACTTTCTCAGCCTGTCTTTGTAGGGGAGGTTCTCCAATCCTCTTATCAACTTCATGGCCCTCCTCTGGACTTGCTCCAACAGTTCCATGTCCCTCTTATGTTGGGGACATCAGAACTGTATGCAGTGCTCCAGGGGGTCTCACAAGAGAAGAGTAGAGGGGAAGAATAACCTCCTTAAACCTGCTGGCCACACTCCTTTTGATGCAGCTCAGATTCAGTTTGCTTGAAATTTTAGAACTCTGAAATTTTACAATTTAAATTTTACGACTCTGAAAAAGTGACAGCACACTCTGTGTGGGATTCATTCGACCACATAGGTCAACTACAGAGGAGACTTGACATATGAATTACTTGCCATGACCCCTGTGTTAGCAGCAGAGAGACATACTCTTCCAAGGTGTGATCCATCCCATCATAAAGCAGACATCTAAGACAGGTCAGATACATTCTCCTTTTCTCTTGACCACTGAAGAAGCCAAGAAAAACAATCTCAGATATAGCCATTAATTACTACAGACGTCCAAATCTTTTGAGATCATACACTCCTTATACCTATGCTAAGACAGTCAGAACAAGGACCAAATTTTTTATACTTTAATGTTCAGGGAAACTGGATTCAGGAGAACAATAGGCAACAAAACCCAAACAGAAAGTTTTCACCAACTAAATGGGGTCTTTATAGGTCCATTTAGCTGGCAACAACAATATGAGGACTGAAGGAAAGAGTCAGTCTCAAATTTTCCATAGAAGGTGTTGACACATAAACTACCTGAGTCTTTTGGCAGTGAGAGGATCAACAACCTTCAAAATTACCAGCAAAACAAGTGATAGAATTACTGCTGATCACTTCCCACAGAGGTTTAAGGACACGCACAAGTCAGGGTTCATAAGTAGCAGTAATATCTCCCATCAGAACAGCTGATCTTGTTATTGAGACAAGTCATTGAGAAAGCTACAAGGTTTTAGATATAGATATCTTTTCTCTAAAACATTCTGCTTTTTCAAACAGAGATGGACAACTTCTGAGCTAAATACAAATGGAGAACACTTGCCTGGTTGCCCAGTACCAACTAATAAAAGGCCATATTTTAATGTACGTGTAGTGGTACCCTATTAAATAATACCCTTTATTTACCCTTTCTTGTATCAATTTGTTATTTGTGGAATATGATCCTGTCTATATGAGTCATTAATCTCTTGCTTATAAATTACAACACTATTTGATCATATATATGAAACTTTAGTCACGTGAAAAGAACAAAAGGTTCACAGATGTGGTTAGGAACACAGAAACATACTACAGTGAGTCAGCTGTTGGGGCAAATTAAAGAGTCAAGTAACTTGGACACAGAAATATCTATGTAAAGGCATTTGCTGTATTTTTCCACTACATTTGATGTTTATATTTCATCAATTTCCACTATCCTCTACTGACAGAGACAATTGAAACCTACATTATGACTTGATAAATATCCCTTCTTAAAAATATCCCAAGACTGAAGTAACATGACAGAAAACAAATCCTTACACTTGAAATCTAAACACTCTTCTTGTCTAATTCTTCCATCTACCATAAGCTGACAAAAGAAGGATGAATGTAGGATTTTATGTAATTTCTATTAAACACCAGAATTTTCCTTACAGAAATACAAGGGTACGTGACCTCATTACCAATCCTAATTTGGCAGATGTGAACTGCCTGTGTTGTCAGAAGGTAAATACAAGGCATTTTTATATTTTCATTTGCCCTTTTCCATTCATCCAGATGTTGGTAGCATTTAAAAAGACTTGCTTATTACAGTACCATCTATATTCTTTCTTGTATTACTTAGAGCTGTAATTTTGTAAGTTTACAAGGCAATTACTTTCACTCTACAGAATCCCTGACTTTCTGAGTTGTTGTTTATGTAATTATAATTGTTAACATAGAAACAGACCTGTGTGCATCAAGACATAAGTTGTCCTGGAGGTCTGGAAAAGAATCAGGGGAGAAGACTCAACAGAATAAGAAAGGCAGTTAGGAATAGTGGGCCTTTTTTGGGTTGCAGGAAATGCTTTTCTGGTCAAGTGTCAAAAAAAGGGAAAAAAAATGAAAGCATAACTTCTAGCACTGTAAATGTAAATGCTAATAAAGATAACAAAATGAAATATTAATAAATAATTTGATAAAAGTGTAAAAACAATAACAAGAATGTTTTTCCAAACAGAGAAGAACTTGTGTGAAGCAACTTTTGAGGGCTAAGAAATTACTCAAAAGTGAATAGAGCGGTCAAGGATCATAATGACATAGGAGAAAATCTGGGTGAATTCTCTGTGTTGATAGTTGCTCTAGAGGAGGACACACAGGTTCCTGTACAGGAACTTTTCTATATGGGAAACAAGTTGTAGAAAGAAGTGATTGGGTATCACAATGAGGGGACAATGCCATGAGAGTCTTGTATGGGTGTGGGCTTGAGCCTCTTTGTTTGAATTATAAATAATCTGGAAAGAGAGGTGGCAAAGTTACAAATTATTCAGAATCTTTCATAGTAGTAAATATCTACAAAGGGTTACAAAAGGATCTTGCAGTACTGAATTACTAAGAATAATATAGGAAATTCAATATCCAAAATAATGCAAATACGGAAAAATGATTGTAAAGTATGCATACACAGTGAGACATTCTAATGTAGCTACTATTAGCCAGAGAAGAGATCTTCACTTGTGGGTATGAAAATGTAAGCTTAAAAGTCAGAGGCAATAAAAAAATCCCAAATAGATTGTTAGAAATGATTGGGAAAAAAAATAAAAAACAAATCAGAAAGATCATTATGCCCTTGTGAATTCCTGTGTGTCCCATGAGTACTGTGTTTGGTTCTGGTCCCCTCCATATCAGAAAGGATACTACAGAAGAAGAGTGTGAAAATGGTGGTCAGAAGAATAGGGAAAGGCTTCCTTCATGAACAGGGATTAAATAGACTCAACTCCCCTCAAATTGGAAAAGGAAAGTTTAATGGCAAGTCTGTAAAGTTGCAAGTATCGTGGAGATGGAGAACTGGGAACAATTAGTAATTGTTTCTCGAATATAAAAACAAGTACATAATCAAGCAATGAAAAAAAAACCATGATTTTTTCACATGGCAATTAAATCATAGAGCTCATACCTAAAGGATATCATAGACTGTGTGCATGGGTGTAAAAAGAGGGCTGTTTAAATGGAAAGATGTGGTTGGCTTACCCAGTCCATAAACTATGTAAGACTGCACAAAATAGGAATGTATTTGAGGGAGTGTTGTGCTGTGCATGCTCTAACGTTGTCATATTTATTATTAAGAATCATGTACTGGATAGAATAGATCTGTGGCCTGACCCAGTATGAGAAGATCTGCAGAGTCCAATACACCTCAGAAGCTTTCCAGACTTTTACCATCTCTAGTTACGATGTCAGTTTGTGCCTGTCTAGCAGATACAAGTGTCTAGAGTTAAGAGAAGATTTCTCTGTTTAAGAAACACCTTTAAGAAACAACACTACCTCTATGTGCCACATAGTATCACTTGGTGAGAATTAATAAAATGATTTATGAAGAGAAAGAGATTCAGTGTGAGTGTTACTGATCTCTTTTTGGGGAGCTGGAGGGAGCTTAGAAAATCTCAAAAATTTTAGAAAGCAGACTTTTCTTTGACTCTCTTAATAAACATCCAAACTCTCTAAAGCAGTAAGTTCTGCTGTAAGTTATGTCTTGCCTATCTCTGGTAATAGACATAAACATCCCTCTTTATGATCTCTCTTAATGATGGACATTCTTCCTTGCAGACAAACATTTTGCTCATTTCTGCTTTTAGAGACATTGTAAATCTTACCTCATGCTTGGTGCTAAAATTGCTTGCAGCAGGGATGGGAAAACAATGGTTGCAGAAAAGATTACGCATCAAGAAATTAAACTAACATAGTACCAAACCCTTCTGTAGCAATAATTTTTCTGTGTCCCAATATTTTGGGTCTTTGTGCTATGTTATTTCCCACATCTGGGCCTTGGCAGGTGGAGAGGTGCACTTAACTTCCTTCAGCTCCGTGCCATTACACTGTGTTTGTTTTCACTATTTGCACAGATGTAACTGTAAAAACTTTACTTGAATGGGAGCTGTGAGAGCTTGGGAAAACCCACCTGGAAAACCAGCTTGTTTTTTAATGCATTTTATTCAGAATAGCTCACCAAAGTTGTAGGCTTAGGGAAAGCTTAAATAAAACCAGTGGAGAGTTTTAAATTGGGGAGAGGGGAAAGGGACATGAAGCAGAAGTACAAAATCATAGTATAAAGACTAGATGGCAAATAGTTAATGGGGAGTCAGAAGCAGATGGTGCCAGTCATCATTGATTTTGTAGGTGAAATGTATAAAGAATGTAGAATGGGACAGTGGAACCACCAAAAGGTTGAGCAAAAATTTGTCTGACCCCTCTGCCCTGGAAAGGACACACACCCTCCTGCCAACCTGCTGAGACTGTGGGAAGTAGGCTGAGCTCTGAGAATTGACAGTCTAGGACTGTGTGTTCAGTGAGGCTCACAGAATCAACACGGACATTTTGCCTGCTGATGAAAAATGAAGAGTGTCTCTTTTTAGCTGATAGCTTTGAAGACATCGTGGCTTTGCAGCAGCAGCAACACAGACACCCCAGACCAAAGATGGGCTTTCAAAGTACTCATGCAATTCTTCTCGTGTGGAGCAAGGCTGTACAGATGCATTGTAGAAATGAAGGGTCTGAAAAGGGACACGAAGGGTTGTTCCTGGTAATGATTCAGTAGGAGAAAAGGCAAAGTTTCAAAATCCAGAATGAGTCTAATGAACTTAACAGCTTTCCTACTTCTGTGGGAGCAGGAGCGCCTCTGTATACTGTCTGTTCAGAGTTATTGTTGTAAGTTCAGCATGTTTGGTCAGAAATATTACAAAAAAAAATCTGTGATAAGGTTGTGGATTGAGGAATGAACAATTTTTGCCATTTTTTCATTTGGAAAAGTGATATTCACAGCACATTAGACAACTCAGTATTATTTTCATCTCCATGAATCCTCATGTTTTCCAAGTGGAGCAAGGGCCAATACTTCAAAACTGAGCTAGATGCCAAACAATAATGAATGGAAGGGAAGATATCCCAGCAGCTTATAAATTTCTGAAGACTGAAAAACAAAACACTTCCCATCTTCCTTGAAAAATGAGGTACATTCTAAGATGAAATCTGTAAAGTGATAGTGTACCCTTAATTTCTGCAAAGGTCACTTAATTTTAAAATAAAAATTCTTTTTTAATTTGTGGAGGGTGTGACTATTCAGAAAATAGCTGGTGACAAAAATGGTAAATCCAAAGTCTCAGTAATTTTAGCCCTTGAGGAAAGAACAAACTAAACTGTTATTCCTTGTAATACAGAATTAGCCAAACACTGTCACGATATAGAGTTACAGAAAGGCATCAGTGTCCCAAAGAACTTAATGTTGACGAAGATAGGAAAAAGAATATTCAAAATATAAGGAAAGAGGACTTTAGAACTGATAATTTCAAGGATTTGTTGCCTTTTATAATGCATGAAGTCTTTCATACTGTCCTTTGAGTCGATTATTCTTAGCTGGATGATTTCTTAAAGGTTTGGAAACAGAAAACAGATTTGAAAACTTAAATTGCCACCCATGATTTAAGTAAGTGGTGTTGCAGGAGTTGCTTAGTTCCATACCTGACCTCAGTGAGCAAAATAAAAAACCAAAAAAAGCCAAGTCCTGATGTCACAGATAAACGGATGTCACTCCTCTGACTTCAGTTTTGCTAAAGCAGCTTGGCTTTAGCTATCTGGGCTGATTTTCTATTTATCAAGTAACCAACCCGAATTTTAAAAACTAGGCAGTCATATTTTTCTTCCAAACCTATTTCTCTGAAGCTTCAATACATGTTTTCTGCAAAAGGGTACATAAATTAAACCATGAGGTCACATAATCTTATTCAAAAATTTGCAGCCTCTGATGTTCTAATCTGCCCTGGAATTTTTGTTTTTGTCCGTGTCCCTTTTGGAAACAAGCCCCCTGAATTCTTAGTATAATTTATGACTTGGCATACTTAGAGTTTTGGTTTGTGTTTTGTAGATTTATTGACACATTTCCCAAAAGCATGGCTTTGTCAGACTCTGACATTGTCTGTAGTATGGAACTTAGAGCATCTGTTATCAGAGGTGTTTGCTTTTCTGGCTATACTTTGCTCCATATCAGGATGTAAACTCCATATCAGCATGTGAACACCACATCATTTCATCCAAAAGAAAATCATGAACAAGAAAAATCATGAAAATCAAGAAGAGCTTGAGGCATGTCCATAGTGCAGCTCAGAAGACAAGTAAAGAAACAAGCCTAAACCAGATACAACTTGTGCTGTGTACATGTGATGTTCACAGAAGAGTTACAATAGACCAAGTGAATTTATTACTGCTCTCCTGGAAGTTATCAGGACAGAATCTTTTTGATTATATGAATCCGTTACTCACTTGATTGTGCAATGGCAGGGAAATAAATATAAGCAGTTTCTCTGTGCAGCTTGAATCATATTGTTCAGTTTTACAAACTAAGGACAGGACTTGGAGCAAACTGGTCTGTAGCATCATGACTGGCTTTTTGCATCATTAAAATGAAGCATGATTTCACTGCAGCCGATTGAATCACATACAAGGAAAATTTGTCTGTGTTAACAGAATCTATCTCATTCAATTCATGGGCCTAATCTACATTTTCAACGATACAATTGGTAGAATCAAGTATAATGGGAGTCTTGTAGCTATTCTGGAGCACATACCAAATTTAATCCATGTGCTACTGAAAATATCTTACTTGGCATAAGGGAATTTTGCAAGAAAACATCAGCAGCAGCATTTGCATCATTGACAAACAAATCTGCTTTACTGTATCACTAAATGCAATACAATACTATACAATGTTTACCAGCAACAACTGTCCTTCTGCAACCATTAAGGGCATAAAATTATTTGGTATTCTCCTTAGAGAATGATTCACCCATCAGAGTCATTTCTCTCAAACTAATTTATCTGTTGCTGTCAAAAATACGTATTTTTAAAACTTTATTTCTAGAGAGTCATTAAGTGATTAAAACAAAATGAGGGGAAAGCAGACAGTTGGTAGCACAACATAAATCATAATCAAAAACATCCTGGTAGTGTAACACCGCCAGACATTTTGAATGGTTTGTGAGGCTCTGAAGAGTTCCATGGTAGTATGGCTTTTTAACATCCTGCTCAGTAGTTAAAGGGTATTCAGCCTGATCTGCCTTTGTTGATAGCTGATATTATTTGACATTTTAACAAGGTTCTGTATTTGCAGAAGCATCTTATGGCACCACTTTCAACATCAGAGTCTATCACAAAAAACATTTTAACTGTTTTGCAAACAAACTTTCTTCCAGTTAATAATTAAACAGAGGAACAGCTTGCGGTATATGCTTGGAACTAATTTTACTATATATAGTTGGAAATGACAAGAGCACATGAAGATATGACTGAAGCCTGGTAGCATTTAAATACTCAGTACTTCCTCTGTTACCTTGACTAGTGTAAAGTTGGTTCCCAAGGTAAAAACTAAGTGGTCTGCTGGCATATGGTATAACCTCCATTTGAGCGCTAAAAGCTGGATACTGTTTTTGTGAAACAGATGTTGTTGAGTGCAGCAATGCACAACTGACTCCATCTAACAGCTGGGAATCCTTCGTGACCCATATAGCTAGAAATAAACATGGTCCTATGCTTGGCAAAAGTGTAAGGAAGCAAATTTTCATTTGTTAAGGGCTTATCAAAATGAAGAATAAATGTTTTTAGCTATAAACTGATTTTATTCACAAGAGTAATCTTTCCAGCAGCTTATGTGATGGCCTCATAATATTACAGGCACCCTTTGCCAGATGAAGGCTGCAGTTGCACTGACATATAGTGCAGATGGAAAATAAACATCTGCCTCAATCAAGAGAGAAGACCAAAGACAAGGTTGACGAATATTATCTGGCATGACTATCTTTGCAGGAAAGCATATAAATGCTACAGGACCAAAACCACTGGCATCGTCTGGTGTTGTCCTTATGTGGTTACTGACCATGAAGAGAGATGATTAGTATGCACTCTCCAAGGAGGAGTAGTGCAGATGCTCAGGATGATATGATTCCAACTTGCTACTATGTGTTTTGCTATAGCCATAGTATGCTAGCAACAGAGCAGTTTGAAATATTTTTGTTCTCAGGGTTTCAATGACATTTTGTATCCTCAAATGCACTTTTTCCTTGGGAGGGGTGGGAAAGAGGAGGTTTAGCAGGAATTATTTTGTTAAGCATAATTTAAAAATTGATATAGCCATAATTTTCAACAATTTTTTTCTTTAATCATTTCAGGAAAAAAATGTTTCTGTCCCACTTTGAAGACAGTCACTTTGTAGAGAAGGAGTGAAATGTGAGGGTCATTCAACTGACAACAAACTATTCAACTGATTCCCAATTTACATTTGGGAGAGACAGTAATATACATTTAAAGTAACTCTACATACATGTGCATATGCACAAACCTATTCTGAGCTGGTATGGAATTCCTCTGATTGTCCAGTTCTTCCACAAAGGATTACATGATGCAACATGGATGCAGCTTCACAGGTTTTGTTTTTCTAGGAGAGTTTCTTTGTCAGTTTAAATTAGTAATCTTACCAGTTTCCAGTCATTTTGATGGAGTCCTTATCTAATTTTTGACATTTGCTCTGGTAGAATTACCCAGGAGGGGCATATTAATGATTGTTCAGTGTTAATTAGTTGGTTTGACCTGGTAAGAATTATATGCATGATGTGTATTAGCTAAATAATAAGTTTAGTATGAGGATGCAGGGGTAAATTTGAAAGTTGGAGATTGAGGTTCTAAACAAATCCTGGATAACTACAGGCAATGTGCCCAACACAGCAAAAAAAAAAAAAAAAAAAAAAAGGACACATTTTACAGGCTGAGGTTACATTGACAATATTTTAGGTATGTGTAAATCCAAAAATCACAATTCACAGTAGTCTGTGTGCCTGTGGAGGTCTGTACACACAAATCACATCAGCGTAGCCATTCCTATTTCTCCTTTCACCTAGATAAATATTTGTATTAGAAAAACCTTGTTCAGGAATGTCCCATACTACCTGCTCTGTTTGCACCTGACTAATATGAGGAATCTCTTCAAAAGGAGTCAGGGTTTGAGTATAGTCAGAGCTACAGGCTCTGGACACACTTTTAGACTCAGCTTTCCTGTTTCTCAGTGATAGTATGAACCTCATGGTATTGAACAGTGTTTCCTTTAACCTCTAGATCTTGAAACCACAGAAGAATATCAGGGTTTTTTTAAGAAATAATAATTTACTTTTAGATATTAACTAAAAGCTTTCAAAGTCCAAAAATCAGAAAGAAAAGAAAAATGGAAAAGGGAAAGGTGAAGATAAGGGAAAAGGAACCAGCACATACAGTTTCATAGTATTGATGACAATCTTCTGATTGTCATGTCTGCTTTCTTATTCTTTTCTATCTTACAAATAAAACTCCACTTTGGGGAATGTTCTGGGAACCTGGAATTTGACTTACAAAGTGTAACGGGTGCACCAAGTTGTAGTCAAAATGACATTTCCCTACCACGTGTCATATGAGATGCATCAAATGGAGGGGTGCAGCTACAAAAGAGGCAACTACAAAAGAGACAACAACAGCATGTCCTGCACCCCACCTCCCAAGTTTCAGTGGGTAGGACACAAACTCTAAAGCATTGGCAATTTTTAAGGGTTTTTTTACCAGCAATTCTCAAAAGTCAACCACTGTGATAAGAAAAATGTGTAGGATACATTAAAACTGGAAAAAACTCAGTTTCAGTTTGGGATATTAAAGAGGATCTGGACATTTTTCCCTGTTTTTGTTTTTGTTCTTGTTTTTGTTTTTTTAACAAGGTTGCCTCCCACCTCTCGCCTGCTATTCAAACAGAAGTATGTTTCCTTTAGGCAATTTTCTTCCCTTATGTGCTGTTTTTATTTCATAAACTAGCCCTCAGACTTGTCTTTCCAACTGCAGCCCCAGCAGACATCCTCTCTAATGCTTTAGTCTTAAAAAATTAATTTGAAGTAATAGACTAAAACAAGCTTGTTAAGGATGGTGCTAGCTAAGCCGATCACTAAAAGCTCTAGTTTTCAAAAACACATACATGTCTCTATGTGTGTATAGTACAGGGACAATAGGAAAGTGACTTTCTCTGAACTTGCGTGGAGTTTCACAGGCTATGTCAGACTCCAAAATGGACAGCAATATCATAACAGTACCCTGAATAACACCCAAAATGCCTGCTCCACAAACTGTCATTTTTAATGACAACCATTTGCAGCAATAAAAGTGAATTCTCAGTGTATGTACATGAGACAAAGGAAAACTCATATTACCAAGTGAAGGAAATCAAAAGCTGGGGGTGATGCTTTTTTTCCCGCGGCATCATCAGTGAGGGCAGAACATCTCCAATGACTTCTCTAGTTATGAATAAGGAATGACCTTCTGGATCAAAATCCAAAATAACCCTAAACTTTTTCAAGCACCAGGAGCCATAGAATGATCTCTAAACTACTTCTGTCACATTGCCATTTGGCAGTTTCTTGCTGCAGTTAGAGCACTAACCACAATACTTGTTTCTTAGCTTTTTTCAAAGTTCTTCATTCTATGTTGGATTTAAATGGTTTTATCATTTCAGTCCCAGATTAGTTTTTCTTTCTGACATATAGTCTGGGAATTGACGGATTGAAATGGCACAGCTGATGTCCTATATTCATCAGTAAAAAGTACAACTCGGAAAGTGATGTCAAGATGTGATCTTTCCTACTTACCCCCAAAAAATTTTAATCAGTTTGAATCTTGGAATATGGATTACAGTATTCAATATTTTGCACTGTTAATGCAGAAGAAGAAGATTTACAACATTTAATTTTTTTTGTTATTATTTCTTTAAGTAGCTCTATCACAGCTTGAAAAATGAGAAGAAATTTCACTAAAATTTTGCCCTGTCCTGATGTTTTCTGAATAATTTTATTCTTTCAAAAATGTTTTTGATTGTTTGGTTTTGGGTTTTGTTTGTTTGTTTGTTTTAGTCTTCTGCATACCATAGGCTTTCTGTTTGATACTAAATGGCAGCACAAAAAGAACATGGTGAGATGCTGATAGAGTGAGATGACAGATTTTTGTCATTCCTAACATGTTAGTCATTTGTTTGGCCTAGTATTTCTGCATAGGGTACCAGTCTGTTCAATGATAGTGGGTTTCTCATGTGATAAACCTTCAGTCAGAAATCTATATATTTTTCATGCCTTCCCCAGCAATACCTGTGTTTTCTACCAAAAAAAGGCATTCAAAATTATCCATAGCCATTCCATAACATTAGCAACCTTGTTCTTTATGGGGATGAAAGTGAATTATGAATATATTTAAACCCATTCTGTATATGTACAGTACTTTTTTACATTTTTAATATTTTCAAGCAACCTGAAGGCTGGTATCATTTTGCTCAATGCTACTGTAGCTTATTCCATAATTTTAGACTAAAATGGTCATTTAGGCCCCTATATACTCAGTGGAAAAAAAAAATGCTTCCAAAGGACAGAACATGACACCTTCCTAAACACTGCTTTTCAGATAAGAGGAAGTGCTGTGTTCAGGTTCAGCTGGCTTAGACTGGAAAATTAGTGTTTAGGAAGCTTGAGTTAACACAGATAAGTATACAGCTCAACACAGCATACCACAAGGCATCACAAGTGTAAGACACTCTTCTGGTTCCTCATACCCTCCTGCTTTGGTAATACGGTAAGTATTGAGTTTGTCTTGACATTTAAACATGGAAAGGAGGAAGGAGGCTTTCTTTATTAGGTGTTTCAAATGTGTTTGCATATACATAAACACAATATGAAAAAAAATGTAATGAAAAAAGAAATTAAAAAAACAACAACAACAACAAAATCAACAAAATCATGAGTGTTCTTCCTGGAGACTACATTTCTTAGTTGAGACTGCTTAATCCCATCATAAGCATAAAACTGCATCTAGGAAAAGCTTTAAAATATTGGAATCACAAAATGGAGTGTTCTCAACTCTGCCTGTGCCTTATGCTCAGTGCAGTACTCTGCAAGGAGCAAAGTGGGCCCAGTCTGAGCCCTTAAGCAGACGTACCAAGGCCATTTTCACAAACTTGATCTCATTTCTGCACTCAAAACAAAGAGACTGTGCTCTTCATATGGGGAAAGGCACAGACAACTCATTGTAGTGCCAATACCAGCTAAGCTTTTTCGTACAGCTTGTTCAAGCAGACAGTCATGGCCACAGTCATGGTTTGTCCTGCAATATGGGTATTGCTGCCTCAGTTTTAAAGATAAAAACCCTGAGGCAGAGGAGTGACAAGCTGCTTGAAACAATGTGATGAGTTAGTGACAAAGCCAGGTTTAGGAGGCCCACTCTTCAGTGCCTCAGCCTTGAAGACTGTGGCTTTTCTGGTTCCTGCAAAGCCATGGCTTGTTAATTAGGATATTTCTGCCAAATAGTGTTTATTGAAGCTAAAATATCTTCAAATTACTACTATCCTAATATACATATATATATATATATATATATATGAAAACCTGAACATAGGGGAGCTGGTTCTACAGGCTGTTTTGATTTCACTGAAATAAAGACATTAATAAAATAATTTCAGGGCCATATCAGAAATTCCCTCCACAGGAAGAAAAGGGAAAAGCCCAATAGTAACACATGGAAACACAATCTTTTATTTTTAGAAGAATGGTAATATTTCCCTGCAAGTAACACCTGATTAAGCAAACTTATTGAATAAGGTCCATTATGTCTGCTTGGAAAAGCTATAAGTTGAGACATTTTAAGTTAATCAGATTGTAAAAGTGCACTGAATTCTCACCATTAAGCTACCTCACCTTCATTGAATCCTGAATTCTCATTACAACTAATCATATTTCCATGCAAAGTAAAAATAATTCAAGTACTTGAAACTAGTGTATATTCTGCTCTCAATACCCACATACATCTCCTACTAGCAGTAATGGCAGTTAGACACAGAATGGGAAAAAATTTATATATCCCAGGTTGACAGGTCCAATTATTATTTTTGTGATCAGAAAAACCAGTAAAGATGCCAATATATTCCAAACACCAGTTTATCTTCGCACTGGAGATTTTAGACAGAGCATTTATTTATCTGCGATTGGCAGCAGAGCTTTGCTGGGGATGGGATTTATCGTATTTAACCTAAGCCACCAAAAGTTAGATCCTATATCTAAGCTAGCTATCTAGAAATACCTCTTTCTTTTCACCATCTGGAGAGCTGAGACAGTGATTTTAGAAGGTGTTGAGTATCTCTCTCTGCAAAACATCTTAAAATTTGAAATAAAAATTAGATGAAGCACCTGCTAGCCTAGATATCTTTTAAAGAAAATGTAGCAGTTTTTATGTAGGTGCATCTTCATGTGAAGTAATCGAAGTAAAGAATAGGGGCAGTCTCCAATTTCCAAATGAAAAATAAGAATTTGTTTATCGATTGTTTTATTTCTTTTCCCCATTTCTGAAGATTGATACAGGAGAGAAAGGTATATTACTTGGCAAAGTCAAGAGATGAGATGTGTAGCAGTTATAAGTGTGTTTGCAGCTGTGTAATCTCATTCCCAAGGTTTGCCCTCCTGTGGAGTTAGTCAAACAATTGCTTGAAAGTAGGATTTATGATTAGCCTCCTTTTTGGGAACGAATTTTTTTCAGTCACATTATCTGATGTCTAAAGTCAGATACAACATTCTCAGCTGCCTACAGTTCTTATTTTCTTCATCGCATGTGATTGGTCAGTGAAACTTTTCCTGAAGGAGGGATTTTGAGGCTAACCCCTAAATTTGTTGAATTTCAGAGACACGATCTCAGTTTAAGAAAGAATTTACATTTCTACTTCATCTAAGATATTTCTGATATTTTTCTTCTTGTTTCCCATTAAAATCTGTAGCTTGGTCCTTAAACGAGATACATAATTTATGTGCTGAAAGTTTCTCATCATCTGCTTAAGACTTCTCAATGTTTTTATTTGTTTATTTTAAGTGTTGAATTCCTCATTTATATTTAGTTTAGTGTAGGATTTATTTGAGCAGTTAATTTCAGCCGTCTCTGAAGATTTTATATCCATGTGATGATGCACATTGGTCGCTCTCATTTATTATTTCTATGAAACTTAAACTTGGCAAATGGGGTTTTAGTGGTTTCAGGAAGACTAGCACAATAAAACCCACCTTAGTCTTACAGGGTGCTTTCAGGATGGGAACTCAGTGGGGAAGCAGTGAAGACTCCCAGTGATGTGCTGCTGCTGTAGTCCATCCTACTGTAAATAGAGCTGCGCTATGCAGTCTTACAATTTCTCTGGTGGAGCTGACATATTTATTTTTTTGGCTAAAATGAAACATTTTTACCACTGAAATGGAGCCTTCCTGTCCTGCAGCATGGCTGAAAAGAAAGCCAAGCTGGTTAAAACCAAAACAACACAATGAAACAAAACAGCATGCAGCTGCCTCCTCAGGAATATCCCTGCAAGGCAGACAAATGGATACATTTATTTTCCCAGATTTATTTGCTAATGTAAAGATCCCAGTGCACACATTGCACTTCAAATCGTTATATTATTCTGGGGCAATCTTGTAAGAAGTTTAATTTCATTAAAACAAATCAGTAATTTGAGATTGCAGTAACTGTGGATATATTCTTCTTTCCATATATTCCATGACACAGGGCCAAAGAAACCATTCTTCAGATAAATGCATCATCTTGCTAGATGAGTAAACTAGATGTAGTAAGCAAAAAATAGTTTGACTTCCTTTTAAGTGTACATCTCCATTGACCAGATAAAACAGGTAGCACTTTCATATTTTCAAATGCTTTTGAAGTAGAAGATGAAATAATTGCATGCTATTTAGCAGGAGAAAGCACCAAATTTATCAATTTAAAAAGAGGAAACAAGATATTTTTCCCCGCTATTAAAGACCTAACTTGCATGTCCAGCTGGCATCAAGTGATTGTAACCTTAGTGTGAAGTGTTACGTTCCTGCCAGAGTCAGAGGCAGCGACTGGGTTGCTCAGCAGAGCACCGGCCAGAGCCCCACCAAGGGCACAGCACCCTTCCCACCTCCCTGTTGCCACCCTGGGCTTCCTGTTGCACCCCTTCTGTCCTTCCTATATGTGGTATTCTCTCTTGCAATGACTCCAGCCCAGCTTTGCTGCCTGAATTTGGCAAGGTGCAGTCGCTGTAAGGCATTGTGTGTACAGGCTGATGACTGAGACAACCGCACAAAGCCACTTCATGCTGCAGGCAGGAGGGACGTGGCTTTTCTGTAAGAGGGAAGGTGGGAGGGATCAGGCTTTCTCTCCCCAAGCACTGGAGCTTGCTGTATGTCCATGCCACAGCCTGGGCTTGTGTCCACATGCTCTGGGCTTAAGCACAGACTCATTATAATATAGCTATAGACAATGAAACCCAAGTCCCTTCAGAAAACATGTTAGAGAGGCTTAGAAATCTGCATGTAAAACCACATCAGATTTTTAGTCATACCTTTTTAATGTACCATCCTTAAGCAATGGTATGCTGATGGGCAAGATGGTTTTGTCACTGCTGTGTGAGTGAGAAGGGCAGTTGAGACCACCAGTGAGCCCATATTTTTCACACTGGGATGGCAGAGCACTTTGGCCAATGTCTCTAATTAGGATCTGGTGCATTAGCTGGACAGTCTGTACGGGTAAATAAATCCTACCCTGGGATACCTTTAGGTCTGCGTTCTTTGCTCTACATAGGTGAGACATTGCCTATGCTACATAATTTTTTTTTCACGTTGCTGTATGGCCTGTGACACTGCAGTCTCTGAGATATTGCCTAAATCTTTGCCTCCTGTCCTCAATGTAAAGCTAACTGCATTACACTGAGGATTTAAACATGTAGATAGACAAAGATTTCTCTGACATGGGAACAAACAATTTAATCATAAAAGACATATTTCAGAAAAAATTGTGCTTCTTTTAGGGTTTCTTTTCACGAATTGAACTGTTCATGTTGTGTATCTGTAAAACTGCACAGGGATCTAATAACTTCTGTCAATATGGATAAACCTTTCAACTTACACCAGGAGTGTCAGATCTCAGTCCTTGTTCAAGTGTGTTTTGACAAATCCACCACACAATTTTTGTGCTTCATTGCAAAGCCTTGCAGAATGTCTTACTTTGCCTAGATTAATAACTTGTAAACAATGTTTAAACAGATAGGCAAAAAAGCAAGCTGGTGACTGAAAACCAGGCTCCAGCAGAAGGGTGAGGGAGAGCAGAAGTTTAGCCAGCTGTTTCGATAAAATGCAGGAAGAAGGCAGAATGCCACTTGACAATTTTTAATTCTTCTGGAAGAAACAGTTGGAGATCATATGCTCTCTAGCAGTTAGAATACCAAAATAAGTACTCCTTTTGCCAGCAGCAGTAGGAAAGCACGTTTTTGTCCCTTCTGTACATTGTGCCATGTTTCCTAAAATCACATACTGATATCACAGCCGTGTTCAACCTGTGAGATCTGAACACTATATTCAGCTAAAATTTGATGGTTCAGCTGTCTCATGGACACAGTCTCCTTGTGTCATTTAAAAAGACAGGAAGAAAAAAAGCAAGGTCATCTAATTTTATACATCTGAAATCCTTTGGAAAAAAACAATTCTGCAGAAGTGCTTTTATGAATCCTGAGGGTTAATCATGTCTGGCAAGAATGGGTAAGCCAAACGTGGTGTTTCCATCGGTAAAAAGGAAATAGTCTAGCTTGGGCTCTTGGAAGTTCCCAAGAATTCCCCCAGCAGATGACTGAGCTGAAGAGCCACAGACGACCTCAGCGTGTGCCACTAGAGCTGGAAAGCTGTAAACTTCATCACAGCTTCCTTTGTCATACGTTAGTCACATACGACAAACACACCACAGCAGGGAAGTGATATTTCTCTGTTGCCCTTAACAATCTCTCACCTGCCACTAGGACCAAAAATCTAGCTCTGGAGAAGTCTTTCCTACTGTTTTTGGAGAGTGAGGAGGCAAGTGAGGATGAAGACAGAAACACTCCCTTGATTTTCAGGAACTACATGGAAAATCCAGATACTGTTTCATCACAGTCTGCTTGGTCTGTGTTATTACAGTAAACAGTGGTTTGCTATATGAACACTTCCTGAAATTCCCCTACTTTTTCAGACCTACCTCATTCTGTTTCAGTGGGAAGAGTAAATTGCAGCCTACCTAAAGGAAAAACAAGTAAAACTGTACCCTCTCTGATTATGGAAACTCAGAAATGAGGACATTAATGAAATAGTTCTTTGACATATCTTTTTGTTTGTTCAGAGGCTGACTTCATCCTCTGACTCATGCCTTGACTGCTGCTAGCCCATTTAGCAGAGACCCAGTGTAAGCATACGGGGTGGTGCTTAGTTGGGCAAGCTGATTCAGCCTAGAAGGCCATATGGGAGTATGGCAAGTCTTCCAGCATAAAGAGAACATGCCTAGTCTAAAAACTGGTCTCAGAAAATGTAGACATTTTCAAAACCATTACACAGCAGAAAATCAGCAGGGTGGAGGGGGAGTTCTGGAAAGTTTACTAAGATGTCTGTTATGAGCACTGTTTCCCACCACCCCTGCTGAAGGTTGGCAATGAGAAATATTTTCTTTCAAAAGATGCTTGCCATCAGGTAATGTTTTCTTTAGGCTTCCAACCATTTGCTTCCTTTTTGGCATTCCTCTTGAGATGTTAGTTCAGGGTTAACAACAAAGAACAACATCTAACTTAAAACATCTGTGGAAATGGATACAATCTGCAAACACTGCATGATACAGAGGGCTGATTTGTACCACAAACTTAAATAAAAGTCATGGGAAGCCACTTGTTTTAGTGCTTTGAGCTACATTATGAATTGTCCTGGTTCACTGTCTAACAGATTGCTAAATGATGCTACTAGTATTAAGAAGAGTCCTTCAGCAAAGGGGACCAAAAGTGAGCATTTATTGTTTTGAAATCCATACTCTGTTGTTTTTTGTTTTAAGTATTCCATAGTAAAGAATTAAGGAAACAGATCTCCTTTAATACAGTAACTCCCCTAACTCTCACATCGCTCCCCCCCTGCCCTCACCTTTTCCTAGTTTACATGCTATAATCCTAGGCCAACTACCTCAAATGACCACATTATTTCCTTGAATAAGTCTCTCTTTTTTTAAGCAGCTTTTGACAGAATGAAAAAAAAAAGCAATATTGAGGAATGTCACTATAACAATGTAATTTGTATGCCTGCATTTTTTATTAATAAGGTTGGGCTCTCTGAGGGACTAAGTTACATTGTTTTATGGGATTAAATTATTAGACCTGGAACTGAGAAGGGCCTTGTCCTATTGTTGAAGAGGCTGCTGGGGAGCATGGAACTGCAGGGAGCATTGGCAAGTCATGGTGAGATCTTATTTCTCCACAGAGAACTAATATCCCAGCTGCTCCAAATGCACCTGAATGGGTACTAGAGAGATGAGGAAGCTAACTTGTGGCAGATGGGACCAGACCAAATGGTCAGTGAAATGAACACATTCAACTAATACACTAACCATCTTTAAACTGTTATCCATCAATAATTTAGGGCCTTATGTCATAGTTTGTTAAAAATTATCTTTGATTAGTTATGTTATTAATACAATATGCACATTACAATAGTGTCACATTTTCTATCCATCAAAGTCAGAGTAAGTCAATATGAGTGCATCAATAATTTATATTGGATGTACTAGTCAATTTTCTGCATGCAATAACATTGCCTGCTGGCAATTACTGAATTCAACTGGTGCTTTTACCTCTATATTTTAAATTAGGTCATATTCATTTTCCAAAATACATGCAATACTGGATTATTTGGGTTTTGCTGTTGATTTTTAACAATGGAAGTGGTTTTTTGTGTAAGGCTCAAAGCAAAATGAAGGAGAATGTGATATTTCAAAAATAAAAGCAGACTATTAATGACTTACTGCATGTTGGTCCCATAAGATCTAGCAATGACCAAATCCTTCTGGTCCGAGTTTAAGTAGAAATCAATATCCTTAATTTAAATGCATTTACAGTATCACAGAACTGAATCTGAAGCACTGATTTGCAAGACTTATGCATTTAGTTTCACATAAAATAGCAGCCTGCTGAAAACCTTATTTGCATGACAGCTTCAGGGTAAAAAATTAGTTACAACTTCTTTAGGGTTTTTAAATATCCTTTTTTGCTTTGGGGTTTTTTTTGGATGCCATCAGACTTGCATCAATAAAGGAGTATGTTCCAGAGCTCTATGCAAACCTACCTTTATAGAATCAGCTGGAAAGGTCTAGTCACCCTGTAGCCTGCACCCATGTGCAGAGCAAAGATGTTTATTCTGCTCCAGCTAGAACTGAGTGTACTACTGCCTGTGTCAATGCTAAGATCATCCAAGACTTGTTTAAAACAAAAATTCTTTACCCGTGATTCAACAACCTGTGTATTCCTGAAGACAAGTTGTGTACATTGATAACATCAGGCATTTTGTCTTCATGACAGTTTTTCCTCAGTTTTAGATACTTTTGTAAGGCTTCTCCTTTTTTCCACTCACTCTGACTTTTGGAAACTAGGAACATTTTTTATGGGTTATGATGTGAAGATACTTGTGTGGTTCCATATATTATATACTAATTGTGCACTTCAGTAAAATAAAAATCTGCCAGAATCAAATTCTTTCCTCTGCTTTTCTTTTTACAGAAAAAGGCAAGGCACAGATTTTAGAGGCAAAAGGCACAAAGCCCATCAGAACATGAAACAGGTTGAAAAAGAAGGAAACGGCATTATTCTCTCAAATGAGAGAAGTTAAATTTATTGAAGAACTCTGGAGGGTTAGGTCTTGAAACTACTTCCTTGTCATTT
The DNA here is from genome assembly GCF_003945725.1 of Corapipo altera. NCBI lineage: Eukaryota > Metazoa > Chordata > Aves > Passeriformes > Pipridae > Corapipo > Corapipo altera. The sequence goes on from NW_020884879.1 coordinate 13,824,471, forward strand.
CTGTCTCAATATAACTCTATAGCAGGTAGCTCAGCAGCCCACTCCTTACCCATATGGATATCATAGGCACACTTGAGGAAATAATATTTTTTATTGAATAAAGAAGATTTTTCAAGTGTAACAGAAATGCTTTGGCAGTCTCAGACTATACCCCAGTGTTAAGGGATCTACATGTCACACCAGTAGTTCTGAGCTGCCTCAGGATCCACCATGGTTACAGCTGCCTTCTGCTGCTGGAGGAGTAGACATGCTTGAAGTGGGGTTAAGGTGCTTGGCCCCCATGGCTTTCCACCTGCTCCCTGAACAGTTTGTTTTCATACCACCAGCCCTATGCTTGGTGTTCTTGTTGTGCTCTTTTCACTCTGAATGGTCTTCATATTCACAGCCACAAAACATGACAGAGTTCAGATACCAGCTGACACTTGTATACCATGGAGCTTAGGTAACTCAAATTAAGGAGCTTGTTCTTCCTCTCTCTTTTACTGCTGGGATATGCAGCTTCCCAGAAGTCATCTCCTTTGTCTTTCTTGTGTCAGGTGTGACCTGAATTTCATACGAGCCTCAGTAACCTGGTTTACGTGTTAGAATTCCCCAACTTAGAAGGATTGCATCAATAGCATATGCTATCACCATCACGTCCATCAAGAGCAACATGTATTTCCCTATAAAGGCAGACAAGTGTTGTGCAGCAGAGATGTGAACACAGCACCTCTCTGAGAGATGGAGCCCCTTAGTCTCATGCTGATTTCTCTGACTACTTCATTTTGCTTATACCCGAATCATCCTGTAAGCAAGTTGGAGGCCTTGTGGCATGAACACCAAGAGAGGAAAATGAACTGTTACTCTCTATATCAGACTAGTAGCATACATAGCTTCCATTTTTTGCAGACAAACATACTGCTTAAAAATATTTAAGAAGTTTTTAAAGCATTATCACAGTGAATTTTCATTTTGGTGTATTACAGGATTAGAATTTTCATTTTGGTGTATTACAGAATCAGAATTTTCGTTTTGGTGTATTACAGAATTGGAAAAGACCTCTGAGATCATTAAGTCCAACCCATGACCCAACACTACTCTGTCAACTAGACCACGGCACTAAGTGCCATATCCAGTCTCTTCTTAAATACCTCCAGGGACAGTGAATCCACCACATCCCTGGGCAACCCATTCCAATGTCTGATCACACTCTCTGTAAAGAATTTCTTTCTGATGTCTAACCTAAACCTCCCCTGGCACAGCCTAAGACTGTGCCCTCTTGTCCCACTGCTGGTTTCCTGGGAGAAGAGACTGACCCCTCCTGGCTACAACCTCCTTTCAGGGAGTTGTAGAGAGTGATGAGGTCTCCCCTGAGCCTCCTCTTCTCCAGGCTAAACAAGCCCAATTCCCTCAGCCTCTCCTCATAGGGCCTGTGCCCCAGTCCCTTCACCAGCCTTGTTACCCTTGTTGCCCTTCTTTGGACACTCTCCAGCACCTCAGTGTCCTTCCTAAACTGAGGTGCCCAGAACTGGACACAGTACTCAAGGTGCAGCCTAACTACTTCTGAGTACAGGGGTAGAATCACTTCCCTGGTCCTGCTGGCCACACTATTCCTGGTACAGGCCAGGATGCCATTGGCTTCTTGGCCACCTGGGCACACTGCTGGTTCATGTTCAGCTTCCTGTTGATTAGAACCCCCAGGTCCCTTTCTGCCTGGTGGCTCTCCAATGACTCTGTCTCCAGCCTGTAGCACTGCAGAGGGTTATGGCCAAAATGCAGGACCCTACTTATGAAAGCAAAGATGAGAGAAAATTGAAATCACCTCTAGAATAAATGCTGAAGTTTAAGGATTTTTAAAACTCTTAATTATAACAAAGCTATTATCCTCAGGAAGTAAAAAGTGAAAACTGAATCCAATAAATGGTTCCAGTCTAATTTCTGTGGTAAAGAAATTGACATCAACATCCTGTTCTAGTTATTATCATGGAAAAATACTTAAATTACAGAGAAATATCCACTCAGCTGCATATTTTGGCTAAAAAGCAGAGTACTCTTGTTCTCCTATTCATCTCTACTGATCACCAGACAGCCTGAAAACAATCTTTCCAAAGCACAGTATAAGTATTTTGAAACCAGAACGATAGTCACCTTGTTCACAATCTCAGGATAGTGGCACCTACTCTGAAACCCACTCTGAAACTTGCAGCACAGGGAAGGAGAAAAGACCTATGAAGAAAGTAAATTATCTAGAGAAGAAGTGTGTACCTCTGCAATGCCCCTATGAAAGCAGATCGGTTCATTGTTTGAAGTAGATACCAGTAGTACTAATAATCTCAGAATTAACTTATTAATTTATGATTACTGAATCAAGAATTCTCCTAGCAAAAAGAAATTAAGTCTTCAGTTGAAAACAGCCATTTCTATTCTGTCTGTTTGCTCATCTGAAGAGCATACAATGAAGCTCTGGATCTTAGTCGATAAGTATCAAATGCTGTCATTTCATCAGGTTTGTAGATTTAATGGACTGTGCAAAGTTGGACAACCACAGAGGTAACTTTTATGAAAATGCATCATTAAAATAACTCCTCTGCCTACAGATAGTATAAAAGATCATAGAGAGTATCAGAATATTTTAAAATATTTGGTGAACTTAATTCATAAGCATACTATTCCTCTAAACATCTGCTGATATGAATCACACTATTAAGAGGAGCTATCAACAGAAGGGAATTTTAATAAACACTGTTCTTTGTTCCTTGTATTTTAATGACTGATATAATTAGAATGAAGGTTAAGGGAATATTTGTTTTCCTTCCCCTCAGGGCTACTTTGAAACAGTTTGACTTGTAAACAGCATTTCAAACTTTTGCAGCTATAATGCTTGAGCATTCCAGTGTTGTGTAAGGGAGAAACAAAAAAAAGAGAAATGGTTACACAGCAAGAGCATCAACCAAACACTTTTGATTACAGCAAAGGATCACATGGAAATTAGCAGTCCCACACTCTGTTACTACATTATCCCCTACAGATCCAGTTTTGTAAATCCCCCTTTCACAATACAAGCAATGATAATACATGTTCCAGAAATATCATGATGCTTGGTAGCTCAGGTTTTTCAGGAATTTCATAAGGTCTAGTTAGAAATGAGCTGTGTCAATATTCATATTCACTTAGATTGGTAAATAAAAGGTTAGTTCAGCTAACATCCTAAAGTAGGCATCATCTTCCACTAATTCAGACAAACTGACATCAGAAAAAGTGCAATTGTTTTTTTCTAAACTTCACTACGAACAAATCAGAGACAGGTCCTTCATATCAACCATCTTTAAGATAGAATCAACTACTAATACAAGCTTGATTCAGGTAAAGTGTGGATTCACAACTCTCTGTCAAATTAGTCAGAATACAGATTTCATTCTGTCCATATATTTTATGAGACTCTGTGTCATCTGTGGGAGGCTAGGTGACACCTGATTTAGCAAACTGGATACATAGACAGTACTTGAGTTGTCATAAAACCTGCTGTGTGAAGACATCTCTTCAAAAAAACTTTAAAGAGTTTGATCTGGTTGAATGAGTTCATACTAGGCCAGCACTTATAAAGTTGTAGAGGACCCAGAATTTGTGTTCAGTCAAGAATTAAATCCTTAGGCACTCCAAAAGCTGTGAAGCACTATCAATCCATATAGAGTCTGGCACTGGATCCAGAATCATACCTAAATCTAGGGTACCTGACCTGCAGATTCAGAAATCTAGGTTTTTCTCTTTTCTGACTGAAATCTTCAACATGAAGATATGGAGAGCTTCATGTTTTTCTAAATGTTTCGGAGGCAGAGCCATGCAGAGAGAGCTATCACTTGGCCCTACCAAGTATTTATACTGAAGTATATCCATAAACTGCCTGTACATATGCGAGTTAGTAACAGTGTCTAAGTTCAAACCTTCCAAGGACCTTGGATGGATCTTGCATGCCAAATAGAGTTACTGTGGACAGAGAAGAGCAGACAATATTTCTGGAGTGGAAGGTGTAAGGAAGGTCTACTGGTAGTAGTTAAACAGTTTGTCAGTAAGATCATCAGGGAGGAAAATATCCCTGTAAACTGATAGGTAATTTTGAGAACCAAATGCACTACAAAGCAACTTGAGTAAGCTGGCCAAGATGCACATCAAATAAACACTCTTCCAAAGTTTTACAATTACTGTAGGCCAAGGGACACAGCCAGACAGATGCACAGAAACACAGTCCGTAGCACTGGGAACAAGTCAACTTATTGTAGTCATTATAAAGGAGGTGACAGGCTCCCACATCCAGCAGGAGAGAAGGCAAGGATTTGGGAACATGAGTAGATCAATTTCATTATAGAAGCCTGGAGACATTGTGATGGGAATGCTGTGTTATAAATAGACTAGACAGGACAGCAGGTGATGCCAGAAAGCATGTTGCTAATGGTCTTCTTCACACACTGGGAATTTTGAGTGATTTGATAATTCAACTGAAGATAGTTTACTTCTTCACATCCACATTGGAGGATCAAGCCCAGTGCCTTGCACTGGTCGTTGGCTGGCCCATAGGCAAAACTACATGTATAGTGTAACTATAGATCATCATACAACATTTTCTTCACCACACCATCTTAATTCACATTGTCAGAGTTGCACTGTCCAGACTTAATTCTATGAAATCATACCCATGAGCTGAAAAGACTTTTTTTTTTCCTGTTACAATATTTAATCTGTAGAAATATGAACCATCATTTGTTGCTTCAGTCCTGGGTTTTGATCATCACAATGGTCAGGCATTACTGTACTTTACCTGACATACTAAGGACACAAACAAAAGCAGATACTGACAATCAGTTTTGCAAAACAGAATGCAGACTCAGGATTTTTGTGGCTCATATTACTAGAACATCACATAAGACAAACAGGAACACATCTCCAATTTTGCAGGCATATCCAACATTTATTATCTGATAGATATCTGTAAGGTGAATTTTAACTAAATATCAAGAAACAAACAGACATAGAGATGATCCATTTTTATTTCTACTGAGGTAGTATTCAATGTATCATTGCCAAGTGTGAATTGCTCTTGTTTCTATTTGATACAAAAGATGTTTTTTACAAAAAGGCTTGATAACAAACATGGATAGAGCCTTCATTTGCAAAGCCTAGCCATGAATGAATGAAATGAATGATATGAACACTCTTAATCCTTAATGTGTAATAAACATTTATATTTGAAGTTTGGGGGGAGAAGCAACATTTATTACTGAGAAATATAAACCATCATGAACAAGCTCAGAAACATGCTCTGAGAGCTTGCTGAAATCAGAACCATTACTACTAAGAGTACAAATCTCATGGAGTTTTCCTGCTTGTTTTTAATAGAAGTACTTCAGCTTCCCACCTCATTACCAATTTTTAATCCATTTCTGTTTCATATTTAAGCAATCTATGGCTTTTATGTTTTTTAATCAGGTATAAAGAATTAGAATCAAAAACACAATTAGAATTTGCTCCTTGATGTCAGGACTGAAGTGACTGCAATCTGAACTAAGCAGAATTAACTCAAAATCAACAATAAGGAAATGGCAACTTCTGTGAACCTTTCACTGGAGGCAAACCTGATGGAGCACTGGCGTGCTGAGATCAGAGCCTAGGGCTACTTCACACCCCAACTCTGGTCACAGTCCCTGGATGAAGCTGCTCTGGTGTGCAGCACACATCAGCATTCAGTTGGGGAAAGCGGATCCCGAATAGTATATAAATAGTGGCAATACCAGGAGGAGCTCCAAAGAAGCAGCATCCCCGTGCTCAGCTGCCAGCTGCACAAGGCTCATGTGCCATGTGCTCGAGCCACGGTGGCAAGAGGTCTTCCCTTCCAGCAGATGGTTGTTGCCTGGGTCAAACCCTGTCATGGTGCCTGTGGTGTAAAGTCCCTTCGAATTTACAGTAAATTAACAAAACCAGACATAAACACAGGAGAATTAAATGACTGAGTTTAACTTCCTGGGTTGAGATTGCACTTGCCCTCCTGGAAACAGATTTCACTGTCTTTCTTTTCTGGGAGCAAAGGCTGCATTTTGCAGGATCCTTTTGTTTTCAGTCTGCCTGAACCCTTTGCAAAGCAAGCCCTCCAGAAACACAAAGGCTTCGCCAGCTTTACTCCCATCCTACTGGTGATTACCCTTTCCTTGGTCCTACAAAAATCTGTCTAACATTCTATAGCAGGAACAAACCTGAACATCAGTCATTCCTAACTTTTAGGGGTTACCTTACATCAGTGAATCCCCAATGAAATATTTATGCTAGTGATAATTTGTCAGTAAATGTTATTAAAAGCATGAGAAGGCTGGAAATACCTTCCAGCAAGACCGCATGAGTAATATCAACTGATTATTGCTATACCCAATGCTTGTACAGTCTCTAGAGATTTACTAATATATAATGCTTCCATTCAGATTTAAATTAATATTTCTACACTATGATTTCATGGGACACTTTAAATTGTGTGAATGACAGATGCTGTTACAGTTATAAGAGCTCCAAACATGGCTGGGGTAAGTACAATTGCCACCCAGCATCTTTAAAACGAAGTTTCAGCAATTTATCCAATATCTGAATTTGGTTACATACAAATACAATTTTACCCCAGGCCACTGATAATTTGACCCTACTTAATAACATTTTTAAACTCCTATAACATATCTGTGATAAAAAAACATCACGTTGCAAGAACATGATGATCTACCCAGTTTATGTTCTGAAGGGTGTTTGGTAAACACAGCCTCCTACTTTAGATATTTTTTTTTCTCCTCCTACAGAGTGGCCTGAAAGGGAAATTCCAAAAGTTGCACAACACAAGTAATCACTGCTTTGCCATAGCGTAACACTGTGACCTCAAAAAAATGCAGTCCTATTTTTAATATTTTGTTGTTTGGATTTTTTTACATGGAAGGTTGTAGATAGAATATTCCATTCATTTTGATTATTGTTAGGGATAATCTGCAAGCCAGGATTTCACCTGGTGCAAACCTGTATCACTCTCCTAAGATTGACTCAGCTTCCCTGGTTTTTAGTGGCTGGAAATCTGAGGTTTTTTCCTCCATTATTCCATCCTGATTCTCCAAAGTGTTCTGCAGGACTTCTCCCTCTGGAGGCTTCTGTGGGTTTGTGACCACTGGTGAGACTCAGCTGGCTGGGTGTGCAGCTGGTCCATGAGGCTCTCCCCAGCCCTCTGGGTTCAGCTTGGCCTGAAAGCACTGCTTGGGTGGTGTCCAGCTCAAAGGTTTTCTTTACACTTTGCTGTAAAGCAGCTCAGTTTCTGCTATTATTTATGCTGTAGCATCTTCCCTCATATACCTCAGGCTACTGGCATGAAGAAGCATCACTTAAAAAGTAATTTAGCAAATAAGTATACTTTCCCTAGGGAGCAAATAAGAGGAAAAGTTGTAGTAAATAGCTAATGTAAGCAAAAGGTGCCTTGGGGGAACCCTAAGAATCACTTCTTTGAAACCAGCAATAACTTCTGGTGCTATTGGTCCTGAGGCAGCAGCAGTCAACATTGTTTAAAAAAGCTCCCTTATGGTGTACTCATTAATTAACTGCACTGTTTGTTGATTCTAGATTGATTCAGTTTGTTCTCAGGAGAGTGTTTTTGGAAACTCAGTAATGCCTTGATGCAGAATTTCATCTTCAGGCCCTAAATTCCCAGGATGCTCCTTTACTGGGACATATAGAAGATGAAGTAAAAAGGAGAATTTGTTAGACAAAAATGATAATAAAAATATTTTAAATTCAGATGTAATTTTTGAAGATTTTCCCCACAGAGCTAAAAAATTACCTGCAGCAAAGTTTGACTGACAGGCAGGCTTTATCAAACAGAGAACAAGACAAATGGTATGCAAAACAGAGAGGAAAGTATTTGCTCCTAATTACTCGAGAAAGCATTTTAATTAAGTTGTTTGCCAATTAATGCCTCATTTTTAACATTCCATAAATATTTAAACACATTTCATAAAATTTCTTCACAGGGAAACAATTGCAAATGTTGTTAAAGAGATTCTTAGGAGTCTCTTAATGCAATACACTTTACAATTTCAGTTTTATTTGCTCATCTTTTGAAAGAATATGCAAGCAAAGAAATATGTCATTTCATATCAGAAATGGCATATCTGTATGTCTATACCAAATCTATATCAAGAAGATATTTCAATATCTTTGTATGACGATCCCTTCTATTATACGAATGAGAAATGGGGAAATTTTATTGAACTTGAACTGGAAACAGACAAGTGAAATGCAAAAGCAGATAAATTCAGATACCTCTCTTTTTCCATACTTCTTCAAACTGATTACTCGGAGCTATTTATAACCAGTCCTGCTACTTAAAAGTATTTCCATTCAAGAAAAGTTAAGAAAAAATAAGGAACAAGTAGCGAGGAAACTGGAATTATCTCAGTAGCGCTGAGGCTTCATTCAGTCTGCATCTTAAGACACACAGAACTATACCCTTCATCCACAGGGATTTCCTCAAGCTACAACCTTAAACCTTCTCTCCCCCACTCTCATTAGAGTAGAAACCTGCTCCTATGCTCATGTGAACCGTGAGTGGAAATGAAAGTACCACTGCTCTCTCTACCTCGGCAAGGCTCTGTTTTTTGGTGTACGGGAAACAAATACCTCTTTCTCCTTGTATTTTAAAGGCTTCCTGGTTTCATGGAGCAGCTGACTCTATTTAAAACTTCACACAAAACTTTCCTTACTTGTCCAAGGTTTGTTTGCTTAAATGACCACAACTTCCCTTATCTCAGAGCTTAACTTTAGATTTCGAAACCCAGATCCTGCCCCATCCCCCTTTGCTGTCATTAGTCATTTATGCCTGGAACTAGGCTCTGCCTGACGATGCAAGAGAGGGACAGCCTGTTTCTAAAACATCAGGAGTCTGGATCGAAGGGGACACAGGTTGGGGGACAGGATGACATTAAGGGGAAGGAGAATGACGCAGCTAGGAAGTCCACCTCTAGGTGGACTCATCTCAAGGGCTTTCCCAGCCTTGTAACACTCACCAGGTCACTTCTTGCAGTGAGTGGGTCCCTGATGGCCCCCTGCCATACAGAGAGGCTGCTCAGCCTCCTTACTAAACTCATAAAAGAGCGGCAAACTCTGACCCCAGGGCAGGAGGGGGCCAGGTCTAGAAGGAGGCCCTGCAGTGTCATCTCTGCCTCACTACTGTTCAAACAAGGATCTACAGCTCCCCAGCCATGACTGTCCAATGGATGTTACAGACTGACAGCTGTTTCTTCAACAGTACTTATCTTAAAAAGTTTTGTTCCTAAAGACTTTTCAATTTACAGCTATAATCAAATCAGAGCACAGTGGAGCTGGCTGGTTCTACTGCACTCAGGTTTTTCTCAGTTTGCACATTGGTACCATGAAATAAAAGCCTTCAAATGATGTCTCCTTGGATGTCTCAGAGAAATGTTCTCTGTCTCCTTCAGTATCTCACTCAGACTTGGGGCAGTTTACACCTCCTATGAATCAGCCCTCAGGTGTCCATGGAAATACTCAAGGTACAAGGTCAGAATGAAGATAAGTTTGTGAAACATGGTAAAAAGTTATTAGTTGGTTCAGAGGGTAACTTTTGCAACTAATACTCCAAAAGTCATAAAGGAGCCAAACAAAAATTTCCAACTAAAATTGTTTATTCAAAAAATACCTTCAAAGAGAAACAAAAAGTACTAGTCATTGAAACTGTTCCTATTACAAAAAAGGAAGATCTCAGAGGAAATTTTCCCTAGAAGGGAGGGTTCTTTGTAACTTAGTCACCAGATAAGATCTAGTAACCACATTACAGTAAGTATTTTTTTCTGTTTTCTCTACTGATTTTCAGAAAGAAGACAAAGAAAGAGGTGACAAGCCCTTGAGAAAGAAAGGAAAAATAAATCAAACAAAGTTGAAGAAGCTAAAAAGGGGAGAGGAGACCTATTAACAGGTAAATAGAATAAAGGACAAAGTGTTTGAATGAAGGTTAGCACAAGGGAATCCTGAGACTGACTTAGGCTCCTGGGCCCTGACATAGTACGAATATTAAGCAATGACTAATCTTTTCCTCTGTCTTGCAGCTCCCCTTTTGCCTGTGAAGATGCTAAGACAGGGCTCCTGATCATACCTATATACCCAGGGAAGGCACAAATCAAAATAAGAAGCACTCCCTTTTTTTTAACCATAATTCATAGTGGGGTGTTACCCCCAAAGGAATGAGCAGCTTCTGTCCAAATTGTCCTCAGAAAGGGACACAGACAGTCTCCATGCAGAACAGAATGGCTCTTTCCAGAGCAGTAAGACCTCCCTTACTAGGGAACATTTTAATTCTGCGCTGTAGAGCACTGAGAACAAGAGCTGCAGGACATGATCTACACTAACTTCTCACTGCTGAACTTAGAAAATTATGTTCGCATGTAGCTATTCACGGAGAAAATACACTGTTGGGCTAAAGGGCAGGAGCTCACAACACCTGAAAACCTCGATGTTTCACAGAGGATGTGATTCCTGCAGCTCCCAAGTCTGCAGGAGGAACTTGGTAAGGCTGGGGAGACTGAGGAGAAGCAGCTGTACTTCATCTGAAAAGCATGCCTCCCCTTTGAAGACAATTAGAAAAAGCAGAAATACATAATAATACAACATTCACAATTTTCCTTTTACCAGTGTCACGTGGAGCAGCCAGCTGCTTCCAGAGCAGGGACTGGTGCCTGTGCTTGGTGTGTTTGGGGCAATCCAGCTTTTCTTCCATTTGCTGGTTTGAACTGCAGCTACGAGCAATGAGCAGTCTCAAGTGAAAGGCAAGCATGGGGACATCTGTGTCTGTGTATCAGGCACAGATTTACCACTAGGCAGACAAGCAGGTTTTAGTGTCAGGCAATTTCTGTCTGAAGTCTTTCCTTCTCCTGCAAGAGCTGTGTGAAAGAGACAAGTCCTTCGCTTAAGGACTTGTTTTTCTGAGTCTGGATTTTTCTGATGGCAATAAATCAAGACTTTGGGTTTGGAGAACTGCTTTTGCATGCTCCTTTGAGCAGAATGAAGAAAAGTCACATATAACCATTTCACAAGGTCTTGGTAAGATATGTAGGAAGAACATTTTTTTTCCATTACACACTGTGCTCACGGATGTTGGCTTTTTTAAATTTTGTTCTATCGTTTGCTGAAATTCAAGAAAACTCAAGGGATTTAAGGAAAGAAAATTGCTGTGTGTCCTTGTTAGCAAAGCTAACTCAATAATCAGTTTAATGGCTAAAGCACAGCACAGGAGCGAACCAGAGGTCTTTAGCCCCTCATACATGTTTGTTACCTTCATCTGCATTAAGGAAGACAACTATGAGAATATGGAGTAACTCCAAACATTTGCCAGCTGGTTTTGAATGTTCTCAGCTGTGTGTACTGTTGGATAATCTTAGACTTATTTTGTGCTGTTTGTTGCTGCCAGATAGTGTTACTGTTTAACGACAGTGTTAGAGGCAAAAGTAGGTCCAGCTTCTGAGCTAGAAATAATCCTACACAGCTCTGGCTGAAAGTTAATGCAGTCTGAAAAGAGAAAAAAAAATCATCCAGTGCATTAATTTGTTTGCTTCTCCTAATACTTGCGGGAAAATAAACAATTTTCAAACCATTAGTTTTGGTTTTTTTCCCTTCCATTATTAAGGCCAGTACTTTTCTCTGACATGAGAAAATTCAAGCACAGACTGAAAGCCCTTGCAGCATTTCTGTCAGATCAGTCTGCTCACCAGGAGAACTTAGTTACCTCAAAGATTCACACACTCACAGAATGATTGAGGTTGGAAGGAACTCCTGGAGGTTGTCCAGTTCAACACCCCTCCCTTAACCTTGCAACAAGTTTTGATGATTTTCCATGGAGGCTCATGGAATTTTTCTGATTTACTCCTAGATCCAAATAGAAACTTCATGGGCAGTCAAATACTCCTGCTTTCTGAATACTTACCCAGCAGTTCAATGACCCAATGACTATTATTTTCTCTTGAAAATAAGATGCTCCATCTTGACCCCTAAAGTCACAGTCAGCTTCTTCCCAGCACAAGGTCTAATTAAAGACACAAGTGATCTGATGGAAATTTTGCCAGGGTCTGGGAAAACTGTGCATGAGAATTTGCTTAGAAAAGGCAATGTTTTTATTCAGTGAATGAATTCAAAACAGCTGAAACTCTTAGTTAAAAATACTATGGGTTTGTTCAATAACATATACTTTGGTATTTTTTCTACTTTTATTTTTAAAAAAATCTCCCCCTTCAAGCTTTTTTTTAATATCTCCTTCAAATTCTCCTCAAACTTTCAGCTGTCCTTTTCATTTGCCTTATATAAATATTCCAGTTTCTTATTTTAAATATGGAAAGTAATCAATAATTTGAATGTTATTAACCTGTTCACACCTCCTCAGTCAGTCTGTTCTGTGGGAAATTTATGTCACCAAAATCTGTAGTTAGCTGCAAATAATTAGCTCACATTTCTAGAAATGTCTAATAAATCAGCTATGTTTTTGCTCTCAGAGTCCAGAATTAAAAGTGTGGTGAGGGCCTTGCTCTCGCGGACTCAGTTCTTCTAAACTTAAAGCTTGTGGAGATTTCTGGACAGCTAGATTCTATCAGAAAATAAAACTATGTCACTCAGCTCTTCCCAGAAAAGAACAATTTCATCCCAAATGTCATCTGTTTTTGGAATGTTGGAATGTTTCTTTTTGTTCCTTGGAAATGAACAAACAAACAAAAAAATGTTAGGTACATGCACACTTCAAAAGCCTTTTTGATTACAAAGATGTGATAAACTTCCCACCAAAAGAAGTTCCAACAAGTGGTTCCCCAAAATATTCATAACTTTTGAATCTCCAGATACCATTCTGACTGAATTGAGATCTTGTGAATCTGTTTGGTTTGGACTGGGCCTGCTATTTGGTGTAGGTAGCTAGACAGTCAGAGCTAGCCTGGGCTCAGCAAGACCCTGCCCAGTCTGTGGCATCCAGGCAGTTTTCTCAGAGTGAGCTGGCTCTGTCTAGGTGAGATTCAGGGGTTTCATCATCTCTACCTTGCCATCCCAGAGCCTTCTTTTTTTGTCCACAGAAAGGCTACCTGTGTAGAGGCTGGGCAAAATACACAGTGGGATTCAAAGCACCTCCCCTGCTCAGAGGACCAGTACCCTGGTGTGGGCATTCACCCATGCATCAGTTTACATGCAGCCTAAGCAGGGTTTCCGTGGGCTGGAATAACTCTCATGGCCATATATTTGAGATTACATGGAGAGGAGGTGCACAAAGGTGATTAAGGGTCTGGAGCATCTCTCTTATGAAAAAAGACGGAGGGAGCTGGGCCTGTTTAGCCTGGAGAAAACTGTGAGGGTATCTCATTAAAGCATATAAATATCTCAGTGCCAAGAGGATGGTGCCAGACTCTTTTCAGTGGTGCCCAGTGACAGGAGGAGGAGTGACAGACATAAACTAAAACATAAGAGGTTCCATCTCAACATGAGGAAGAACTTCTTTACATTGAGGGTGGCAGAGAACTGGCACAGGCTGCCCAGGCAGGTGGTGGACTGTCCCTCTCTGGAGACATGCAAAATCCACCTGGACACATTCCTGTGTAACCTGCTCTAGGTGCCCCTGCCTTGGGAGGGGGGTTAGATGAGATGATCTTCAGAGGTCCCTTTCAACCCTAACAAATCTGTGATTCTGTGAGATAGTTTTCAAAAGGTCTAGAAGTGCCTTTACAACTGGCATTTCACACTTACCTCTAGGACATTTCCATGGAACAACCAAGTACCACCATGAAGGAGCAGTGTTTTGCAAGAGGGAGATTCTCTCAGGAGGACTTGAAATTGTAATTTTGTGTTGTCTTCATCTACCTGACACAGGATTAAGAAATGCGAACTAGAATTGTTCAAATAGAACAGGAAAATGGTTCAGTATTGAAAATGTTCAGACCAGGCATATACACCATTAAAGCTCCTGTGTACATCTGGTGCTCCCGAGATGTGCAGCTGGTGCAGGGGGTAGGATGAGCAGCAAGCAGCTGCTCTCTGAGGTATGTTCCCCTCGGGACTGAGTGTATCTCTAGTCAGAAATATGTCAGGGAGTTAGTGCTAGCTGAACCAGAAGTCCCACCCAGCTGAAACAGCCAGCAGAACTGCCTGGCAGTGCTGCCAGGGTGTTAACACTGTGTAGGAATGGAGAAGACAAGAAGCTGCAGCCTTGTGCTTCAGACCCTCAGAGCATAGTCCCCCTCAACAACAAGGGGTAGACAGGGGCCAGTGCCTGTCTCCATACTAGGATCTCCTCATTGCCCTCCTGCTAGTCCCTGGTACAAGGGAGCTTCGTGCCTGGCAGCTCAGCCCATTCAGCATAAACCTCTTATTTGAAATGGTGTTCTCACCTGCTAAGAAAAAGCCCGTGCATCCATAGGAAGACTGGAGTCCACACCAAAAATCCTGACCAATCAAGAGGCCTGAGAGGGAATTCAGGAACACATCAAATGGAAGAAATATGATGAACCTGAGCCCTCCAGCACCAGTTTCTACTCTGTCCCAGAAACAGGGGAGAAGGGAAGTGCCACCTTCTCTAGGTCCTGTCATTTAATAAACCTGTGCCCAGTTTGACTGCTAGAAAGGAGACCATATCCCTGCTTTCATTAGAGATTACCATAACCTGATGTTTAGGATTATTTCCATCAGTGGTATTCGTTTGTCTGTCTGTGCTTAAAATGTTGCACCACGACTTCTTGCAGCTCCTTGCTTTGAGCTGGGTCCCTTTTAAACCCCTTTCCAAGACTTTTAACTCATCCCACTTACTGCATTTGGAGTTCAGTGTCTTCCCCACCTGAAGGCCTTTTTAGATGCCATACTAGACTTGACCTGTAGCCCAAAGTATAAACCTGACATAAACTGACCATTTATCCTTCACCTTAAATGGGACATCTTTTACTTCTTGAAGGAAGCTGGATCTCCTTTGGAATAAATGCATCTTCTGGCAATTTTAGTTTCCAGTTTAGATGTGCTTAGATTAGTGTAATAAAAGAACCTTTCTAAGGGTGTCCTGACTTAGGAGCAAAAAGAGCCCTTGTGAGAAAAGAAAATGAAAATCCATGCCTAGCTTTGCTGTTCCATGTAGTTTTTAGTCACTAACTCACAGAATTGCAATAAGGCTCCCACGTCCCAGCTCTCATTAGAAGCAGCCTACAGTGGTTCCACACATAAAATGGATTTACTTCCCACTCCTTTCTTGCTGAACTCTGGTAGATAGGACTATATAGTGTTGTCCATTTCACAAAGACAGAAAGGATTAAGAATATGCAGTCCCTATTTTCCTTGGCCCTCAGCATGTCTCCCAGGTCCTCATTGTTTTTAAATTGCTTCACCTGCATCCATTGATGTATAGACAAACATACGTCAAGATAAATCTTTCACCTTTTTCTCCACTGACACATTACAAAGGTAACAGCTGCCACTAGATTTTGATTAACCTTTTTAGAAGATCTTTAACTAACCTATCCCCAATCCAAATCTCCTACTGTGGAGTGTAGTTTGTTCCACATCCAGATAGCAAAAATATCCATGTTCTGGTGAAATGTGTCTTACATAAACTTAAAATTAAGACTTTTCAAGTTGGTTTTAAGAACTAGGTGTTAAAAAAAAAAATGCAGAAGCATCTATAAGCTCAAAGAGATCCCCCATCTGCATCACCGTCCCCTAAAACCTGACCCCTAGGTCTCTTAGATGCATCTAGAAAGAAAATATTTTATTCCATATCTGCATATACTAGATTGCTGTCTGTATTTTGCTAGTGAATACAGTTTTCTTTTAAGCTTAGTTGCAAAGACAGGCATACATCCATTTTTATGTATGTCATCCACTTCTGCAGGGATAAAGATCAAAATCCTTAATATCCTCCTTCTAGCCCTCTTTAAACAGAGATTTACACACAGATTTATTTCAATTCCAGTTGATAATGACTTGTAAGAGTCTTGATGTCTTTGGAAAAATCAGCCTTGGCAGTTCTCCATTGACCCCCATAGTCAAGAGCACCACATTGGTTTGAAAATGGCTTATTTCTGTGGCTGAAAAGAAAATCCAATCTACTTATAGACTAGGTCAATTATTTAAATTAAATATTATCATAAGTCTTCCTTTCAAGTGTGCTTGGCATGATTTGGGTTTGTTATTTTCACAAAATATCAGCTAAATATTTATTGCATTGTTATTTGTATTTAACATTATCTGCTATCAGCATCATGGGTTAATGGATTTACCTTTTGCGTTAGGGGAGACCAGCATGTGGGTTGTATTTCAGCTACAGTAAATGGTATTATGCTCATGAAATACCAAAAACTTTTGTGCAGCCTAAGTTACTTAGGGGAGGAAAAATACAGTGTAGAAAATGACAAGAGTAAACATGGAAATTAACTCCTGGCACATATTTTGTTCTGAGCTGTAATACTCCTATTAAGATTGCCCCTTTTTAATAGCTTTTGAAAGAATCTCTTGCATAATGGCATTTTAGTCATCATGTTAATGTCAACAAACAAGGCAGATTAATGCTTATAATCCTGAGCTGTCTCACACTCTGGTTATTAGAACTGTAGGCAGATCTTCATTAGGATGAATGACATCTGAATCTATAAGCTCATCACAACAGAGGCACCTTCTTGCTGTGGTGTCACCCTGCAGATGACAATGTCGGCCATTATGAATGACACTCCACAATTCGTTACTTCCTGCCTCAAATTGCAGTTAATCTTTCATCCAAACTGTACACATGTGCAGCTTTAAGTGGGCTATCACAGCAAGTACCCAGTAATGCTGCAAGCACATGGAGAATGACAGAAGGTAAATTGCTTGTCAGGAGGTCTGTATTTCAATTCACAGCATATTCCAAACACGTTGTGGTGAAAGCTCTCCACAACAGCTGCTTTCATTGCTAACTATTTTTGATGTAAATGTCAATAAAGCTCCAGGCCCTTTCATATTTTTGGCCAAGACTGTCCATCTTTCCCTATGCAGGCTGGCAGGTTGAGCTCCATTTATCTACTCTTAGGAACATGTCCTATAATAATGATTGTCTCTGGAGACCGTTTAGAGTGATTGAAAGCAGTGATTGGGACAATAGGCCGCTGAATTTCATTGCTGGATTGGGTTGACAGGTGACTGCTTTTATATCCTCTGGAGGAGAGATGGAAATAAAAACACAGTTATATCTAATCAACAGACAGGCATCTCCCGATTGCAAATCTATACCTTCAGCTTACCCTTCTCATCAGAATGACTTAACCACACATTATTACAGGACTCTCATATTTCGCCAGTGGTGAGAGGGTTTTCAGGAGGAAGGAAGATAGAGAAGATATGTGTTACCTCACTAGAGGTGAGAAGTAGGGAAAGAACATGTCACAGGCCATATAGCTCTACCAGCTTCACCGCCAGCTGCTGCTTTTAGTAGCTGCAGTTAAGACCATCATTTTGATTTAATGAAAATCCCTGGGTGTTACAGAAAAAAGGAATTTCATTTTTAATCAAAGATGCCATGAATGTTACACATTGTCCATGAATTTTAACACACTGATTGTAATAGCATCCTTTTTTTAGTCTTGCATTTAAGCAAAAGTTCTGTAAACTCATTAAGCTTACTGTGGATATTTTTTTTCTTTTATGAAGTTAGTAATTAACATACCACTGGGTTTTCCAAAAGAGATGGGAAGACGATCAGGTAGAATTCTGAAAACATTATGGCAAATGGTCTAAAATATTCACTCTGCACCAGCATCTGGCTGTTTGGCAGACCCCAAAGACAGTTGTGCTGGCACCTTTGAAATTCCCTGTGAGTCCATGTAGTTGCCCATGGTTACACAGCAGCTGGGATCTGGCTTCCCTGCTACCACATCCCCCCCACCTCCATTCACCTTTGCTTCTGTAAGCCACATGCCCTTCTGCCCATCAGAGATGCCCATGTTGCATCCATTTCCCTCTCTTATTTGCAGGCTATGTAGAAGAGAGTAAGTGAGAGTTTACCCTTTCCCACCTCCTTTTGTCTAAATCTGTATTGGTGTAGTTTTGTTCACATTTTACACTGATTTTTGTTTACTAGATTCTCAGTTTCTACAATACTGAGCAGCTTTCTGTAGCTCTAGGCAATGCTGACACAAGTTGTGAGAACAATATGATTAAAAGCAGCTAACTACCCAGCTGTTAGTCACATATCTGACAAAAATGTAATTCAAAAAACTCGATGCTGAGTTCTACCCTTCAATTAAAAAAACCCAAACAACTGAATGCTGTATGACTTCTATATATCTTTAATAACAGCAATTTTATTTTGAAATTTTGAGGGTGTATTGGGTTTGCATGGCAAGGTTTTGGTAGTGGGGGGGTAACTGATGTGGCTTCTGTGAGAAGGTGCTAGGGGCTACCCTTGCGGCCAGTGGATCCAATGACAGCCAGCTCCAAGATGGGCCTGCTGCTGGCCAAGGCCAAGCCAATCAGCAATGGTGGTAGTGCCTCTGGGATAATGTGTTTAAGAAGAGGAAAGAGAAAACCAAGAGTTGGAGCAGCTGGAGAGAGGAGTGAGAATATGCGAGAGAAACAACTCTGCAGACCCCCAGGTTTGTGAAGAAGGAGAGGAAGGAGGTGCTCTAGATGCTGGAGCTGAGATTCCGCTACAGCCTGTGATGAAGACCATGGTGAGGCAGGCTGTCCCCCTGCAGCCCATGGAGGACCCCATGATGGAGCAAGTGGATGTGCCAGAAGGAGGCTGTGACCCTGTGGGCAGCCCATGCTGGGGCAGACTCCTGGTAGGACCTGTGGACCCATGGAGAGATGACCCCACACTGGAGCAGTCTGTGAAGAATCTGTGGGAAGGACTCACGTTGGAGAAGGTTGGGGACGACTGTCTCCCATAGGAACAATGCCACACTGGAGAAGGAGCAGGGAGTGAGGAGGAGGGAGCAGCAGAGACAACATGTGATGAACTGACCATAGCCCCATTCCCAGTCCCTCTGTGCCGCTGAGGGGGAGGAGGTAGAGAAATCAGGAGTGAAGTTAAGTCTGGGAAAAAGGGAGGGGTGGGGAGAAGGTGTTTGAAGATTTAGCTTTTATTTCTCATTATCGTACACTGATTTGAATGGCAATAAATTAAATTAATTTTCTCCAAGTCAAGTCTGTTTTGCCCAGGATGGTAATTGCTCAGTGATCTCCTTGTCCTTGTCTTGACCCACAAGCCTTCCATCTTATTTTCTCCCCTCCTCCATCCAGATGAGCAGCAGAATGATAGAGCAGCTTGGTGGGCACCTGATGTCCAGCCAAGGTCAAGCCACTACAGTGGGAAAAATATCTACTATGTGACAAATCTTCATAGAAACTTTTATTTCTTCATGGAAATAAAACCAGTTCATTTGAATTAGGTTCATATTATAGATTCAATCCAAATTTCCTTTGGAAAGGAAAAAAGATGCAATTCTTTCAAATTCTTGAAAACAATTTTTTATACACTTTTGCCTAAGTGTAGCTATATATTGCCAAAGGATTCCTTTTTGGTTTAAGGCCCTAAGCTCAGTTTGGAATGTTCAAAACTATTATAAACACTGGGACCCTTGTATCAGATCTGCGTGCCAATTTACCAGTTTGTGTAGATTTTCACAAACCGGGGATAGGATTACTTGATGTGTTGCAGGCCATGTGAGGAGACTGGAATGCCGCCTTAGTGGATGTTACTGCATGCAGAAAACTTCCTAACTTCAAAGTGTTATGGATTTTCTGGCTTTTAGTGCATTTCTTGACAATCTTTTATCCAGTTTTCTTTTTAGAAAGAAATGGCACCTCTTTACAGAGAAAGTTATTGAGTGTCACTAGCTCACTACAGAGCCAAAAGCATTACAGTGAAAACAGAGGTTCTTGTTCTAATTTACTGTTAAAAAAAAAAAAAAAAGAAGTTTAGTTTTATTCACAGAGCTACAGAAATACATGAGCTTTCCATCAGATGGGAGCAGATTGCCATAGAAGGACACTCAGAAAGAAGGAAAAGCAGGGAAATGAATACCATATTATTTAAACAGAGAACATAAAATAATTTTGCTCATTTGTAGAAGTGTGATTGTTCGCTCAAGTAATAGTTTTTAGAAAAACATTGTCCAACAACTTACAGTAATTGTTCTTGGATTCTTTTATGGGCAAACCACCAAAGAAATATGACCAGCCAAGGCTGGTCACATTCCAGTCTATAACTCTGGAAAGAAAAGTGAAGAAGCTGTTTACTGGCTTGCTTTTTGGTTTATTTATGTAACTTCCCAGAACATGAGTTGCTGTCAGATGTCTTTTGTAACCAACTTTCACCTTTGATTCTCTCTGCTTATCCAGAAAGATATATAAAAGATTTGACATATGGTGCCATGTACATTGAACAACTTAGTTTTGCTGAGATCTTGTGTAAATATTTTTTGTAGATTTTCCCTTCTTCAGCATTACCGTGGCTTAGATAAGCCCTCTCTTGAACTTTGTGCAGAACTCTTTCAGTAAAGACTTATGTTAAAATCACTCACCCGGAATAAACGTCTACTAGCACTAGATGACACCTGTGATCTTTCATGGAGGTGTCCATGGGGTGGAATATGTTAGATAATGCATGTGTGCATCACCCACACCTCTTGTAAAAAGAACTCAGTATCTGTTGAAGATTTTGAAATATCAGTGTTAGTAAAATTCTAATCAACTGTCCTCAGCAGAGGAACCATGATCTAGTATTTCTATTGTTAACAGACATTCTCCTCTAATAGTTACAGGCCTTAACTTTCTTTCAGAATATCATTAGATTTTAATATAATTTATCCCATGTACTATTTGACACCTCACTGAAGTAAGCTAGGCTCAGTAGAAGGAGAGAGAGACGTAGTTCAAGGCTGTGAATCTTAATGCACCAGTACAAAACCCAAAGAACCTAAGCTGTAGGGCACTTAGATTGCTAACTTAGTCACTTCAGTTACAGTACTGAAGTTAAACAGGATGAGTCACCCTCGGTAAGGTTAAAGTCAATGTAGATATAAACCCACTTCACCACTCGCTGGCATACTGGGGTGTCACACACTAAGCTGATGTGAGACATTATCAGCCCTGAAGAGAGGGTGGTTTATGGATATTCCATACTCAGTGAAGCACTGTGTGAAACAGCAGCCTGATGCACTGTGCCAGATCTACAGTTTTCTACTAAAAACATTTCTCTGAGGAAGGCCAATATTCCTGACCTTGCCAGGAATGGAACTATTGATTTTAAATTTCTACTGTATACTTTCATTCTTCACCAGAGTCCACAAAGAAAAATTTCAGTAAAAGTATTCGTTGTGTAAAAATGAACTCTGGCTTATTAAAATATTCAGTAAGCTAAAGAATACTCTAGAAGACCAATCTGAAAGTCTGATAAGAGCCGGTGCCACATCAGCAATGCTGTAGCTGTCCCGTGGTACAGGAAGAGCATGTGGCTTTTGGTGAGCATACTTAGCTTACAATATTAGATGAATAATTGTTCTAAACTTCCCTTAAAAAGAGATGCAAGGCATAGCCTGGAAAATGTCACAAGCAGTAAAGCAAATTTTTGATCTATGAGCATATGAAAAAGGCAAAGTGTGTAATAAAGACCTTTTATTTACAATAAAGTGATTTTTTTATTGTCTATAATTTTCCCATTTAATTGTTCACAATGAAGGAGTTAATGTTCAAGAGAGGAGTTTCAATTAGCTCACACCAAAAAGTCAGAAAGAGAGTTTGTCTTCAGAAAGGTGTATCACTATCCTGCAGTTCCTGCAATCAGTGCAGTGTCAGACACGTCTCCTGAAATCTCGAATCAGCTTACCAAAAACACATCTACCACGGTCTTACAACAAATCATTGAGGAAGCAAATTTATGCGATAGTGACTGACTGTTACACAATTAAATGTGACGGCATGAGGTATCAGAATAACATGGAAAATTTGTCCATTGCTATATGTTATGTAAGGGATGATTCATCCCTGAAAATATCTCAGAGAAGAGGTGCAACTCAATCATCTTCATGCCAACTGCACCTCTGACATGATTATTGCTCCTTTGAAAGCAGCTGAGTTCTTTTCTAGTGGCATCATTAATTTGTGCTATTATAAGGCCAGTATGAAATTTATGAAGACGAGTTGGCATATAAATACACGTCCAGAAGGAATGTGAAAAGGAAATACGTTGAAGTATGCATGATTTCAGGCATCTATTTCATTGAGTAGGGCATGTCTTGAAAAGAACATTTATGAAAATGTTCCAAATGGTGATTGCTGGGGCAATGGTGGGGGTTTTTTTCCATTTTTTAAATGTTTTGTTAGCTGCTGTCGTTGGCATGATGATAAGGAAGAAAATAAAGAAATGTGAAAGGAGAAGAACAAAACTGACAGCTCATCTTTTCTAACACTGATATATATATTTCCTATTCTAATATCCTATAATGCATTGTTACAACGGGAATTTTGATTGGTTCATCCATTCACACACTTGGAGACCGTGGATTTGAATAGTCTTTATTGGAACAGAACACTGTAAGCAACCAACATAAAGTCTGACCAGGCAAAAATTTGACCTTGGAAAGTCTGTAACTGGACTACCGGTTTTGACTTCAACATAGATATGTGCTGGAAATATGCTGGAAAACCCAAACAACTATTTTACTAGTTTGATTGCAACATCCTAATGAAGTTTTCCTGCTCTGCTGGTTAGAGTCTCTTTAAGATTATCTGACCAGAAACTGGAAAGAGAAGAAATACCATCAGACAGAAAGCTTTAAGTTGCTAATGCTTTTCATAAATGTTTTATAAATGTGTCAGAGAATCCCATGACCCCCTCCCAGAACACCTGTAAGAGAGAGAAAAGTCACCCTCTGTAGCATCAAGAAAAATGTAAACCCCAGAGAAATTCCAGTTAGGTTCTGAAGTTCACGATGTGTCAGGTGGACCCTTTGTATGAGGCTGAATCAGAGTCTAACAAAACAAAGCTCTACTGCATGAATACCACAGTAATTGACATTATCTACTTATCACTGCTTGCAAGGGCTTTTTTTCCCAAGAGATATACTGAACTCTGATTAGAACCAGTGATAGAAATTGGGGAGGATCGGTGTAAATATTTCAGGCATACATTTTTTTTAAGGATGTAAGAAGGGGTAAGAAAAATTTTCACACTCTTTTTGCATGCTGCTGGGGTATTGATCAACCTTTTGTATCTTGAATACTGTGGGCCTCACCAATAAACCATTTCAGTCGTTTCAGACTAGAAAAGCTTCTGGCATGGGTCAGAAAAACCAGGCAACAGATGCTGCACACATAACTTAGAATGCGTTCCCCACAAAACAGTGAAAAAGTTTAAAAGCCACAAAGGAGAAGTGCGAGGAGATAACTACCTCCTTGCTCAGTGCATAGGTGTGGATGAGTCAAGTGAACACACAGCACGAAGCTGGCTCTTAATTTTCCCAGTGCACAGGCTTGTGTTTATTAGTAATTCCTCCTCACTTTTGTGCAGGCACTAAGTCTGCACTCTTTAGCTGGCTGCCAGCAGGATGGTAGATTGGGCTGGGGAGGGAAGGGCTAAAGAAGGGAACGTGGGAGCCCTTGCTCTGGGAGGGTGGCATGGGGCTGTCAGAAGTGAGCAGGCGGTGCCGCAGACAATTGCAAGCAGGGGAAAAGTACACACTTCTCTTGTGGCTCCCTTTGATGCCTGGATCAGATCGTCTCTTGGACTAGCAAACTCTAACACCTCTTCTGAAATCAGCTCCAACTGGTGATGAGCTACATCTGGCCTGTGAAATGAAAATAGCAAAACCTTTGATTGAGTCCAAGTTAAGTGGATCTTCATCATCTGCTCAGTCAACTTTTGCCAAGATGAATGATACTATGACAGTATTCTAATAATTTCTGAGGTGGATTCCCTCCTTTTTTCATCCATCTGCAAAGAACAAACTGCAAACACTTGGAAAATTTACTGCTCTCTAAGGGAGAAATTTTGCTCTTTTTGAACATATCCATGGCATTTCACTGAGTGAAATGGAGCGCTACCTGGAAGCCTGATTCAACATAAAAACACAGACCTCAGTGTTGAAAAGGAGATCAGACTTTTAAAAATGTCACAGTGCCTGTTTTTACATTGTTGATATGTCAGTGTTTTTCCTATAAGAAGTTGTTATATTTAACTGGACTTGGATATCTTCTTTTCAAAGAGCTTTATCTGTGGATAAAGTAGCCTGACAGAAAGAATACTCTCCATTTACCACATCGACCGCAATGCAAATAAAAACGTATCTTTACTAATACATTCACAACTGAGATTATCAAACAAACAGAAACTTTGGCACTTAAGAGTGCAGCTGTACAATGATCATTCATGTTATTCTGAAAATTGGCTGGAAAGCACTAGATTTCTGTACTTACCATACAGTGCATTGACTCTCCAAGTGCTGAAAGTAACTACTTAATGGCTCCAACATAATTTTCCATGTATGTATCATTATTTCAGTATATCAGAAGATATTCAGCAGCCATGCAAAGCAGACACCCACAGCTTGCTTGCCACGGTGCCTGTCTGTGGCAGATACAGCACATTGGGACTCTGCTTCCCTCCTGGCCTTTCAGTTTCAGTGTAGGTCCTGTTATTTTTCCAAATGAGATAGCCGGATATCTACATAGTGATAGGAAAATTCTGCCAAATCCTAGTTATGGGAGACCCACCAAACTTGTCTCTCCTTCTGGGCTCAGGGAACAGTGAACTTTTCACCTGCCCCAGTTCTGCAGAGCATGCAGAGAGCATTTGCTTCGCAACACACATTTAAGTAAGTTTGGGCAAGATTAAAGCTACAAGAGGTCAACCAAAGCAGTATGGATGGCTTTTTGCCAGGAACCATGGTAAGACCTTGTTTATCTCAGCTCTCCACTTTAGTGAAAAGTAAGTTTTACCACCCTGCAAAACAGCAGCCAAGCTGACATTTCTCTTTCTCGCTGTCCCTCACAGTCTGATGTCTGCCCTGGCTGGTAAAACAATACTAGCTCTTTCCTGACACAGGAGAGTAGAGTAATACTGTAGCCTGTCACAGATTTCAGTAATGGGATGTTTCTTTTCCCTGCATCAAACAAAATCATGTTGAGCTTTGTTTTCCTTGAGCTTATGAGCACATTTGACACTATCTTTGCCTCGTATCCATCCTCTCACTGGCTTTAATTCCTCCGTTTTTCTCTCTTTATTTCTTCTGTCTTCTGGTTTTTTTTCCCCCCACTTCCTCTTTGTGTTCATTCTTTCTTAATCTCTTGCTTGATTGCCTTCACCTTCTTCAGACCCACCTGCTGTCCCTATCTGTCTGAGGTCATTCCTGAGGTGTTGCTGGCTGTTCCTCTCCTGTGGGAACTACAGCCATGGGCTTATATTTACTTCCTCCTGCCCCAAAGAGGGATTGCAGCCAACTTCCAAGCTTGTGCTATTCTCTTCTAAAGGTGCCTTGCTGCAGCCATGTGTCAGCATTTCTCCTGGATCATGGTGATTTTATTCTGCCATGAGCTGAGATACCACCTCATCAGAGAGTGTAGAGTTATTTATCAGTGTTAGATTTGACCCAAAGTGCTTTTGGGGATCAGTTGGTGGCTTTGAAGATGAGGATAAATGCTTTGAAGGAAGGAATGATAGTTTTGAGCAAATCAGCTTTCTGTTAAATTATAATCTGCTATAATGCAGTCTCCAACAATGATTATAGAAAATTATCTTTTCTTTTCTTGAGTCTGGCCTTAAGTAGTTGGAAACAATAGTACCAATAGATGGTTAAATAGATAGTTCTGTATTACATTTTGTTATGGAGATGGAAAATACAGAGTGAAAATTTTATCACTGGGATTATTCAGAGCCAGATTTTAGAGGGAAAGACTAGTAATTAGTCTCAGTTTAATCGCTAGTGGGAGATAGTTCACATTACCAAATGATTTGATGTTTCAGCACAAATGACAAACTGTGTTCAGAGAGGTCCAAGACTCTGTCAGCATGGCTGGAGACTAAATCACCTTTCCTCTTTATAGTAGATTGAGTTGTCCTTCCAAATCGGGGTTAAGGTCATTGGCAGGGCAGTCTGGGAATGAGAGCATCTGTCTGAAATATACCTGGACTGCGGATGTATTCAGAAATTCAATTTCTGATGCTGCCAGTCCCTTGACCTTCACAAGCACATGTGCCTACCAAAACCTATGAAAAGGAAAAAAAAAGAAAAAAAAAAAAGCCTTGATATTTTTATTTGACTTGAGCTTCAAACTCCTGTGAATAGACCAGCAAGAGCTGCTGGATAGCATACATTACAGACCCCAAAATAATCATGTGCCATGGAGAAAAAGTACATGCATTTTATCTTAATTCTAGCTTAGATGCTCTGTTTCCCTTCTTCACATGCACAGACAACTCTGCCTGCAAATTATTTCAGGTCCTCTCATGGTCCATTGAGGACGGCTAGACATTTGCTAAAGTCCTTGAGCAATCATGCCTTGTAGTAGATAAACTGAAATTGCCACATCAAATAAACAAGCGCAGGAGTCCTAAATACACGTTTGAGCATTTTTCCCCACAAGTTGATGTTGGAAGGGATGCTTTGCATATGCTGATGAAGCACAGACTTCCAACTGCCTGGGGAACCAGTGTCCCTCGCAGTTGAACGGTGGTGGCCGCTCCCGGGGGGCTGCAGGGCTCTGGAGGGCCGTGCTCGCGGGGGCTACCTGCTTTAGCTCCGTGCAGCAACAGTGAGAGCCATATGTGGAGCTGCAGGAAAACAGATGCTGTTTTTCCATTTGTGAAATCAAGTTGTTGGAAAGTAGTCAGCTTTCCGATGTACAAGAGAGAGCTCATCTGATCAACCTGCAGAGACAGCGTGAGCTTGTTTTTTTAAGAAACATTTGTCAATATTTCTAAATTATTGGTGACTTAGAATAGTGAAAGAAATAATGGTATGGAAATAATCAGCTGATAAATGGCTTTAATAATAGGTAGGTTTTTGATGACCTGTGATTTTCATAAACAAAGGGGCTGTGCGACCTGGATTTTGACTGCTAGATCTGCTTCCAGGCATGCATCTCTACATCAAGTGTAAGGTTTACTGTAACATCTCGATTTATCATACAACAGATATAACCATTCAGATTTCTTCTTACCATTAAAAAATAACATTATTCCCCTAGAATAAAATGAGACAGTGTTTTGTTCTCAGAGAAGCCTCAAACGTGTTTGTGTTAAACCCAAATTAAATAGCTTTTGTTGGTTATTATCAACCAAAAATATGTGCTCTAATAGTTCTTAAATAAAAAATGTTTATAATGTGAAGTGATTTTCTAAATCACTGTGACATAGTGAAATATAACCCACTGTAATTTGCCATCCTTTAAATATGCAATTTATCTTATCAGAAATGCAAAGATTTAAAGTATCAGCTGGCTCCAGTGGCTCCAGACTAATAAAAGGTATCTTTTCTATTACTCTGATTAACAGGATAGTTTAAGATACTTGAAACAAACAAAGAAGACTTACTGGTAAATAGCAAACAAGGACTAGTGTTCTTTTACCAGGATTATGCTCTTTAAGACTGTGCCAAGATCCCTAGGATATTTTGTCAGCATGTTAGGATCCTTCACATTTCTCTGCAGTGTATCTATTTTCCACTATTTCAGAGCTATGGAAATCTGTCCTAACTTTAGTATCAAATCTACCTCTTTTCAGAAATATAGCCCGTCTGTTAATTGTATAAAGAATTTAGGATATTAGTTGCTCAGAATTACATCTTGGATGTGTAAAATAGATGGGGTAGGAAGTATGTAATCAGAAGTCAGACTTATTTGAATTTGTGTCAAAGGCAAAAGTTATGCTAAAGCTAACTCCAAAAGATTTAACTGCATGCAGATTTTGTCCATGTCTTTTGAATTTCTTTAATTAAATAAACTGTGTCTCACTGTTGTGACGCAATCCTTGTTAAAGGTGAGGATCACTGTAACACCAGTGCAGATATCTCTGTTCAAACAAGGAGTCTTTTACAAATTGCAAAAGATGTGCCAGTTCAGCTTACTTTGCCTTGACTCCCAACCAATAATATTACACAAATTGCATAAATTAAGCTAATTTGTGCCAGTTAGTCCCTGGCACAAACAATCTTCTAGTACAATAGCAATTTCTATAGGAAAGATAAAGATCATCTTTGCAGAGAATGAAGAATATCCAAGATCAGCGAGCATCAAATACTCACTTGCATTCAGAGAGCAAGGAACTTCCCACTGACTTTGCCTCCTCTAACCAGCAAGACAGGACGTGCACTCTGGGAAGGGCTGTATGGAACTGTATGTGAGTTTATCTTTTTCTCTCTCTTGAATACCCGCATGTGCAAACATGCTTAGAACTACACAAGGGGTAATGGCTTAAAACTGAACAAGGGTTGGTTTAGATTAGATGTTAGGAAGAAATTCTTTACTGCAAGGATGGTGAGGCACTGGAACAAGTTGCCCAGAGAGGTTGTGAGTGCCCCATCCCTGGAAATGTTCAAGGCCAGGTTGGATGGGGCCTTGAGCAACCTGCAAGGTGTCTCTGTCCACGGCAGGGGCGTTGGAACTAAATGATCTTTAAGTCCCTTCCAACCCAAACAATTCTATGACTCCAAGATACTGTAAGGAGATACAGAGGTAGGACATATGACACATATTATGTCACCATTCTTGTTACTTCTAAAAAAAAAAAATATATAGCTTCACCCTTTTGGGGGAAAGGAGGAAAGAACAGACAGAACACATCTGGTATGCTTACTCATGTGCTGGTGGATGTTGGTCAGATGTTAAGATTAAGAAAGCAGTAGAATACAGAGCAATAAAAAGTCTGCTAAGACCAGATTTCTTCAGTTGCACAGAGTTCTATATCTTCACATTCCTACAGCTCCAAAAGCAAATCACTTCCACTCTTGTGGCTTTGTCAAATCAGAAGGAAAAGCAAACTGAATATTCAGAAATATTTTTTGTAAGTGATATACCTTCATCCAAACTCTCAGCTTTTCTACCTCAGTCAATTAAACATTTGATGAAATTGTAACGCATATGCTTGCCTTAAAGAAGCAATGTCAGGCATTTCACAAATGGAAGACACAACCCCATCCCCCCCTCAAAAAAAAAAATACTAACCTGGACAAATAAAATCTGATGGAGGGAATTTTCTGAAATTTTGTTGAACTTTGCTTAAGTCAATATTTTTTCATTCTTTATCAAAAGATAGTAATGCTATTCTAGGCAATGCACACGAATAGCCAAACTTCAGAACTCAAAGACATTTTAAACTTCTGCCTAATTTTTTTGTTTCATTTGGAATTGCTACTTCTCCTCAAGTGGAGGCATAGGTTAAAAAAAAAAATCAAAGTATGAATTTGCTCCCTCTTATTTCATAACCTCATTTACATAGCAAAATGAACTATGGAGGAGTGGGGATTTGAAAAGCAATGAAAGGTCTTCAAAAGCTGTCAGCTGCATTTATTTTTGATAGAAGAATAGCTTTTCTACAGCTGTTTGACCCATCTTGAAAATTGTGTATCTAAATTCCATGAGTCCCTGCTTATTTGTTCAGCTACAGTTCATACAAGCATCCAGACTTTAGTTATGTACTCAAACTCATGGACATGCTAAGTCCATGGAGGCTCACTTATCACGTTTTTTTCATAGATATATTTCACACTCAGTGAAATACAAAACTCTGAGCCAACATGGCTGCAAGTCTGGTCATCACTTTGGTTACACAGAGAACAGGGGAAATGTGAACCAGTCATTCACAGTGTAAGGTGCATTTTCCCCTAGACAGTGATTTCAGGGCTCACTTAAAGGCAAACCCACCTGTCAGAGTGCAGGGCAGTGCTGGATTCACTCGTGTTAGACCCTCTCTGTACTCCCAGCCATTGAGCTACATTGAGTTAGCACCAGTTTTACCTAACCCAATACCCAGCTCCATACGGGACTGCCTGAACATACAAAACCATCTGGGATCTGATACATGTCATGCTTGAGACTGCATAAAATGCACTGCCCCACTCTTGCCCACATTACTTTAAAAAGGGCTTTTTCAGTGGCAATTATTTACATGATAAAATATCTATGGCAATTTTGGAGCTGTGGAGAAAGTAGCTGATGGGTAAGATTAACAGGACTTAGAAAACTTTTTCTATAGAAGATTAGCACTTTTTTTCACCTAAAATGTATCTCAAAGTCCAAATCTTTCTTTTTTTTTTTTTTTAGTAGTTGCTGTTTTTTGCAGCCAATTACAAGTCACTTGTAAATGAAACAGAATTTAAACTATCCCATGAATGAGTCACTACCCTTGTGTCAGACTGGGCTAAGCAGGGTGGGTAGATAGAACTGCTAACCTCTCAGTCAGACCACTGCTCTGTGAGCCATCAGTGCCAAGTTACCCCTGATGATTAATTCTGACTTACAGAATTATTCTTGACCTTGACTGCAACTCTTAAATTTTGTTTCTTATTGTTGTATGTGCATGGGTTTGCTTTTTGAGGTTTTTTCTTGTTTTAACTTTATATCATGTTGTTTGTTTTTTTTTTTCATCTAATAAGAAAAAAAGGAAAACAGTTTGAATCATGTGCCCTGTTGTGGGGACCAAGTTAATTAAAATCCTGATGTATATATACAGCTGATACTCCTCACCCTAATGAAGAACATTAATTCTAGAACATGTGTGGCTGTAGTCACATTGCTACAAATTACTGGACTCTTTCCTTTATCTGTTTCCAAGAAAGTCTCCCCCGGTTAGTTAGGAAAAAAGAAAAATATGATGCCTTAGTTCTAAGCAGCATAAATTACATGCATCAATCAGAGGAAGCTTAAATTAAAATACACATTTGGCAAACAAATATGAATATGTTGATCTCATCTGTGAATCAAAATGATTTAATGCCAGTACTGACCCCCCACTGATCAACATGAAGGTCACTGCAAACTGCTTGATTCTCATTGAGAAATGTTGTTGTGTCTGTTAAAGATGCGGTTTTATACATTCCCTAATGCTCAATCTAATCGGTAATTCCAATGTAGCAGAATTGATTTATTTTAGAAAGAAAATACAGAATTCATTTTTTTTTATTTATGTAATCCAAAACAGATAGCTAAATTAAAATGTTAAAAAAATACATGTGGTGTATGGGTCTGGGATGAAGGCTTTCCAAAGTGTTAATGATGTTTTCCAATCTAGACGAATACTATTTGTTAAATAGAATGCTACACCTTTCAGATACCAAGTGATCATAAATCAGTCTTCCCTTATCATCCTGTTCATGCTTTCTGGCTATAGGAATAACTCGTTTAACTCAATTATCATACAAAATATTGCTCTGAATGGATAATCCAAGGCCAGTTGGGTTGTCACTGCTCTCAGAGGTCTTGTGAAAACTGATGAGTAGGGCAAGTGGTTTTATGGAAAACTTGAACCAGTCTTTGCCTTTTATAATGTTTTTGCCTGCAGTTAAAACATCTTTGAAGTAGGGCTGGAGAAAGTCATCGTGGCCCCAAGGTAGAAGGCACTGGGAAGAAGGGCCACACCATGGGGTAGAAGGGCCACACCATGGGGTAGTGATACACAAGTTCAGGAGCTCCTGTCACTCAGTTTTGGTGCAGTCCCTGATGGGAGCAGAAGCAACAGGGAACAACAGCAGAATTCACCTATGGGGACAAAGTCCCCAGTGAGGCTCAGAGGAAGAGGTCAGTCCAGGAAATGTCTTCATGCAACACACCCAGTGGATAGAACTCATGACGTTTATATACATTCATGCATGTATGAAATGGGGTTTTCCCATGGGTATGAATGTTTTTACATGGTCGTTTGTGAAAAATTGCACTTTCTAAGTAAACATTTCACACCTTTGTAACTTGGGACTACAGCAGTGGTAAAAGCCAGCTTCTCAGTTCTGCTAAAAACAGAGTCCTTTTTTGGCTACAGTGTGAAATTATGACTTTCAATATCCAAGACTAAACATTTTTCTTTCTTATATAATCCTTGCCTGTCTCTCTACTTAAGAATTATTTCCATCAGAGGATTTGTTCTATTTATTTCCTTCTTCTTCTCCATGTGGAGCTGACACATTCTCCACTGATATTCAATAATCAGGTCTTACTTTCTAAAGCATCCAATAGCCCATCTACAGTGTGAAAATCTGTTAAAGCAGACTCCAGTTTTAACTATCTACTGGGAAATATCAGGAAGGGACACCTTAAAAATGCATCTTGACAGGACGAGATCAAATGTTCACTAAGGAGAAAAATAATTTTGAAATTATCGTCCGTCTTGAACAAAGCTTAATTAATTAATCTTTGGCATTTAGATGAGAAGAAACAAGAATTCACTCATCTTTTTGTTTAACAAAATAAAACCATCAAAAGCACAAGCTACTGCAATGTAACAGTGCAAGCCAAGAATGAGCTGTTTGGATCTTTGACTTTATTTAGGTCTTACTGGCCTTGACGAAATTCTCAAATAAAGTATTGCAGAACAATGAGGGATAATACTTTTGAGCTTTTCCTACCACATAAACACACACAATATAATAAACCATAAAATTATAAGAACTGCATCTTTGTCTTTTCTACTTCCCATTTGCTATCTTAGGTAGTTTCCTGCCTTAGTCCCTCAGTCAAAAATCCCTGAGCAGTCAGAGATAGTTTCTATTATCAACTGGATATAGAAACATTATGCATCTTTCTATAAAGAAACAATTTTGTCATTATCAGCCCTTCACACCTCTACGTAGAAGATAAGTTGGACGGTCCCTGTTTGAGTGAGGCATCTCTGAGTTCTAGGGACTAAAAACACTAACGTTTGCTTCGGAAGTCGGAGAGCAGGTAACTGTGGCTCTCAGGGTGGTCTCTGGAACTTGGTTTCAGACCAAGGCATTTTGTAATAGCAAGCCACTGAAACTGCGGACTGCATAGCTAAAAGTCCATTGTAGATACACCTCAGCATGATACACATGTCCATTCTACATTTTGAGGCAGAAAGACTTTTTCAATGAAGAAATCAAATACAAAAATCCACCTCTTATGACAGAAGTACAGCATTGC
Organism: Corapipo altera; assembly: GCF_003945725.1. NCBI lineage: Eukaryota > Metazoa > Chordata > Aves > Passeriformes > Pipridae > Corapipo > Corapipo altera. Next base: position 13,857,594 of record NW_020884879.1, read on the forward strand.
TGGACCACTTCTTCACACCTCCAGTTACTTCATATTAAAGTCTGCTGGGACAGGGCAGGTGTCACCTTACCTCAGTACCTCAGAAAATTTCAATGTCCATAAATTCCAACACTTTTGACAAACCTGAAGGTCATGAAATTTTATGTAAAGGAACAATGTCCTTATCTCAATTTTAATTAAAAGCACATATCATAAATGTACATAATACACTGGGAAAGCTCTGTGTCTTTGAAGTAAAAGCTTCCCCATTACCAAGCTGTCAGAAAAATTTCAGCATTGATTATTTGCTTAAAGTCATTCTTTGTTGTCTGTATGGAGCCTCTTTGGTTTAAACTAATCCTGCCTCAGACACTGAGGAGTGAGCAGGCCTCACTGTTCACCAGCATTCACGTGTGATTGACCTCAAATGAAGTGTAAAGACACAAACCCAGCTCCAACAGGACAATGGTGTGAACATGGCCGTCTTCTCCGCTGTGGCATTTGCAGAGCCAAGTAGAGAAGCAGAGCCTGACAAACTTAAGCCATTTTTTTCCCCCAAAACTTTATTTTCCTTCTCTGAAGAAGGAGACGACCTGAGAGAGCATCCCTAATATGATGAAGGTGGAGTAGAAACTGATGGTACTTCCGCACTCTGTGATGAAGTTTGGTGCAGTCACACACAGAACTAGATAATCCAAAAGATCTGACCACTGAAAGTGAAGTAATCCTTTGGATAATGCTGCACATTGGAAACCTGTAGCCCTTGCCATTGCTTACACTTTAACCAGTATCAATACCAGATCCATATAGGAATTGCATTCCTGTTGAAGCTGAAGATAAAGTGCCAGTAGCCAGAGACATCATTTCAATGTATAAATGAAGAGAGAAAAGACAATGTAAAGTCAGTACTAGCTTGCAGATGGGGCATGACGCTGCTAGTGAGTTTGCTTCATGAAATTCTATACCCTTGTCATGAGTAAAACTACTGTAATGTCAACTCTCTTTATTTTTTATCTGCTACAGTATGAACAAGGAAATAATCTTTTCCCCATATCTTTTTAATTTCTTTCAGAAGGTTATCATTCAGCTATTATTTTAATTTTAGTCAAATTTCAGACCTCTTTCAAAGCAAGCTTTTTTATCCTTATTTGCAAGAGGAAGAAGAAAGGCAGATTTCATCTGTTATGATATTGGTAATTATATTAGCATTATATTAGTAATTTTTTGCTGAACAAATGCATCAAAACTAAGATCCTTTTACTCAACAAGTTCACTTTTGGATGAGTTTCGACATGCTTTCTCTTTGCTATCAGTCATAGATTTAGTCAAGACAATAAATCCTCACAAAATAAACATTATCACTTGCAACATTGATGGATATTTATTTATCAGTAAAGAGGAACGTTGCTCTTTTAATATATGCAGATTAGCTCCTAACTGATAAACAATTTCCCAGCTTTGCAGCTAGAACTGGTTGATCAGAAATAGATATATGTGTCTGAGTGACTTGACCTTCATCTATTGATCAAGGGTAGTTGGCAAGAACTTAAGTAATAGCGTTCTTGGCTTCGCACATCACTTTCATATTGATAGGGTGAATTGTTTCTGAGTCCAATACTTATCTGCTGGTGAAATACGGGAACATATGAATCTAGTCAGTCACACCCAAAATATTGTGGAAACTAGAAGCAACATATGTACTTCCTTGAATTTCTCCCCCTGTATGGAGCATTTGGAAATGCAGCAACTCTTTGGAGAGGCTCTTGCTCAGTATCTAGCTAATATGTGGCATCCCCTGTTACAATCTGGAAATTGCTTAAACCATTGGGGAAAATCAGCTGGTTCTGTGACAACACAAACCAAAATGTGTCTCCCAGCTAAAGCTTCATTCCCAAGGCTTTAAAAATGTCTCTGTTAAAACTACAAAGGCAAAATGAACTCATCTTCCTAAATGCATTAAAAAGAAGGAAATTGGATCCCTCTTCCCTTGGGGTCCAATGTATCCTGCTAACAAAGGTTAGTCATCTTCCGTCACCTTCATCCTCAAACAAACTGTTCTGTAGAGTGTTTTTTGTGCATTGCTGGGGAACAAACAAGCCTTCAGCATCCCACCTGGCACCCACACGGCATGGTGGAAGAGGAAGAAATGCTCACTGTAGAGTCAGCTTCTTCCCCCTTCCTGTCTTTCAGCAGAAGAACATCACCCTCCTTCTTCGAAATATATAGAAAATATTTTTATTTGGTCCAATCTCTCACTGAATACAAATCAGGGTAAATAGCTCTGCAATGGCTCTACAGCTAAGAACTATTATCTATGTGTTTTGATCAGTTATAACAGCGAAGGTCTATAGACTGCAATTTCCTGTTCTGAAGTGCTAAAACTTATGAAAATAAACTCCAAAGCTTAGTAAGCATCCTTTAATCAAATTGTCAGTATGAATATACCTATGCTAGCATAACCTTATAAAAAATGTTCGATGGTAGTTTTTTGCGCTGTGAAATAAAAACTGCAGTACACTTCAAATTATGAAGGATAAATTTGATACATCAGTGATGCTTTGTGCTTATTTTTTCCTTATTTATACTCTTTTTCTTCCTTTCTGTCTGTTTTACGTTTTCTCATCCTTCTTTGCGTAATCCTCACCATTTTAATTATGTCTGTTTTATAAAATCATGTCTAATTAGAAAATTTTAAATTCCTCATTACAGCACATTCTCATGCAGAACTTGAAATAGGAGTGATTACAAACTGTTCTAATAAGCATCAGATTTGCACTCTTTAGAAGACTGGAATTGTTGTTTATATCTGTATGCACATTAGTTTACTTCAAGATGTGTTAGATTACATTAATTATGTTTGCATCTGCAACAGAGAACATTAATGGTCAAGGCAAACCTCATTCCTCCAAATTCTTGAAGAGGGTTTTTTTTGTTTTTCTTCTTGACAACATGTATTGTCATACAGGAAAAATTTAAGAGGGATGAGCAGATCTTGCTGCTGGAACCTGCAAGACCACTGTTTTTCACTGTGCTGCAGACTAAATGTAAATACCTGCACCTTTTAAAGCAGTCTGTTAAAAAGTTCTGATTTTGCAACTAGCTATATTTTTATTTCACTTCAATCCTGATCTGTCTCAAAAGCAGGCAGATTTATTGCAGCAGTGTCCCCATGTGGGCTTCTAACAAAACAAATGTGACCCACTGAATTTTGGCTCCAGTTTTGACAAAAACAACTCCTTGCTAAGCAAAATACAAATAAATAGTTTTGATAGTTTTTAACCAAAGTGATTTAAGTAAGAATCGAGAGAAAATAACTGTCAGCCAGTACCTGGAATTAGCCTTCTGGTGCCTCTATTCTGTCTCTGCCTGCTTATTTAGGCTGCACAAATCCCCGTAGCCAGCAGACATAACCCTGCTGTTACCAGAGGCAGCATGTCCGTTACATACACAGATGCACATCAGGCATCCCAGCTGACCTATGGACACGGTTTTCACAGACTTCTAAGGCTGACCAAGTGCAGAGAAGAATGCAGTATTAAGTAGTTAAGTGTTCCTTAACACTTGGTGTAAGTTTATAAACAGACTCAAGACATAAGCAAAGAAACTTGCTTTATGGCTCATGAGAATAAATACATCTTTTCAGATCCTTCTAGCCTATGGCCAGAAACAAAGATACTGGGTCAAATGGTCAAATTATATTTCTTTTCTATTGTTTGGCATTTCCATGGCAAAATCTTTATATTGCAAATAGTACCAGAATCGATCATACCACTGAAATCAATGGGATAAGTTACAAAGCAACTTGCTGCTCAGAGGATCCAAGAGCATAGCAGTCTAAACCTTAATTAGCACTGAAGAGTTTATTTAAATATTTTTATCGTATTTACCTCTTTGTGAAACGTCTGCAGTCAGACCATAATTCCACAACATTTATTTGTTATTCAAAGCAATTTGATTAATAATTCTGTAATAATTTTTCTCAGTATATTGTGAATATTCAGGATTCGAAACATGAATTGTGATTGCTCTCCTAAATCAAGTGCTGTTTTACTATTTCTTTGGTGAATGACAGTCTTAGAATCAAGTGAATGACTGGGGGGGAGGGAAAAAAGAGAATTAAAAGTAAATATTATTCAGAATTTGCATAAATTAACTCTTATGGTGGGCACTCTTGCCATGGCAAAAGCAAGCTCATTTATGAGAAGTAAATATAAATGGCAGGCAGGCATATTGTTAAAACATATTTGTTCAGCAATAGTACATGTAACCTGGAATTATACTTTTTAGTTATTAGATGTGCTATAGCCTAAAATTTGATGGAAAACAAAAAGGGGAAAAGACAAGTAACAGGTCTGAGGAGGCGTTAAAAAAGAATTCTTGCATAGAATTCTCGCAAAAGAATTCTCTGTACAGTTAAAATCAGTTTAGGTATTCCCCTCGGGCTCTGGAAAACAGACATTACAACACTGCACTCAAGAACTTCAGTGTTTCATGCGAATGCAGACACATACACACTCTAAATGCAGTGACCTCAGAGGCAAAGGCTCATGTTTGGAGGCTGACCCTTACCTTCTGTTTGTTAAATTACTAATCCCTGCATGTTTCTTCAGCAAGCCTTCCACTATTTTCTGGATGACCGAAAACCACGGCTTGGCTTAGCTCTTTTGAGTTTGGCCTGTGAGCAGTGGTGATATGGTGATGCTCGAGGGTGCAGCTCCAGAGGCAGAGGTGCTTCTGGTGGGTGGGCACCAGGCTTAGTAATGAGCTCCCACCACCACCTACCCTGGGGAAGAAACAAACTGCAACTATTTGTCCTTGACATTCCTGGGCTGCATGAAAAGAAACAAGATGTGGTGGTCTAACCCTGGCTGGATGCCAGGCACCCACCAAAGCTGCTCTATCACTCCTCTCCTCAGTTGGACAGAGGAGAGAAAATACAATGAAAGGCTCATGAGTTAAGGGCAGGGAGAGTTCACTCCCCAGTTACTGTCACAGGCAAAAGGACAGTGACATTTCCACTTGTGAATTAAAATAAATTGATATTTGATTCCACTTACGAATCAAAGTAAAAGCAGAATAATAAGAAGTAAAACAAGCCTTAAAACACCTTCTTGCTACCCCTCTGTCCTTCCCAGGCTCTACCTCTTCCCCCCCTGCGGTGCACAGAGACAGAGGATGGGGGTCCTAAAGCATGGGTTCTTTCCGTGGGGTGCAGTCCTTCAAGAACAACCTGTTCCAGCATAGGTCTCCCAAAGGGTCACAAGTCCTACCAGGAAACCTGCTCTATCATGGGTTCCTCTCTCCATGGGTCTGCAGGTCCCTGCCAGGAGTCTGCTCCAGCATGGGCTTCCCACGGGATCACAGCCTTCTTTCAGGCATCCACCTGCTCGGGCATGGGGTCCTTCACAAGCTGCAGGTGGATCTCTGCCTCGCTGTGGACCTCCACAGGCCGCAGTGGCACAGCTGCCTTACCATGGCCTTCACCATGGGCTGCAGTGTTGTCTGACTCCTGGAGCACCTCCTTCTCCTCCTTCGCTGACCTTGGTGTCTGCACATTTGTTCCTCTCACATATTCTCACTCCTTTCTTCTCTGGCCACCATTACTTCTGTGCAATAACATTTTCCTTATTAAATATGTTATCACAGAGGTGTTACCATCATTGCTGATTGGCTCAGCCTTAGCTAGTGGTAGATCTGTCTTGGAGCTGGCTGCTATTGGCCCTGTTGGACAGGGGGCAAGCTTCTAGAAGCTTCTCAGAGAAGCCACTCCTATAGCCCCCACTGCTCCCAGAACCTTGTAATGCAAACCCAATACACATGACTAGCACATCGAGTGAGATGATTAACCCCCTCCACTCTGATCTCATGAGACCCCAGTTGGAGTACGGTGTCCAACTCTGGGGACCCCAACATAAGAAGTGCTTGGATCTGTTGGAGCAAGTCCAGAGGAGGGCCATGAAGATGATCAGAGGGCTGGAACACCCTTTCTATGAAGACAGGCTGAGAGACTTGTTCACCTGGAGAAGAGAAGGCCTAGGGAGACCCTAGAGCAGCCTTCCAGTGCCATTGGGTCCCACAGACTTGTGAGGATCCAAGTGGCTCAGCAGGTCACTAACTGTTCCCTTGTGGATTATAGGGGGGCTATTTGGCTTCCTGTCTCTGTCTACCAGCTCCGGAGGCCAGTTGTCCTGAGGACAACCTGTCTTACTGCTGAAAATTGAGGCAAAGAAGGTGTTAAGTACCTCATCCTTTTCCTCATCTTTTGTGACTATGTTCCCCCCCATGTCCAACAAAGAGTGGAGGTTTACCTCGCCCCTCCTTTCGCTATTGATGTATTCGTAGAAGCACTTCTTGTTACCCCTAACAGAAGTGGCAAGACTGAGTTCAAATTGTGCCTTTGTCTCTCTAATTTTCTTTCTAGATGACCTAACTATATTCCTAAACTCTTCATGAGTAGCCAGCTCTTGTTTCCATAGTCTGTAAGCTCTCTTTTTCACCCCAATTTCCTTTAAAATCTCCCTGTTCGGCCAGACAGATCATCTTCCCCTCCGGCTCGCCTTTCGATACACTGTGACAGCCTCCTCCTGTGCATTCAAGACTTGGTTCTTGAAGCATGTCCATCCCTCCTGGACCCCTTTGTTTTCAAGGGTTGTTTCTCAGGGTACACTCTGAACTAGTCTTCTGAGGAGGCTGAAATCTGCCCTGTGGAAGTCCAGGGTAGAAGTTTTATTGATGGCCCTCCTTGATCCCTGAGTATTGAAAACTCTATTATTTCATAGTTACTGTGCCCCAGATGGCCTCCAACCACCACATCTCCCACCAGACCCCCTCTGTCTGTGAACAGCAGGTCTAGTGGGGCCCCACCCCTGGTAGCTCATTTACCAGCTGGAGCAGGAAATTATCCTCTATACACTCTAGGAATCTCCTAGACTGCCTCTTCTCCGCTGTGTTGAGTTTCCAGCAGACATTTGGCAGGTTAAAGTCGCCCACAAGAACGAGAGCTGGCAATTTTAAGACATCCACCAGCTGCTTGTAGAATAATTGATCACCCTCATCATCCTGGTTGGGTGGTCTGTAGCAGACTGCCACCAGGATATCAGCCTTGTTGGCCTTTCCCTTGATTCTGATCCTCAGGCATTCAACCTTATCGTTACTGACTTCAAGTTCTACAGAGTCAAGAGACTCTCTAACATATAGAGCCACCTCTCCTACCTTGCCTATCCCTTCTGAAGAGCTTGTAACCATCTATGGCAGCACTCCAGTCATGCGAGTCATCCCACCATGTTTCTGTGATGGCGACTACATCACAGCTTTCCCGCAGCACAATGGTTTCCAGCTCCTCTTGTTTGTTACCCATGTTGTGTGCATGCACTTCAGCTGCACTGCTGATTTCAGTCTTAACTCAGGCTTTCCACCCTTAGCCTCATCTCTGGAGAGCCTGGTTTCAACTCCTTCCCCCTTCAAACCTAGTTTAAAGCCCTCTTGATCAGCCCCAATAACTTACGGGCTAGAGTCCTTTTGCCCTTGCTAGATAAATGAAGCCTGTCTGACTCTAGCAGGCTAAGTACCATAGAATTTGCTCCATGGTTGAAAAAAACAAAATTCTGCTGGCAGCACCAATCCTTTAGCCACCTATTGATGAGTTTTCCTACTCCTCTCCTCATTCATCCCTGCTACTGCAGGAACTGAGGTGAATACCACCTGTACTCCTGTCCCATTAACTAATTGACCCAGCACCTTGAAGTCCTTTTTAATTACCCTGGCAACTCTGTCATTAATGTCATCACTGCCAGCCTGGACCACCACCAGTGTGATAATAATCAGAGGGCTGGATTAGCTCAGGGAGTCTCCTACTAATATCCCTCACCCGGGCCCCAGGAAGGCAGCAGACTTCCCTGTGGAATGGGTCCGGTTGGCATATAGGGCCTTCAGTTCCTCTCGGAAGGGAGTCACCTACAACAACTGTTTTTCTTTATAGCTGTAGTTGCAATCTGTCTGGGGTGCAACTGGGAGACCCTCCAGACAGATCCTCTTCTTGACTGCCCTCTGCCTGACTCTCTGGGTCCAGGACCTCATACCTGTTCTTTAAGGGAACCATGGGAGGTGATGGGGTTCAGGGGGGAATTCCTTTACCTATTCAATTGGGGACCTGTTTCTATTCCCCCCCCATCTGCTTGGTTTGCACCATCTACCTGATGGCAGGAGGGGCAGGGCTTCACCATCTCCTGCTGGACTTCTTTTGGGGTCGAAAGGCTACAGATCCACCAGTTTATTTCCCTTTCACTCTCTCTAATACTTCATAGCCTCTCCACTTCTTCCTTGAGCTCTGCCACTAAATGCGGCAAATCATTCACCTGCTCACATCATACACAGGCGTCTCTCACACTGTCCTCCGGAACTAACACCAGGCTCTGTCACAGCTGCATCCTTCCTGGGGGTTCTGCCTGGGTTAGCACACTCCCCCTGAGAGCAGCAGTAGTGGCTTTTGCTCATTTGGAAACCATTGCTGGATCAAGTTGAGTTGCAGGGGAAAAAAAACACATAAAAAAAAGTACCCACAGCCACACACCTACCTCACAACCCACCAGAGAGAGCTGGGAGGGTGGCTGTGCCCTTCCTGCCCGCCCTGCCTGCGCAACCCACCACAGAAAATACCATACCTCTGTTTGCCTGCTCCAGGTCACCACACTCCCTGGAGCAGTTTATATCCCCTGGAAGCTACCTCGGCTCCACCCCCTGGTCAGCTGATTAGGCCTCCTGGGCCCTGAACTAGGAAGAGAAAATTGCAAGCACCATGAAGGTTTTACAAGTGTGTTATCTGAGGACTCTGGCAAGTATGACCCCACAGCACCTGGGCCCTTCATGTGTGTCTATATGACTCTATCATGCTGGGATGTGAGGACCCTGTAGCCTGTGCATCCTCACAGCTGTCTCATGAGCTGGGAAAATGCTATCCTTTCTACTTTACAGGTTGGCAGAGAAAAAAAATTTACTTAAGTAGGGTTTCAGGAGTCTGAAGCCAGGAGAAATTTCTTCCTGAGTCAAAAGCAAATCCATTAATCACGGGAGACATGAACTGTAGAACCTGCTTGGGCAGGAGAAGATATTGTGTCTGAACATTCACCAGTTTGCTGTCAGGAAATAAGCAAAAAATGGCCAGATCAGTCTCATTTGTAGTTCTTGAGCTCACTGTTAAAGCCAGGGCTGTATGAAACACCTCACTGTCTTTATTTCTGTAGGACAAACTGGTGGAAGAGCTGATTTATTTTTGACTCTTTAATACTCCTTTTGGAATGTCCATCAACATATGACTATTTCTGTGCTTATTGTGGCCATTTTCCCTAATAGTTAGACCCAAGGAGCAGATGGCACAGAGGGCCACAGCTTTGTCAGGACATGAGGGAGGCAGGAGACCAGGCACTGCACCTCTGTGCTGAGGGAATCCAAGGGCACCACCCCCAAACATATGTCACTCATCATGGCTAAGTCATAGATGTTTTCCCCTTTACCAGGAAGCCCTAGGTTAAATAGGTAGCAGCATGGTAAAGGCTCTTCTGCACCTTCCGCCCTGCTTCTGGGAAATGAAACTATTGAAAGACAGAAACAGTGTTTAACTGTTTCTGAAGAACTTGAATTTGAGGTGGTGTTCAAGTGTCTTAGCAGTGGGTAGGGCAGAACTCCTCAGTTAGTTAGGATAGATGCAATATAATAATAATGACAATAAAAACGCAACATCTGTCACATGTCTGAAATATAGACTGCTTCACTACATTTGTTGTACCAAACATATCAATAAACATATTCAGGTAACTGGTGGAGCGACGCAGTAAATGGTGCCTAAGAAATTAGGAATTTCTTTTTTATAAAAATCCTGCCCTGTTACAGGGTTTGCCTACCAAATCCAAAAATCCCATCCTGGAACCCAAAGTTCCAATTCCAATTGCCTAAAATTTGCCTACTCAAATCCCATTTAAAAAAAAAAAAGTTCAGAAAGGAGAATGCTACAGTTGTTCACCAGTATCTCTTTTGGCAGGGAAAGCAGCACATCAGTGCTACGATGTTCTATCCAGGCTGGTTGTCAGCGTTGGTCCTCACAAAGCCTGAGCAGTAATCTTTCACTTCACTTCAGACACCGGTTATTAATGTTAATTTAATAGTTGGGTTTGGCAGTGCCATAGTATGAAGGGGTTTGTCACTTGTGTGAATAAATGTTGTGGGGTTCGGATTAGGGCTTCCTTTGTACTTGCTAAAATGCAGGCAAATAATGATGCAAGGGCTGGGCAACAGGCTGCTCATTGTGAGCTGCAAGATTAGCTTGTGTGCAGCTCCCACAGGGATTTCCTCTTCATTTCTAGCAGTCGTACTTCATGCTGAGGAACAGTGTTTGCTCTCAAAGTGTTCTCTCAAATTCAGTATTATTACCTCCACTGCCAAATCAGCCATTTGCCCAAAGTCACGGAGCAGACAGCTTTCAGACTGTGAGGGGTCTCTGGTAATGCCTGTCCTGTGCTACCTACAGGCAACGCTTCTCTTCTGGACACCCATAGGCACTAGGTACACAACACTGCATGTTCTTTTCCTTCTTGCTTTCAGAAAAGCAAAAGAAAAATAAGATCAGAAACTTTGCTTATAACTGGAACCAGGATTTCAAAGTCAGAAGTTTAAATTTAGGGTCTTGAATACACACGGGGACATTCAGAGGAGATCCTGAGTGTTAGAACTTCCCATGGAAGCCCGTGGTACCAGAGCTCTGCAAAACATGCTTCAGACTGGATGTGGCCCAGGACTGTTTGCACACAAAGCTTCACATGCTTTCAGAGCACATTAAGGCAAACAGCCTTCTCACAGTTTAGATGTGATTTACGGTCAAAATGATGTGAGCCACAGAAAAAGGTATGACCAGGTAGCAAGTCCCTGCAGCAAACCAGTGACTCTGGGACTGCTGAGGACACAGAAACTGAAGAAACATCTCTGACAGCCTTTAAAATGTGTTACATGATGGTGCTTGTGACCCTGCCTTTGCCCCAGGCTATGCTATAGCTGCTAGAATTTCAAATCTCTTTCAGTGAGGGCTGAGTGGTATCTGGGCAAAGAAGAGAAATAAATAGGTTTGGACATTCCACATTTTCCATTTGGGGAAAGTTAACTTTCCTTAACTTTTGTTCCCCTTGGTTTATTTTATTTCTTTTTCTTTCTAATATTTGAAAGTTGTTTTTTTTCACATTTAAAAAGTCATATGATTACTGGTATCTCAGGTTACAGAATGTCAGGTTACAGAATCCCAATGGCTTAAAATGGCTTCATCTGTAAAGGCTGGAGACCACCACTTTGTCATCAAGGCCTGATAATACTCAAACGTTTCAAGTTCTCATTTGAATCACTAGGGGCATCCACATTTTCTGAGCATACTATAGTAAGACCTAACACTGACTTTGAAGTTGAAGGTCAAAGTTTTTGTGTTAAAAGCCAGATGTGGCACAACCAACATGACAGTAGCAGAGAATGTCTTGTACCATATTCTGAATTAACCTTGTTCTTTTTGTCCACACCTTTGGTTTTTTTACAATAAGTGTTCTTGGTAGATGTGTGTGGAGAGGGGGCAGGAGGCTGGAGGGAGTGTTTTTTTTCCTTTTAACAAAAATATCCTTCTTCCATAAAAGATATGAAGCAGAAGACTGAACAGAAAATCTAGCTATTTTATTGCCCCAAGGCATTATTCATTTTCCTGACACATTATGTTTTTAATTAAAATTGCACATGAGTTAATTAAAATGTTCATTCAGCTTTTTTTTTTTTTCCCTTGCATGGGTGCCTTGTTACTCTCCCAGCATTTTAGTAGAAGGCTGTTACATTTCAACAAACTGCTGGCTTTATCAGCTCAGACTTCTACTGACAGACTGTCATGTTCTCTACACCTTTTTATCTCAGATGTTCTAATTTTTTTAAATACCTTCTCTAGTGTGGAGGTTGGTTTTTTTACAAAAGTATTATTATTATTTTGCTACCAGCACCTTCCACTAGTTGTTTGAGCTTAGGTTTATTAAGGAGACGTTGTCAGGAATGGGCAGGAAGGTTTCACAAATGGGAGTCACTGAAGTGTTATCCCATAAGAACCAGGGAACATTGTCAAAGCTCACTCTTACGGAAACTGCTCAGATTAATCTGCAATACAAGTACACAGTAACTTGGGAAGCAAAACTAAAGAAGAAGAGCATTCAAAGAAAATAATCCTCAAAATCCTGCAGACACCTTGCTTACATTGAAATATGTGGAATCCTTCAGATCTATCCATTACATGTACTGAATTTTTGATCACTAGTTTGGAAAAAGGAAATGCTGGAAGACAGACACAGACTTTTGTCCATCTTGTCCAGTCTTAAACTCTATTTTCAAAAGGTTTAGCACGATTTGAACAGTTTGAGAAAATGTTCCTTTTAAGCTGAAAATGTTCTTGGTGGTATATTAGGAACGGCAAGAGAGATTTCTTAGGCTGTGGTCTAGTAAAAGCTGCTTTACTCCGTTTTCAGGGAATTTATTTCTATGCTTTAAATTCCTAAGTCACGAGTGGAAGTCTGTCCTGATTCCTTTATCCTGGCTACATAATATGCTGAAATGCAGTTATTTCTCCCAAGCATCACCAGAATTCATTTTGGGAAGGGAGTCACTGTAAAAAGTGTTCTCTGCCCCAGGTGTCAACCAGCTCCTAGAAAGGAATAGATTTCACAGGTGGGTCATCTCTGCATTCCACAGAGGTTGTAAACATAAATGGTGCACTTGTTAAGAGTTATCCGTATTGAACATCACAACTTAGAAAGACATATAAGACCAGTAAACTATAGCAGGGGTAAAAGATAGAAAGCTCACAAAGCAAATGTTTTCTGAATAGGTGTACAGTAAGCTGTTGTGCCTTTGATGAAGCCTTCAAAGCTTGCAGAAACACATCAACGTTTGTCACTAACATCTTGCATCCCGGCTGCTGAGCCACCACGTGCATGGACAAAACGGAGCTTTCAAGGAAAGATTTATGTTATGTGTAAGTGCCATGCACGCCTTCTAACAGCAACACTGAAGCCAAGTTTAAAAATCAGACCTCAAAACAACAGCTCCCATAACTCAAATAGAGAAGGAGGGATGGGCTGAGAGGTTCAAACTTTTGTCTCAGCTAATATGCATTAGTGCCATTTGCTTTTTTCACACAGCATGAGCTAAGGACAGACTGTCAGCTGTAACTTCGAGCTTCCTGGATGCTGTCAACTCATTTCACAACCTTCATATTCTTCATATTATTGAAGTGGAGCTTTTTACATTTTATTCCTTGACTTCTCGTTGTATCTTCATAAGAATAATGTGATTTTGAGGGAAGTGTTGAAAGGTTTGAATGTGGTAACTAAACATTTACAAAAGATCTTTAGCCTGAAATATGTAAATATATTTCTGTCAGTGGTTCAGATAGCAGTGTTTAATTTTGCAGAAAAATTGCAAAGGTTTCTTTTTATTTTTTATACTGAATTTATGTTTTGATGAAAAGCACTTCAGGAAGTAGAAGAAATTATTTATTTTTAAAACTCTCTTAATATGGCATCTTAGACATTTTGCAAAGGGTGTGAAAGATAAGGTTACCAGTCAAGAATAATGTTTTACAACATCATTACCCTGATAACACCCAAAGCAGCTCTCTTTGAATCATATAATTTGATATATATCTATATTTTGAATCAAATAATATCCTCCTTGGTTATGCTAATTTTGTTGTGTGATATTTATGTAGGCATCAAGAACTACTTCACTGAAACTCAGCTAAGAAACCCTATTGCTTTCCAAAAGATCAAGATTTGACTGGTTTGGTTTCAAACATACCTTGATATTTCATTTGTTGTAAGACTATACTCAGTTCACAGATTATTAAAAACTCACTCCTTTATTACTCTACGTTATCTACACATTGAGTAGAAAAGAAACCCCAAAATATTTCTTTGCAACTTTTATTGAAATTTCACATTAGTGGAAGTTTTCTTGCAGAACACAAAAACAGAAGAGGAGGAGAATATACCTTATGTCTGTTGTGCAGCCATATGTAAGCACAACAAAAATAGCCAGTGGCTGGTACATTTATCACCATTTCTAGGCACAGACTTGACAAACCTTTACTACTATGTGGAGTTCTGGGCCCCAAGATTTAAGAAGGGTGTGAAGGTCCTTGAATGTGTTCAAAGGAGGGCAACAAATCTGGTGTGAGGGCTGGAAGGCATGTGCTGTGTGGAGCGGCTAAGGGCTTTGGGCTTGTCTGGTTTGGAGGAAACAAGAAGACTGAGGGGTGACCTCTTTACTCTCTCTTCCTGAGAAGGGGAAGTGAAGAGGGGGGTGAGGATCTCTTCTCCCTGTACCCAGTGATAAGATGCGTGGCAATGGTTCAAAGCTGCACCAGTAGAGGTTCAGACTGAACACTGCAAGCATTTCTTTGTTGAGAGGGTGGTCAAACACTGGAACAGTCTTTCTAGGGACATGGTCAATGCCCCAAGCCTATCTTCTTGCCATTACCATTTTCCACTACTTTCTGACTTGTGCTGTAGGGTTTTTTTTTTACTTTCCTGTCTCTATTCCCAATTTTTACTAAAGTCTTCTGGTCCTAGTAAATCCCTAGCCCTTCACAGACTATGTACCTGTCCCTACCACAGACGCCTGTGTAAAATTTTTACAAATAAGTATCAGTAAAACTGAAGCATTTCATGAAGCTGCATTATTTTTACCAAATTTTTCATTTAGGAATATTAAAAGGTTAGGAACAAAATGAATTATTTTTCTTCAGCACTTTTAAATACCAGTTTGAATTTCTGGGTTTGTAATAATTAGTTCTTCTTGGTTTAAAATGTTCTTTAACACCAGTGAAAATCATTTTAAAAACAAAGGGTTTATTCCATATTTTTTTTTAACAGTTCATCATGCTACCAACATTTCAAAAGCACTGATTTGGAATTGGCCTTGAACATTTTTCCAACATTTTAAAAGGGCTGTAAAATTTAAAAAAAAAAAAATCCCTTTTCTCCTTATTTTTACACCCTATAATCTGGGTACCTTGAACTTCCCACACAGCATCAACCTTTTGTGCTTTCATGTAGGAAAAGTCAATGTTTAATCATAAAAGAGTTTGAGAGTCTATATTAAGAATACAATCTAACTTGGTATCTGCTGTTTGAGATCCTGCACGCTATGAATTTCATACAGTAGGAATTAAAATCTGGTATAATTTCATGACCCATATCACCTTCTCCCTCACAGACTCCAACTGTGTGAAGTTATTTCCATAAAGAAATGTGGGGATATTGTAGGAAGCAAACTGGATTTACCAACAGTGCAAAGCTGTGGTGAATATTACATCTAAAGCCAACTCCTCTTATTATAGATATGTTTAACACTTCCTGAAAATTCCCTTCAAAAAAGTAACAGTAATTTTCATCAGCTCTGGGAAAAGAGTCATCAAGTATCTCCAGGTGTAATGTATTTTTAGTAGAACCACCCAAACTGTTAGCCACAGTTGTGAACTCTGCTGAGGAAGTCTCTCGGTGCTGCAGTGGCAAGCTATCTGCCCACAGGCAGTTTGAGTGCTCCAGATAGAGGTGCAAGACCTTAAAAAAAAAATCTAAAGCCATGCCATAAACAGTAAGCATTTTTAAAAATCATTTTTGCCCAGTTTGGAAAGGACTGGAATAATAGAAAGAGAAACAAACTGTTCTGAGAAAGGCACAGCCTGAGGAGGTCAGCTTTGCTGCACGGTCATTGATCTTCCCCTACTCTACCTCTCATTTTCTCACGTAGGCACTTACCTAATTCTGGATCTGCAGAAGCCCCTTGGCTTTTCTCTGCTCATGCTCTGCCTCCCTCACTCCCTTTATGCTCTCCTAGCAATTCCCAGGAAGTTGATTTCCAATAATCACCTAATTTCCTGCATGAAGCGGCACAGGACGCCCCAAGACTCCCATCATCTTGCATGACCACTTTTAGCATGCTCAGACTTGTAAAGTCCTGCTGCTTTCTACCCTTGTAGACACAAAGGTTAACGGAGATTAAGCAACTTTTCTTAATTGTCAAACTCAAGCCATGAAACTGGGAAAAGAGGATTTATAAGAAGGACATTTACAGCCCTCTTACGTTTCCCCCCATTAAGGGGCAGATCTGAGATGAGAAGTCCAGACTGGCTCCAAAAGCTGAGCTCTGTCAGAACAGACTCCTTTTAGAGATAGTTTCTTCTCCTAGAAATATAGGAGAACAAACAAGTAAACAAACAAAACTCCAGCCACGTTGGACACATTTCCTGCATGCTCAAAGATCATCCTGCCTAAGCACAGTAGTACTGACAGCCCCTGGCCAGGCCACAGCAACATCATCCAGTCCTGCTGGAAATGCAGCAGGTGGTAACCTCTGCAAGGGAGATAAAGACTTGGAAATGGCAGTGATTTGTACCCTACAGAGATAAAGCAGAGTCACTGTATTTTTTTTTTTTCTATTTGTTCACTCAGCTTGAGTAAAGCCATTTGGGGAACTTTTTGTTTGCTTTTTTCATTTTATTGCTCTTATCCTTCTACATCAGACAAGACTAAAACCTTGCTACGAATGAAAATATGGAGCTGAAAGCCTTTTTTTTTGTATGCACAGAGTGAGAGTTCCACTGTGCAGACTTGCATCTCTCTTTGCCTATATGAAGATGCAGCAGGGCCAAAGCACAACTGTCACCCCTTGAACTCTCAAGCTGGCAGTACAAAATAGGTTTTCTTCTACACTCAGTGAATTTGGGGTTTCTATGTATATATTTCTATCTTTTTACTTCTCAGTAAATATGGATGGTCTCAGACAAATAGAGAAATAAGGCAATAAAATATCTGGTTTGCTGTCCTAAATTTCATCTATGTATAATTTTAAGGCCTTTGCTACATTTCTTACTCTCATTTATTTCCCTCACTCTCATCAGTAGGTGTGGATAGGAGGTTTACCTACTGACTTGCCAGTTGTATTTGTTCAACAGCTCTAACTCAATGACATCATTTATTAGAAAGATAAATGAGAGCAATTAAGCATCATGGCCATAACTGGTGAAACTTTCTGCAAAGAGAGCATTATTAAAATGACAGAGTGCTTGTCTGTGCCTGCCCAAGGTGTATGATTCAGCCTTTATCCTTTGCCTGGTGGAGTGACCCCCAGCAGCACGCCTCATGTGCATTGTTTCTATAGGGCTATATATAACCTCTCCTGTAAAATAACAATGTCTATTGATTGATGTCCATTTAATTTTTAAGAGCCATCTTCCGCTATGTTATTTAGAGTTAAACAGGACAGCTATTAAACATTACTCTTTAGTTAATGTTTGTTAAACTACTCACTTGAATAACCTCCTCAGATGCTGATAAATGGCACCTTCACAAAGAAGAGCTGTTACTTTTTCACATAATATACTGGTGTTTAAGGCTTTTTATAGTATATCACATGCACAGCCTCACTCTGTCATTCAAAACTCGAATGACATTTTATTAAAACTGTTTCTTTTTAATCCTATCTGGCTAATGTTTCCAATAATTTTTAATAGTGGGTTTGGAGGAAGGAGGAAAATTGCCCTGAGGAGAGGAAACTCCCTTCTGCCAAACCAAACAACTAAATTTCAAAGTAGGGCTTGTTTCCCTTAAAAAATTCAGTTCTCTGATTTAGGCAGAAAAGTGGCTGTAAAAGTGTAGAAAGAAACTAAAAGCAGGAAAAATAAGACCATCAAAGGGAAAAAACTAGGAGTAATACAGGGAAAGAGAGGTAAAGATGGTCAAATACAGTCTGAAGGAGAAAAAAAAAAAAAGGCAAGAGAGAGAGAAAGGAACTAGAGAAGGTGCTCCAGACTTCCTGCAGTATCACCAGGTTATAGGACTGAGCTGTAGGACAGTAGCCTTACCAGTCTGAGGCATCCCTGCCTGCTCCTGCCTTCCTGCAGTAGGGATGTGATCTGCAACCCCAGTGTCAGGAAACCCTATCATCTCTCATGGGACATGATCCCAGCATGGGAGCCCTGTAAGGCTTCTTGGGAGTCCTGGTCTGGCTACAGACATGCTATATATGTATTGAGCATATATATGCATTGAAATGCATATAGATGAAGCAGCTGTGATGGCAGATCCTTGCCCTTTTTAGATGTCATAAAGTAAATGTATTGCACAGGCTGGCAAGAAAATGGAGACAATGTCCCTCTACTCTTGGATCCAAACGCTTCATTTTATAGAGCATATGATTTACCTGTGGTTTGTATCCTTGAAGGCACTGCCTAGAGCACGGTGCCCAGAAGCCTGTTTCCAACATGGTTCCATTGCCAGGAATGTCAGGGAGGTTGAAATGGGAGCCAGGACCAGTGGGGTAGTGCAAGCTGAGGCCAGCTGCATCCTGGTCCCCAAGGGCTGCCTGGGAGAGGAAACCTGAAGCAGAGCATCATTTCTGAGGAATCTCTTCCAGGTGTGCAAGGAGGGAGACAACCCTGGGGTCTCAAAGCCAGAGAAGAAAAAGAGGCAAATTAAGGCTGAATTTGAAAACCAGACAGATACCTACTTTGGAAAGATTTTACAGATATGTTAAGCAGAATTTAGAGTAACCTTCCTCTGAAATGCTGCTCGTTTTTCTACATGGCAGGATATCCTGAATGCATTTATTGCCATCCTTTCTATCCCTGCCAAGCCTGCAACAGTGGTGAGCCTGTAGTATGAAGGTGCAGAGAAAGATGGAAATGAATTAATGCTTTATTCTTTAAGGGTGTCTTAAGGAGTTGTCCACAGACTTGAAAGGTGTCAAAGGTTAAGGAGAAAACATACGGAAGGGTGCTGGGGAGAGGTGATGTGTTTACAATGCCAGAGAAGGTGTGGAGGGCAATGGGATAGGGGCAGCCAAGGTATGCGAAGTAAAGAATAAATTTTTATGTGCTCAAAAACATGCCTAAGTGATGAGAAGGACAATGCTAAAACAGACACAAAATTAATCACCTTCAGAAGGGATATAAGAATAACCATGCCAGGTCAGACCAACAGTCCATCTAATTGGCCTCTGACATGTCACAGCAAGATTTAAAAAACAATATTAAGTCATCTCCTGCACTGGAAATAATGTCCTAGCCAGGATGAGCAGGCAATCGGTGTTTTGTACTGTAGGATAGGAGTACTCATACTGTTAGGAAATAATTTATTCTAATGTAATGTGACTGAATGCTCTCAATATCCTCAGAAAGGCTTTATACATTTACTGAATCCTGCTGATTTCTGGCTCAGTAATATCTGTGAAAAAAAGTTACACTAGTTATTAAGAAGTTACATAAAGACAATGTTTAACTTTGGTCACTGTTAAACTATCTGCAATTCAGTTTCGTGTATTGCTCCCATTTTATGCTATGTTTGTGGGGAAATTGTTGCTTCTCTAACCTCCACTTTTTGCTTACCCATCCAATAGTTATCTTTCTCTTCAAGGAACCAGAACTTCTTTGTTGTCTATGGTCAACAGTTTTGTTTGCTGTTGACTTAAGCCAAATAAAAAAGCAAACTCAACCCTTGTATTTCATGACAGGAGAAAACCAAGAAGAGGGCAGTGGTTGTTGCTGTTATCGAGGATACACGTTTGCCATGTGATGCTATAAAAATGCACAACCCCATAATATCCATCCTTCCTGTTTCCTAGAGGAGATGATATGCTGGAAAAAAAATGGATTCTACAATGAAAGCCAATATACATGGTCTGTGTTTCCCCAAGTGTATCTGCATCTTTTAAATCAGACAGCCTCTGGCATGCAATGAAATCAGTGTACCTGTGTCAGAGATGAACAAATTAATAAAGAAAACATCTTCCTTCTAGGGAAAAGTATAACATATATATTAATTTTGAGTTTATAAGGAAGTTCTCACCTGGTTACTTCTGTCATTCCCTTTAACCTTGGATAGTGCCTGTCACATCTCACTTGACCTGCATTATAGATGAGTTCCTAGTCCTCAAAGACTGGGGAAGTTTCCACTCTTACCTGTGAAAAAGTTGTAGATACATAGATGCTGAAGGATAGGTACTGCACATGGAATAACTGAGTGCCCAGCTCTAAAATGGGATTTTATTTAGACATCCTTCAGCTGAATGTTTTCTTCTTATTGCTGTGAAAGAAAAAAAAAAAAAGGTTGGATTATTCTTTTTCAGAAACATGTTGATAATGTGAGCCCAGGATAGGATGATTTGTCAACAAATTATAGCACAGGTTATTTCATAGAGAGTTCATTCAATAGCAAAATTTCATATGTTTGTACCAAGCCATCACCTCATCACAATACATTCCTCTTGCAGTTAGAATTTACCTTGTGCAGCTAGAATTTGTCCTGCACATTGAATAGATTTTCATTAAAAGATTTTAAATAAACCTTATCTTTTCTCAGTAACAATGAAGAGAAGTGGGTGTCACATTTTGCCTTTCACCTCCATCCTTGTGCATTTTGATGTAAGGCAGCAGAATGCCTTATTTAATTAAATAGGAATCTGGATTAACTCCAGCTGTGGGCCATGCAATCAGGGCTTGTGTGTGTTCAAAAAGGGGTGCTTTCCCTGGCTCATATTTCATTCTGGCATGGAAATCTGCTCTCACTCAAACCTGTCCACGTGCTGCAGCAAGTGATCTTCCCTCCCTTCTGAATCATACACTTAGGCACCCCCCACTACAATTCTTTGAAGAGAAACAAAAAAGCAAACAAGCTTGGCTTGTCCACTTACACTAGGTACTATTTAATGATAAAGGGCTTTACTTGTTCATGTATAAATCTAACATTTATTCAAGTTTATACTGTCATGACTGTAGGATGTCTTGTACTGTTTTATTCAGATTCTCTCCAGATGACCAAAATTTAATTGTCTGGTGCCAATCTCTTAAGATGAGCTTGATGCTCAGAAGTAGTTTTACCTTTCCTTAAATAGGCATATCATCATCATGAATGACAGGCACACTTTCAGTTCTTACTACTTCTCAAAGTATTTTTGCTACCACTCAAATGATAAATGTTATATAAAATAAACATGATAAATCTGACTGAAGTTGCAAATCTTTTTCTTTCCTGATAGAGGAAAATTATCACAGACCCATATATGCATTTTGGAGAGAGTCTACTACACCCACAATATCTATGTGTTCTCAAGTCTGAATATGAGTGTGCAAATGTGTGTATAAATTAATGAACTGACACATCCATGAGAATTCGTGATATATTTGATTTTCAATAGTCTTTCTGAGTATGTACTTTGCCCCTTTAGATGTCATCATCGATCCATGTGGTGCTTTTGACAGAATATGTCTCAACCAACAGAAAAGACAATTGTCAAATGATGTTGCTCATTGTTCATTTTCTTAGACTGGAAATCTTTTTGCAGTAATTTGATATGGCAAGTTTTCTCAGGCTATAAGCAGAGATTCAGACTACAGATGATAATGAAAACTAAATCAGAGTTCACCATGCATAAAAGGTTCTGAAACTTTGAATTTTTAAAATTTTGTAGCTTGTGTGGAGGTTACAGATGGGTAAACTCAAAACGTTTGGCCTTACCACAATATTAGATTTTCTGGCCAAACATTACCTGCCAAAACAAACTAGAAATAAATAGCTCACCATTTTCAGCAGAACAGAGCCATTTTCCCTCCGTTTTTTATTTCTCTTTTAGTCTTTCTTCCAATCCATCAGCATGAAAAGGCTGTTGAATGAAATTCTATAAATACATCCAATTATTTTAGACTTTCTAATAAATTCCTTCAAGGACATTGTAAATGGCAATTTTGATCACCATAAATTTCCTATTTGTTGTATAGGAATATATAGTTGCATGTGGCAGGATATTTCCTTGTATCCCATAATGTATCCTGTAATGTCTCTGGGGAAACTGAAATTTTAGATCTCACTTTCTTTCGTTCTTTGTTGTTGTTGTTTTTTTTTAAAAAGAAGAAGTAAAATTTTTCTCATTTTCTTTTTTCTCTTCAGGGTGTTATCTAATTAATTTCTTGCTGTTGTTCTTCACTGATTTTCCACCTACCCTTCATGCCAGTCCTTACAAAGAAACTAGTCATTATGGTACTGTCTCTATAACATTTCTCGTCAAGACAGTGGGTGAGAAAGTTTTAATGTCAGTTCTAGAATCTGCTCTGATGAGATTCTAATTAAGTTGCCAGTATAGAGAAAATTAGAAAATCACAGCAGTTTAAAGCTTAACCTTCAAGGAAGCTTGAGCAGATATGAATAACGTTATTTCTGAAAGGCAGTGTGAGTGCAGTTGCGGGCGCTAATGTGAAGCGATGCGTGTTCAGTACATCATCTTTCCACACTGTGAAGTGGAACAAGTCATAGCGCAAGTGTATGTTTAAGTGCTTGAGGATCGAAGATATACTCTTATTCTTGAAGGAAAATGTGGTGACAAAGGCAGTTTAAATGAAATCATATGGTCAAAAGTACCCTTATACCTTTTATTTGTCTCCAATCCAGGTCATGGTTGGGCTGCACCTACATCATTTCACTGTTACCAACTCTCACCAGCCATAAACAACCAGACAAGTTTGTATGACATATGAATATTTGAAGTAAACTCAGATTTATGATTACACTTCTATCTAGTTTCTCATTCTGGATGGAGAGCTGTTTGTCTCAGATTTTACATCATGTTCACGATTCTAATTTTAGCAGCATATATATAAGTTGTGGCAACTACATATATGCTTACACTCCACTCATTTGAAGACGAGGACATCTAAAGCAAACTTTAAGTGAAAACCTGCCCATCCACATTTTTATGTATTATCATTTTATCCTTATTCTGAGTGAATAAACATTGGAACTGCTCTGTACAGATATACCTCAGTGATAACTTGCAGCTTTAACAATACTCCAGATTTTTGCCTCCACCTCTGTTTTTAATACTGCTGTGGTTTTCAACCAAAAAACCAGTGCAAGTCAGCCAGGCAATCCCATGACAAACTCCACTAAGGACTTCACAGTTAACAAAACAATGAATGAAACATCATTCTGGCACACAGAGCAGCTTTCTGCTGTCTTCTACCGCCTTTGCTTTTTTTTTTTCCCCGAGTGGAAAAGCAACTTCAAAAACAAGGTGCTGTCATTTTAGCAAAGGAGAATTAGGACTGTGAAAGGATGAAGTGTCCTTGCACAGAAAGACTGCAGCTAAAATTGTATCAATATTCCTGTTATAAACTGATAAACACAGAGCTCCGTGAGGTCAAGTTGTACATGCTTGAGCTGACATGCCAATCTGCCAGCAGTCATATGGTTCTCATATGGCGACACGCCACAGATGCCAGGAAAATGTGAGAAGTTTCTGGCTCATTTCATTTCACTCTCCTGAATGCCATGTTTGCCTGCACACACACACACACACACACACACACACACACACACACACACATACACACACACAGAGTAGATTTTCTATTTTAAATAGAGCTGTTATAGCCCGTGTATTCCCATTTTCTTAAAGGATATGTGATAACTCACCCAAACTGATTCCTGAGACTTCATAGCAAGACTTGTCTTGGAAATGAGAGCAGGTTTTTTTTTTCTTACAAGCCTTCAAAACACTCCCCTAGCCATTTTTAAATGACATCAAAAGACAGAATTAGAAAAAGAGACAGACAAGATAACAACACATCATATGCGGATGCATTTTGCACTCTTATAATATACATTTAGGGAAAAGAATCTGAAAAGTTTTAGTTGTCTCAAATGAGACATCATCTAATCTCTAACAACATTAAAACAGCTCTTATTAATGCTTGAACAGCAGCAAGTATTTCTTTCTTTGGTTCTGTTTCTTCAATGTGCATTTTTGTATCAAAAATATAATGCCTCTATCTCATGGACTACATGATAGTACAGTAACAATTGTCTACATTCACGTTTGGTAAACAGACCACAATTATTCATTGAGTATATAATGCACAATTTACAAATTGTTGAAATATGTATTTCCGCATCAGACCATCTTTCAAGCTTTTACATTCTTTTATGTCAGGTTCAATTGTCTTCAAGATGAATTGTTTTCCTTTTCCTTCTTATAAACTGTTACTAAAGGGAAAAGGCTAAGACAAATATAACTATAGCCATTTTTAATGAAAAGATTGCTTCTACAACTGAGAGCGTACACTTCACCCTTGCCTCACCAAGTCCTGCTACTGTGATTTTAAATTAACTTACTTCAAACTGTTAATGGAAAAATATAAACTGGTTTTAGGCTTAATACGTGAAAAACAAGAAATTCACAATGTATGTGTGTGTGTATTTGTGTGTGTGTGTCTCCACACACATGCAACTATACAAGGAGTGGTGATTTCTCCATGCAGGACCGTGTTTGAAATTAATTCACCTCTGTCGCCTCACCTACCTTTGTCCAGAAATCTACCTCTTCAAGAACATTAAAATACCACATTTCTGACAGCCTCAAATACTTCAGATCAGTCTATAGGGAAATAATTTCTGTTTTTCCAGTTTAAAGTCTTTCCTCCTTAGGATTACACTTTCTAAAAGTTCAAGAACAGTAACTTTCTCGTGCGAAAAAAGGCTAGCATTTGGTAGTAATAGCCTCTAAATTTACAGAACCTGAACTAAAAAATTCAGAGAATTCTCTGTGCTCTGAAGATGTGAACACTTCAATAATAAACATTTAGATTTTTTTTTCATTTCCATTTACATGTCACTTGTAAATCGAGAGAGGAAGGTCAGGCATTAAGACAGTAGCCTACAGTTAAGGAAAAGCAGCTTTGACTCCTTGCTTGGCCTAAAGTTTCCTGCACAATCCTGCTCCTTAGTCTCTAATTAACTTCCCCCCCATCCCCTTCCCCAAACCTGTTAAGGTTTGGCACTTGACCTATAAATGTAGGGAACCAGGAATGCTTCTGATATTGTGGGTTCAAATTAATGTCCTATCAGCATCCTGGTGCTGGAGAAAAGCCCTTAATGTTCTTGCCAGCACCCTAAGTTTCACGGAAAAATGAGTGCAGATGCCAGTGAGAGCATAGTTGGGCTTTGGTGCGGTCCCACATCTTGTCAACAGGGAGGCCATGACCTCAGGGCAGGGCACGTCAAATACCAGAGGTCAAAGTCTCAGCTCCTGGCGTGCCTCACGTGGATGCACAGACAAAAAAAAAATAAAATGTGATATGAGAGTTCTGCAGATCCTGACATGACTTCTGTTAAGTATCTGAAAGACAAATACTAGTTGTATTAAAACTAAACCAAATATTTTCCCTACTAAGTCGGGGAGCACTACTGCAATATGCTTCAGTAACAAATTCCTATTTTCCTTCCTTCAAACCATGGTTTTAATATTGCTTGCATAGGTCTTTCTATTTTTTTCAGGGTCTTACCTAGCTTCTCAGGCTTGTCAAGGTAACTGCCCCATAGAGATTGCTTCAAAAAAAAAGGCTGTTCTCAATAGAATGATGAAACATTCCTGAAATATTTTTACTTGCAAGTATCATCAAAAAACAGTACTATGTGAAACAAGAGTCCTCAGTACAAGTTTGGAGTTTCCTGTTCATCTTTTTCTTGAGGTCGATATCTGTGAAAAATGTCACAAACACAAACTTGGATCTACAGTCCTTTTTAAGAAGTCTTTTTTTTTGGCCTAGTATATTTACTCAATGGACCCTTGTTACTACAATAAAAATAATAAAGAAGCTGAGGAACAGAACCCCAGTTTGTTTGTTGCTCTCTAAAACACATATATTTGCACAAATGTTTTGGAATAAACATTTGTGTTTGTGCTTGCGCAGCAATTAACAGATTGTAAATACCATCCAAAGTACACCATTCTCTTAGACTTATTGCATACACAACCCCTACTTGGATTTTGCTACATAAGACTTGGGTCTTGATTAGATTTCCTTTTATTGTTAGCCATCAGTGAAGATAAAGGAGTTCTTAAATGCAGTCAGTCTGATTTAACTCAATGTACTTCCTCTTGAGATTATATTAATGGAATCAAAACAGCAGCAGTTTCAAATATTGATTTCAGCATTGGAGACATTGTATATTGTGTATGTGCTATCAATACTATGACCTCCTCCTTCCAGTGATCAGAACAGTTTCTGTACCCAAACAAATGAAAATATTAGAACGTAATTCAGATGACAACAAACATTGTAGATGTAGCTCTATCTTAATACTCCAATCATAATTTTTTTTAACTTAATTTGTCAAGTTCATAACTATCACTTGAAACTTGCTGACAAGGAACCTGATAACACATCATATCAAATTCCATTTTACAACTGTTTCCTTGGAAACACAGGCATAAAAATGGGCCATGCACAATGGAACAAAATCAAAGAAATTAAAATAAACCTTAAAGAATTCCCATTAATCAGAAACTCTTTGCTTTGTTAAAATTCATGAAAAACCAGGGTTAATGAGTCTTACAATAAGAACATCATTGGTCCCACATTGCCATAGACCCTACTTGTTTTGGTCCCAGTCCATCAAATCACTTTAACATGTATGCAACTTTAAATGCATGAGATATCCCACTCAAAGAATGAGTCATGTACTTAAGGTTATTCATGGACTTAAGAACTGCACAAGAGGTGGCTTTGTCTCCAGAGGCTCACTGGTTATTAGAGAGAGCACATATACACAGACAGATATATATATATATATAGATAGATAGATAGATAGGTATATATGCACATTGCAGGCTATGCATACCTCCTTGGAAGCCATGCTCAAGAATAAAAATAACATATAAAATCCTCAAGTCTTCATATACCATAAGTTATGACTTCTGATTATTTAAAACCATGAGAAGATAACTGGATAAAGGTAGGAAGACATTAATTTTAAGCAATCTGTTTATATAGGGGTATAAATTTTATTTAACATAAAAATTGCATGCCAGTTCAAGAAGAAAAATGACTTTTTTTGTTGACCTTTGGGATTTTCTTCCATAGGTTTGAAGTGACTTTAGAGTAAGATTGTAGGTCACCTGAAAGAGAACTGTGCTGAGATTTACAGCTACCTTTCTAAAAATTTCCTGCCCATAAAGTTTGGTTTTGTAAATTATCAAGCAAATCAACGGTTTTCCTCCTTTTTATTGTAATCATTATGATAAAGATGGGTATGTAGATTTTTGTGCTTGCATTTGAGACCTAGCGCATCAGATTTATATGGCAGGACTATCAAAATGTAGATATTATGCTGGCAAATATATTCTTTCTCCAAGTAAAACAGTTACTATGTACCAAATAACATGTTAATTCTACCACTCCTAGGATTAAAAAAAAAAGCAATCTGATCAGAGGCTTTTCAGAATACCATTCGTCTTTTTTTCCCGTCTACATTTAGGTAAAAATGTTAAGAATAAAGAGGGAATTTCCCTTGGGGAGTTTATTCCATATTGTACATCGAAAAGTATCTCCTGTCTTTCTGTAATATAAGTGGTACCAACAATTCATTACTAACTGATAACAAAATCTGGTTATTATACAGTATGTTCAAAGATTTCAGATCTTAAGGTATTTTGCAAAGGAGTTATTACAGTCTCGTTTCTACAGACAGGAACACTGATGTACAAACCAACTTCTCATCAGAATTATTTATTCCCCACAGATCTTAGATTTGCACTGAGGTATTTTAATTTCACAGATTTTTCAAGGATCTCACAGCAATTGGACTGTAATGGATATCTTACTTGACCTAGGCGCAGTAAAGAAGAGATAAAACTTAAGCTTGCAAAGGGAAAGATATCTAATATAAAGAAGAAAATAGGTACCAAATGCTGTTGAAAATGAAGCCCCTTTAGTGTGGGTGCTTCAATTTCAGCATACAAGTCCTGAGACAAGGAGAGAAAATTCATAAATACTCGAATGTTCACTTTTTCTGCCTTTTCTCTTTCCCCATATAGTAAATAAATGTTAAAAGTACTCACCTATCTCTCATGAAACTTTTTTCCCAGTACTTTTGCCTCATTAGTAGAAAATGTGGAATATTTTAATCACAGTTTTGTACTCATAAGAATTTATAACCAGATATCATATAGTTGATATTTCTTTGGTAGTATACATCCACCTTTCCAGAGTTCACCTCCAGTTTTAGCAGTTTTTTCTTATATCTCTTAATGAAACCAAACCTTCCTTCCCCAAAAATCATGACTATTAATTTTTTCTTGAATCTTATCTATTCTTTGCATAGCACGTTGACCCTTAAACTTTCGAGATAAAAACTATCTCTCACTAAATATTTGTAAAATCTCTGCTAACCCTCACATCTCCTTGACACAAGTTAATGCATAAGAATTTGCATTAATAATTTCAAAACTCCAGAATCTGTTTCCTTTTTTTTGTTGTTGGGTTTCCTTTGCCTATTGTTATGTTTACTTTCACTTCAACAGCAGCCAGCTGCGGCAAATCTGATTTCCAGAGCCTTAGGATAAATGACTGAGGGTGTAAAACTTCTCAAAGTCACTTGAAATTGAGTTATTTATTATCTATTCCCTTATTCTTGTGTAGAGTGGTACTCTATTATTGATGTTCTCAAATTTTTTTTACTGCTGTTTTCCTCCCATGATTTCTGGCAAAATTTGTACATATAAGTGGAATACTGTGTGATTTTTGTTAAAGTTAAACTTAAATCAGGTATATATAACATGAAGAAAACCATGAAATGCAGTTGCTAGTTGTCACTGTTGGCATAAATTCAAATTGGCCAAGAAGGGACGCATGGGAAAGTGTTCTTCTTAACTGCCCTCACAGTTAAATGTGAATGCAGTTTCAGTGTTTACTAACTAAAGGTTTAGAACAGGATTTGAAACTGTTTTAATAGAATTCAATAGCAATTCGTGCCAACTGTAGAGAGAATCCTGAGAGTGCCCAGTTTCTTTATTTCATAGGGCCTAACTTTACATAAAGTTTAATGCTCATTCTTGGAGATCTTCTGTGAACCAAAAGAATGTTGTTACTTGCACAGTAGAGAAATACCTTTGTATTTCTTGGTTGCTAATAGGCAGGCAAACTGAGGGTTCAACCCATGGATTTAATTTTAGTAGTTGCTAAAATATGGGTACATGCTTCAATGAAGAACATGTCTTCTCACAACTGCACATGGCTATCACGGTTTATAGCAAAAGTTACTGGTACTCAGAGATAATTTTGTGTTGAGAGATGTGCCAAAATCACCATGTATATGCTTGACTATTTCTGGAAAATTGTAAAATTAATCCCAGTTGAATATAGGATTTAATATAGAGCTGCCATCTCCTACCAGGGACTAGAGTGGTTTTTTTCTAGCATAGTGGCTTTTGGTCTCTTTCTAGTTATTTTCAAATTTTATCCTACAGATTGTGCCAAATAAGTGAAATGAACAGTTTCAGAAGGCTTTAAATTATGTTAGTAACTAAATATGTGTACATCAGATTTCTGTAAAAATCATAAGGCCTTTTTTCCCTGGAAGTCCAACAGAAAAGATTTTAGGGCTCCTGTTGGACATTTCAGTCTTTTTTTGAGACTTAGTTTTACTGAGATTTCTGTTGGCCCTCTTTCCTCACCTTGTTTCTTCCTCTGAAACATTTATATCTCAGGAGCTGAAACATTTATATCTCAGGAGCATGTAACATCACCCACCTGTGTGGGAACTATCAGCAGTGTGGGAGCTGCCTTTCACCTCCTGATCCCAAAGCAAATTGGTTTTCCAAATTCTCTGTGAGTTCTGCAGGGTAATGTTGTGGCTGCCCAAAATCTGTAGAAGGATCTCCAGTGTAGGATAAAATGATGTAGACTATCAGCAAAGAACTTCCTATGTTTAATGCTACAAGACTCCAGACCTCTTGGTATGACAGGAAAGAGAACTGCAGTCACTGTCCATGTAACACCATCAGGAATCTCCCCCTGCAAAATGTGGTTAGTATCAAATCACCAAAATTACACAGATAAACTCTTTTTTAAAAAAAAATCCACTGCCTCTCATGTCTCTTTTGTTACTTAGTTTCTGAACCTTCTTCCCTGTCTCTTGGTCCTTAAGCATTTAGCTAGTCACACTTTAAGGAGAGTGATTCACGACGACTGAGAAAGTCAAAAGTCACTAAATTACCAAAGGAATGAAGTATTAAAATAAAATCTCCCTAAAGGTTGTTGATTTCTAATTTTATGTACAGAGAGGAGGGGCGGTGGGGAAGGTTTTGCTTTTCCCTTAATTCTGCCATATTGTCTGATTCACAGCCGGAGACAAACTGAAATGGCCATCTGGTTGATGTGCATACAAAAGGAGTGGTTTGCCAGACAAAGAAAGTACCTTTTATCATACAAAGCAATGCATCTCCTCTTATCAGGCTTCCATTCTGTGGCTCTGGTGGAACTGCAGGTAGGTAGGAGCAGACCCTATATACCACCCAGATGTAACCCCTGCTGTTAAAATAGTAATGCAAGGACATAACAGTCCAAGGGCTCTGTGGTACATTCATAACATGAAATATACTGCAATCAAACTGAATATTTTCAGCTCCTGGTTTCTGATTTTAGCTAAACCATTCCGAGTTCACTTATTTTCTTCTATCACAGGAGCAATTATAGCATTTTATGTTCAAATAATGATTAGAAATCAGGCTGGGACCACTGTGTAAAAGGGCCTTTCTAAATAGGGACATGTTTTTTGTAGCTATTTAATACTGTCCACAAATGCATCTGTCTACTTTTTGGGATGGTAATTCTGTGTCCACATGCATAAAAGAAAAAATTGCATAAAAAAAATCGTGGTTTTGCCCAATATCAACTTTTGCATTTTTAATCAACACACCTGAATACTTTCAAATGGACACTCCATACTAGTTTGATTTAATCTATATTTTAGTTTATAATGCTAATTGCAGTGTATACACTACTCAGACAAGACATGTCCCAGAAATTTTAAAAGAAATATTGACAGTAGAATATTATGATAGCCATTCTGCTTTCATGGTGATAGCTGAACAGAGGTATGCAAGAAATTCATGTTAGTTCACATGCACAAGACATCTGCTATGTTTATGACTTATTTTCCCCCTCTATGAGGTACATTCATTAGATGAAAGACAGTCATATGTATGAAGCACTGGCATTGTTGATCAAAATCAATCCTTTATTTCAATTTTCTCATCCTCTCTTCTCCATTTAAACCTCCTACTCTTGATACTGGACTCTGTTGACCTCCTCTTAAGGGGGTTTTTCATTGCCTTTGCTGAGATGATAACTAGGGAAGTAGAACATCCCATTTCCCCATAAAGCTGTCCAGGGAACTGGAATGGAAATTGCCCTGAACTGCCAATGGAAGAGACTCCACTCCTGAGAGTGGGTTGTTTGATGCTGATATTCCCCTTCTCCCGATTTCCTTTCATTTTAAATGATTTGTAAAAAAGATTGAAGCAACATGTTTTTCTAACTAGAATGAGGGTCAAAGAGATAAAGCCAGCAGACAAACAAAAGGAGGGTAGGGAGTGATCCCACATTTCTAGGCATTGTTGGGAAGTTCATTTCCCTGGTATGTGGCAGGCATGGCAATATTATTAAATGTTCCCCAGGCAACAATTGCTAGGCTCCAAATTCTGTATTTTTATTCCAGAAAACAAAACATTTTCCTTTTACAATCAACATCCCTTCCATCAATACATAGCAAAATGAAAGCTGTTTCATTTCAGACAGTGACTTTCACTGTATTTATGCTGTTGTGATATAAGGTCATATTAAAACAAGGAACAATCAACTTAAAGATTGATCACAGAATATGGGAGTGTAATTACAGAAAATATTCCAGTAAGATTTTACAGGTCCAATGCATTATTTTGAAATAAATGTGCACAAAGGATGTCTTGAAAGATGTTACTGAATTGTAAGTGTCAGTCATGCAAGAAGTAGAGATTTAAAAGCAGTCTTTGTATTCACAGGTCCATGACACAAAGTCCCTATTTGGAATGCGATGAAAGAACATTCAAGGACAAAAGCGTTTCTGGCCCTAAATTTCCCTTCACTTCATTCAATTATCTAGAAAACCTATCCTTTTCTTCTCCTCATAATATATTACTTTAAATTTCTATGCATTAAGTGAAACTTCCCTCTGTTGGGGAAAGCCCTCCAGATTTCTCAGCCATACAGTGGCAAATTTCAATCGGGCCAGGCTTTTTTCCATTGATCTAATGCATGTGTGTATTGAAATGTGCTGTGTATTACGTGTCACGCATTGTCACCCACTGAACAAGAAGTAAACCCATTCATTATACTCAAACCAGTCTCTGAAGGTGATTTTACATTCCTGTTCCCATGCAGGGACCCCGTCAAGCCTCTCCTCCAACAGGAAATAGTGTCCTTGTAGAGATCCTCTGAAGATCATGGTAGGAGAAAACAAACTCTGCAATAAGGGCTCTCCTCACTGTAGGTGTGGGCTGGGGCTTGTCAACCAGATTGCCTGATTTGGACTTTGCCCTCTTTACCACAGGAACAAAGCAGACTTCCCTGCTACTCCCTTTGTAATCATCATGCGAAACAAACAGAAAATAAAATACAGTGAGGAGGTAGCCAAAGGCAGAAAATTACCGGGGTTTAGCTACAATTTAGAGAGATCCCAATTCGGTGTTTCTTGTGGCCAAGTGGATTTGCTTGTGGCAAATCTTAGTGACCAATGTCTAAATGTCTCACTATGCAGGTTGGTTGCCATAATAAAGATATCAGGTATTCAGATGTTTTGACAAGGTCCACACAAGAACCTCAAGCTTATAGTATTGTATTTATTATTTTACAATGTTATATCAGCTCTGTTTTGGAAACTGCATCATAGGAAATGCCCCTGCGATACTCAGATGTTTCCCTGGATTGTTGTTCTGAATGAACTGGACACTAGCAGCACAGTCAGCTGTAAGAAGATTCAGTTCTGGGAGAAGTTGCTCATACACCTGATCTGCTGTGCTCCCTGTTATCACATAACAGGAAAAAGCAGTGCAAGACCTTATAATCCCAATCAAACTTCTCAACTGAGAAAGTAGAAACCCTCTGGAGTTTATGTCTAAAATTCCCTCCTCGTTCTCCTAGCAGCACCTCTTTGTCAGATCAAAGTTTTGCCACTACCTCTTTATCCAACCCCCAGATTGCTGGAGCAGCAAAATACCATTTTGCCAAATCAAAACAATGGGCTTACACTGGGCCATTTCTGTCACAGTCTCTTGGCACCTGTGTACTCATGAGAGGGAGCATAGCTCTTCTCCTATGCATGCAAAAAGTCACGTTGGTAGAGAGGAACAGAGGTAGCTAGTGCAAAGGCAACCTATTTATTTGTTTTGCAGGCATAAAATGTGCAAGGTAGGATGGTCAACTATAGGTGCAAAATCAGTCAGATGGAACAGAAACCTGGAGTTTAAAATGTGACCCATGCTCCACACCCAATCAAAAAATAAAATACAAAAAAATTGCCTTTGATAACGCTCTGTTTTACAGAGACGTATGTGCCAAGGACTTATTCAGACCCAGTGAAGTTGTTGAAAAGACTCACTGCTGTTAACAGACTTTGAACCAGGCCAAAAGACTTTCTAGAATATTTCACGAGTAACGAAGCTAAAAATGAGTAGCTGGAAAGGCTAAAGGCGACAGGGACATTTTAAAATGTGGTGGTAGAAAAGCAAACATGCAAGCGAGCAAACCGAGAAAGACAGTGACCATCTGCCACACGGAGCAGGGGCGCAGACGTCGATCCACTTCTTGTACCAAACCAGGCCAGGAAGATCTTGGGGCAGGATCCTGCGGGCAGGGGGAAGGCTGCCCTTCACTTCCTCTGTCACCTCTCAGTGTGTCCTTCTTGCTTCAGCCTGGCAATAGAGCTTCAGCCTGGAAGTTCTCATGTGCGAGCTTGAAAACAGTGACAAGAACATTACTTTACCTTCCTCTAAAAAGAAAGAAACCATAAAAATTAAGGACACCATAAAAAAATAAGTTTAAAAAGTAGAAAGAATTAGGAAAAATAAAGGAATGGATATGTGTCTTCATCACCATTTTCAGATAAGCTCACCTAAGACCCTTGGCTACTCACACAGTTGCACAAATGACAGAAAACACCTGGCAGGTACCGCTCTGCCTGTGTGAGGGAGGAACTTGGGCATTTGGAGCTGCTGGTGGTGTGGGTGGTGGCCAGGGGGGGACAGAGTGCTGCAGAGAGTCTGACCCCAGCAGACTGATCCTGTAAGGTACTGATCCACATTGTCAGGGCTGTTGGGATTCTTGCAGGATTGGGCCCTCAATGCCTATACTTTATAAATAGTCATGACAAAAGAGCTGTAGTCAGATATTCATACAAAAACGGGGAAACAAGAATCACTGTAATTAGCAGTAGATGTGGAATTTTTAGCATAAATGGGAAAACCCAGCATTTAATACATACCGCAAGGTTCATTTGCAGCCATATAATTGCTGTAAGCTAATGCCTGATAAACCCTGCCTAAATTGTGTTTTTATTATATCTATTTTATTATATATCTGTATTTACTCTGACAAAAGTTGGACAAACTTGTCCAAAAGACTAGGGGTCCATTTTATGTACTTGGGTGTCCAAGCACCTGCCAGCTGTTTGTCCCTTGAATTGAGGACATCATGTTTTCAATTTCCTTCAATAAAGCTATGAATCTGGCAATTTGCTGGCCTGCTTCAGCTAAACAGAAAGGACAATTTGAGAAAGATCATAGTTCAGGCTCAGTCAGACGGAAACGATTGAAAACAGAGAGCTGGCTGCTATGTTTCCCCAATGCAGCTTGCTGTCGCAGTTTGACTGACAAACTGACTTTTTTGAGGTGCTCATGCCCATTTCAGTCAGAGTTTATTGAAGGTGATTTTGATCTTCTCCATGAGGCCACAGCAGCGGCCATGCCATCTGTCACCTTGATTGCATCGTGGATTCTCTGGAGAGAGTGCGATGGCTCCTGATCATTTACAGATTGTGCTGCTTTCGCCTCCATAAGGACCACATGCACAGAGCCAGATGGTGAACATACACGCTTATTATAAGTCTTTATCTCTGTGCAGGAAGGAGAGGCACCATTAGATCTCCCTCAGGAGCTCCACTCCTCTCTACCGTCATGCTGCTCTTCAGCAAATACAGTCTTCTTCAGCTGTCATCAACCTACCTCTGAAAATTAAAAAAATAAACAATAATTCCATCAGCGCAGGCACGAGACGTACAGACACTGCCACAAAGCAGCTCCCCCCGCCCCTTCCCCCGGCACACACACACACTCGGGCTCTTGCGACTGTCAGCGTTAGGTGGAAACAAGTTTGTTCGCGAAAAGACAGTTAATGTGCAATTAGGAGAGACTTCTTTGTGAAAATAAAGCAATGCCATCCTGGTTGTTCTTGGCACATTTTTAATTCAGTGCGTTCTCTCTTTAAAGCAAAGCCTGAGCGCGCGATTGCTGTTTTTCCAAAGGCAGCTTTGTGTTTGTGTCTGTGTTTCTCCTGTCGGAGAGCACTGATGGGATTCTGGTTGCCACGGGTTGCGTGGCTGAAATCTGACTGTCAGAGCTGGGGAAAGGAATGGGCTGCAGGGAGCTGTGCTGGGGCTGGGGCCTGTTGGGTGAGGCAGCAGGGCAGCCACCAGAGAGGCGATGGCAAATGCTGTGTATCAGTGGGCCACTGTAAATAGATTCGTTGAGTCCTCCCAGCAAAGAACGATCCTACAGTCACTCTTTGCTGAGGGAGAGGGGAGCTTTGGCAGCCTGCATGTAGCACAGACACTCACCTCAACTCATTTAATACATGTACCACACACATGACCTCAGGTAGGGGTTGCCAGATTGCACAGTTTGAGTGTTTCTGAGAGTTCCCTTTTGTTTTTGCAGTTTCTGCATAACAAACCCTTAATTCCTGGTAACACAGTTTTTCCTTGTTAGCTACTGTGTTTCCACTAAGTTGCAGTTCCTGCTTTAAAGAACTGTAATTGTTAAATTTCAAAATCTTAGCAGAATAACCATTGCAGACACACATTTCTGGGCTTTGCCAAGCACAGAGCATCCTTCAGAGTGAAAACCTGGCCTGCTTCCAACTACAGTGTCTTTCCTGAAGCACATGGAGATTAATTTGTTTGTTTCTTTCTTAAAAGTGCTTCTTTTCTGAAGACTGAATGTCAGGCAGATAAGATTCAGACACGAGACTGACACCTTCCAAAATGCTAAGGGAACTTGTTAAGGTCACTATCCCAGATACAGGGATAAAAATCAGGAAAATGAAAAGTAATGGATTAAGAAAGATGAGTGTGATAGATGAAGATATCATCAGTTACATTGGTTTTTCTTCGCTCTTTCTCTTTGCATGTAAAAACAGGGCTCATATCAATGTTGTCTATGATTTCTCTGTATTAATCATTGGTAGAAATACTACAGCTGTTAAGCAACTTCTACTACAGGAAAACTTCAGCTTCAATATGCTGAGGTTCCACTCCACTTTTCCCTTTATTCAAACAATGGGGAAGAGAAATGTACGTTTTCTTAAAAAATAGTATATATCTCCACAGGTAAAGCCATGTTTAAATGCTAGCTTTGGCATCTCTCGCAGATGACACCAAATCCTTTTTTTTCCCCTACTTTCAATTAACTTACTGTATCAAATTTCCAATTTTGGCACAAAGCTTTTAAGATTTTACAGATTCATTCCCCATACTTTGTGTTTCAGACCCTGGATGCTGTGGCATCAAAAGACAAAAAAAAAAAAAAAAAAAGACCTTCTCCTCACAAATTAAAAACAAGGCTTCAATGAAATTAAATAAGGAAAAACACATGCATAAGCTTACTGTATACCAGTCATAAGCTTATATCAGGGCATTATATTAGTTGTTTTACAGGATTGTGTAGGCTACTAGGTGATGCTGGTGTTAGATTTTGTGAATTTGTAATTCCACTAGAAAATATAAGGCCTCTACGTGGTATTACAAGTGCAGTACATAGAAAAATCCCTGTGGTAACTAGCAATTTTTTCTACCTTCTTTTGTCTGGGTCTGTCCATCCCTAGTATCCCTTCCAAATTAGGTTACCATGTGGCTATCATGTATCCCCTCTGCGGATAGAATTATATATTGTGTTCAAAATCTCTGATTAATCTGATTAAGCTAGTGAGTGACTAATCCTTTAATCTCTTTGAGAGCACTGTTATGTCTGCTATGTGTCAGATTTGTAACTAGTAATCAGTTAAGCAAATGCTAAAAGTTAAGCAAAAACTATTTTGGACCCACTTTAGCAGCTGCTTTTGGTTAGTGACCTTTATAGTTGAAACTGTGTGGAGAACATGAGCGAGAAGAAGAAATTGCCCGTGGTGGCAAATCTTGCAGTTGCAAGCATATCAGTCGCAAGAACCAAGTTGCTGGGGCTCCCCTAGTCTTCAGTTAATTACAAATAAACAGGTAACTTCCCCTTTGCTTTGCTTCTTTTGCTCTGGAAAGCAAATACAACACATGGTTTCTGTGTATTTATAATTTAGAAAGGAAATTCTGTTGCTAAGTAATTTCCAACTGTTTGATTTACTCTTTCTGTTCACTAAAGTCATCATTACTGTGCTTGTTTTTGATGGGATAGAGTTAATTTTCTCCATAGTAGCTGGTATGGGGCTATGTTTTGTATTTGTACTGGAAACAGTGTTGATAATATAGGGGTTTTCAGTGTTATTGATCAGTGCTTACACACATTCAAAGCCTTTTCTGCTGCTCACCCCACCCACCAGTGAGCAGGGTGGGGGTTGCACAAGGAGTTGTGAGCCGGGACGGTTGATCCTAAACTGACCACAGGGATATTCCATCCCATATGGCATCATGCTCAGCATATAGACCTGGGGGAAGAAGAAAGTGGGTGACATTCGGAGTGATGGTGTTTGTCCTCCTGAGTCACCGTTACGTCTGATGAAGCCCTGCTTCCTGGGGATGACTGAACACCTGCCTGCCCTTGGGAAGCAGTGAATGAATTCCTTGTTTTGCTTTGTTTGTGTGCATGCAGCTTTTGCTTTACCTATTAAACTGTCTTAAACTCAACCCACAAGTTTTCTCACTTTAAGTCTTCTGATTCTCTCCCCCATCCCACTGGGGTGGGGTGAGCGAGTGGCTGCGTGGGGTTTAGTTGCCGGCTGGGGCTAAACCACAAGTGCAAAACCTTTACCTGAGCAAACACAGACACATTTTAAAAGCTGCACTAAAAAAAACCCCAAAACAGTTTCACCTTAATAAAAGGAAACTGTGTGGAAGGAGATTTGGGGCAGGGGAAGGAAAATGTGCAATCTTCATATAAAAAAAATGTGTAGACCTATTGCTGGCAGATGTAGAAGCATCAAGTCAATATGGTAACAAGGATCAATATGCCCTCAGGCAAGATATGACTATGACAATGCTGAATGCATGTATAAATTTACCACTCCATCTAGCTGCCTAGGAATAAATTCAAACCCACCATGCAGAGAGAAGTAAATCTTGAACCTGGTATGCAGCTCAGAGAGGTGGCCAGGGCACCAGGTGACATTCAAGGGGCTCAGTGGGAATATTCCAGAGGACCTGGCCCTTAGCACTATCCTTCCTGTTATCACCCAGGTCCATATTCCCCACAGTAGTACCCACTGGGAATGCACAAGGTATGTTCAGTCTGATTTTCGTGGGGGCTACATCCCAAACTGGCTTTTCCTGGTATTTTATATTTACAAATTATTTCATCCAGACAATCCTTTACTCCTAGACAAGCCACCTGAGTGAAGAGGGGGGTTGATCCTGTGTCACAGAGGCAGCAGAATGTTTCCTGAATGTCTCCTTTCAGTCATTTTCTTTGGGGAGGGCAGCAACTTACAGGCAGCTGAGGATTGGCAGAGTAAAACTTGTGGTGAAATGACCATGTTTGCTCACTTTGTAGGAGAGATCATCCAGGTCTGTCCAAAACTCAAAAAAAAAATGCAGAAACACTAGATTTCTGTAAAACCACTTATATAGTGACTTTTCAAGGAAACCTTGTATGAAGAACGTCCGTTGCTTACCGTCACAAATAAAAACATCATAGCACTAGAGGTCTTTTATATTTATCTTTTGAAGAATATCTTTAAATGTGGTTATTTTGCCTCAATAAAAAAGAGAGTAAGTCAAGTAGACACGAGAAATATCTAAGTAACAAGGAACATGAGCGCAAGAGATTTTAGGCCAGGTACTTCTTTGGATGCATAAGCTGGTCTCCCACAGATTTCTATGACAGCCACATTGACAGCAGTGGGAATCAGGCATACTCATCCAAGGGCATAATTTGGCCCATAATGTATGAGGTTTGTCCAGCTTGTAAAAGCAGCAAGCAGTGTATTACAAATACTGCCTGTGTGTAGCTTACTGGGGGTTTAAATCCTCCATGGCATTTCCTGTGCCTCTAAAATATATTTGATAAAAATAACAGAGGCTGCTTGACTCAGTACCTGTTGAAAGAACAGACCTGCTAAAAAAATTAAAATTTGTTGCAACAAGCTTATCCATTTAACAGGTTTCTACTTGAATAACCAAACAATCCTCATTTTATAGCCTAGCTAAAGCCCTGATGTATCCTCTAGAGAAAGTCTGATATTTTCCATCCTTGATTCTTAGGCCTGTCTTTGCAAATGTTTTCTACCCCTGCTTACAGCAATTTCTTTTCACCTGTACAGTGATAATGGCTTATGTAATTATGACTTTGTACTCGAGCTGAACTCCCTATGGATGTTTAGACTCTTATTATCTTTAACCTTGCCCACCTCTGTCAATGAACTCTCACCTCAGTGGCTTGTTGGAAGGATTAGCTGGTGGCTGAGAGGACAGCAGGGTGGTTAGGGGGCCTGGAAGTTGGGCAGGCAGTTCATTAACCTTTAATGGGGTATGATCACCCCCATCCCAAGGAAGGGAAGACTGGAAAAGGTCCTTTTCTCTCCAGTTCTGCCAAGTTGACTGGCATCACTAGAAGCTGTTTGCAGCCACCTCTGAGAATCCAATCCACTCAAATGTGAGCTTGGGGGTCAAGCTCACCAGGCTGTGGTTTTGCTTTGCTAAGAGATCCCATGTACTGCTTGGGAGACCTTGACAAGCTGTTGTTGTTGTTATTATTTTTCAGTTCCCATAAAATTAATTCCCACTTTTTTCCTTGCCCAGATGCACCGGACAAGAGATTCAGGAAGCCCTCATGAGTATTAACTGCTCACCCTACGATGCTATTTGCCTTCTCCTTCACCCCTTCTCTCTCTTGCATGTCCTTTCAACCTGTGCCATTAACAGCAGCGGTAGAAGAAGTGTCCCCATAGCAGAGAGGTAAGGCTTCCTTCTGGCTAAAAACGTGGTTTGGGAAACTGGTGAACTCATCACAGGCTGGTCCTTGTAACAGGCACAGAAAAGTCACTACGAGGGACTAATCCCCCAGTCTGAGCTGACTGTACTGAAGCCAATGAAAAAAAGTAGGTTTGAGTCCAAGTAAAACATAGTTTAAAGCTATTAAATGGAAACCCATGGAAAATTTTTCAAACCCTGCTGAAGCTTTTTGCTCATTCTGAGGTTTCTTAGTTCTTTCAAAATAATTTTCCCTTCTTATAGCTATATTGCCCATTATATGAGAAATAAAAATCAAAGCAGAAATGTTACAGTAGAAGTTTTCTGAAACTGAACAACAGGAGGTGTGATGAACTATTTGTAAAATTTTTGACAATTAGTTTGAGATCTCGGTCCAATTTCTTCTGGCCATATTAAACACTGAATTAGTGGAGGTTTTCTTTCCCAGGACAAACAATCACCAAGATTGAAAATTGGGAACTTACTTAACAGGGATCCAGACTGCTAAGATCCAACCTGTGTGCCATTTCTGGTCCCATTGAGCTTCTGGCATTTTTCAGTCACAATGTGTTTGTTGGTGATTTTCAACCCTCTTCAGTAATTCTGTGTTAGTGCACGAGTTCTAACAGTCATCCTTTTTCATGGAATTTTGAAATCAACACTGAATGCTGATTTATAACATTGAACATAAGCTACATACATGGCATGTTAAGTGACCATTGAACCAAAACTCACAGTGATATAAAGTCCAGGTTTTCACCAAGATGTGCCCTCATCCATATGGGCAAACAAGATCCAAAGTCAATAAAAAAATTGCTGTTTTTCTCTCGGACTTTACTGAGCTTTGGATTTTGTGTATATCGCCAGAAAATGAAATCAACAAAAGCAGTGCAGCCTACACTGTGTTTTCACACTGTTAAGTATATAAATGACCTCTCTGTATGAGAACCACATGTTAATACATTTTTGGTAGTCTAAATAACTCCTTTTTTTTTTCTTGTCCAAAGCAAAAACAATTCAACTACAGCAACAGCAATAATGAAGTGAAATGAAACTCTAATTCCAATATTGATCCATTTGAATATTATTATAGCAAACTCCTAGATCAATTAAAAATCACACTTCAGTGCACCATTAAAAAAAAAAAAAAAAACACAGTAAATCAGATTATACCTAATTCCTTTAATGTAGCAATTTTCTTATTTTTTTCAGTATGAAACTTTTCATTACTTTTTTTCTCCATCCACCTTTATGCAATTGCGACACTGCTTTGCACTGTATTCCTCTTGTCTTCTTATTCAAGGTGAAGTGTGCATACCTGCTTTGCATGGATACGTAGGGATGGCTTGACAAACCATCTCCGGATGAACGCAAATGCAGTGTATATAGCATTGTTCTTGATGGTGGAATTAATAGCCATATATTTAGATTTGCTTTCTGCATCCCATTGTCTGATGAGATTAAATGCCTATCACTGGTGCAGCAAAGCTCATTCATTTTCCTATAACCTTCTTCTTTAATGGCCAGAGAGGTTCTGTGGTTGCATTTCTCAGAACTTCTCACCTCAGCAGGATATTCCTTCTGAGGTACTCATCATTCCCATGTGCCTTTCCTCTTCAGTGTTAGCAGCTGTGGCTATTCTGTACTGAACACTAGTTGGATATAAGAGCATAGAGGGTTGAGCAATAACTGGAATAGTTAGTGTTGATACGTGGTGTCCATATGGACAGTACAACTTAACATTAAGGCCTTTCTTTACTGGGTTTGATCCTGGCCCCATGAGTCAAACTCTAGCTGTCAGGGGATTTGTTGTAAGTAATGGTCATTTGTGTTTCATAATTATCTTGAATAAACACAATTAGTTCCACATTCTGCTGTTTTCTTCCTAAGGCATCTGTAAACATTCTGTACTATTCTAGCAAATGGCTTTTGGCAATCATTAGAAAAAAAAACCTAAAGCAAAATGGTTCTCAGTGGATCCTTTTAATTTATTCTAAGGAGCATGCCCAGAGGAGTAATGAGACCTACTAGACAGTAATGGCAAAGGGATATTATCTTTCACTTAGTTAACCATTGTAACCCACTTTGAAGTATCTCCAATCACAGTCCTCATGTGGTTAAATTAGAACACAGACTCACGAGTTTTCACTTCAGGGTTTCTCCCATAAGCCAACCTAATGTATTTGGTATAGAAGTAGTGTAGGCATCCTACTTCCATTCTCCCATTAAAGAAGATATCCAGCAAAGCTAGCTGAAATTGTTACTGAAACAAAAAAAGGAGTGCAGAAATTTTTTACAGCACCAGGCATGCACAAATCTGTTTTTTTCTCAAGGCTGCTGATTCTTTGTATCCTTTGGGCACTAGACAATTTACTTGTCCTCTCTGTGCCCTTTTTATTCTGCCTGTGACATCGGGATACAGAGCATTTTTCTACTTTTGTAATTCTTTTTCAATTGAAAGCATTGCAAATTCATAGTAATACCATACCCTATATAATATTGGCATCAGGTTTTTGTGTGATTGAGATAATAGAATAATATTTCTTCAACATAATGGACTCAGGCTGGTTTTTTTTTTAGATTGTACATTAGAGAAACAGAAAATCAATAGTCCCAGTCCCTTAAAAATAAATAAAATGTTTAAAAATGGATTATTGAATAATGAGAAAGAAGCACCGTAGTTCTCGTTCTAGTAAACAGGCAGTTAAAACTACGAGGAAAGTGTCAATTGGTAAAATTAGCTAAAAAAGTTACTCTGAGTTTTTGCCCTACATTTGGACTATCAAAACTGAGGCAAACTTTTCAAAGCAAATTGCTGAGGATTGCCAAGTTAACAAGCTGTTCTGTGCTGCAAGGGACATATTTATGGACATACTTTCAACAAGACGTACCTAGTGCTACCAAGCTGTGCTGTACTAAATAGCAGTAAGTATCAGATAAACTGATTTTTTTTTTAATAAAAGATTTCACACATGGAATGATTAAACACAGCTCAAATATTCAGAAGTGTACAAACCTTTCCCTCCCCCCAAACCCACTCCTCTTCTCTGCTACAATAGTGTCTAAACAAAGCAAGAAAAGCCAGGAAATTCAAAGATAAGAAGATAGAGAATTTTATAATTCATGCACTTGTGAAGAAGGCACTGAAAAGTTAATTATGGATGAATACTAGGTCTTTAGTAGTAATTTTTATTTTAGTGAGATTGTGTTGTGTGCAGCATCTTTAATGACATTTCAGAGTATGCCTTTTAAATGTATCAGTTTTTTTCTTAAGGGCTGTGCTTTTAAAATGTTTCACAACCTTTTCTCAAGAAAAACACTCTAAAAACTATTTCCAGCCTACAAGACTAACAAAGCTAATACAGCAAGCAAGAATAGCTAGGCAAAGAGCTAACTTCTGGTCACTTTTTATAAAGAGCAGGGATTTTAATGGCAGTGTTCTTCAAAATCAACCTTAACCATTTGTACACAATGGGCCATATACGCAGAATTTCACTGTGAGTGACTACCAAGGCAGATATTATCTCCAGACACAGGATTGTTTTGCACATCCAGGTTCCTTTGCAGCTTCTAGGCCTCAGGAACATTACTAAACCCAGGTGGGAAAAGTACTGAATATCTGTACCTTTCCAATTACTAAGGACATGTGTATGCAGGGTACCAGTAGATGGGCAGACATTCAGTATCCAGGCATCATATATCTAAGCACACCAGTGGTGTTGCAAAACCTGCTAGAGAAAATCTAAATAGCTCATAAACAAAGACAACTTTAACTAAATACACCATTTGCCTTCAACCTCATTTGTGCTCCCTGGTTCAAATTAAAAATGATGCTGTGAATAGACAAAGATTTGTGTTTATAATTGCATTTCAGAGCTAGCTGGGCATTTTGGGTCTACTTGTATGTCCAGAAACACTGTGAGCTTCACTGGTATGTGTTAGATATTTTTCTGTCTTAGAAAAGACCTATTTTCTGGTGTTATGCTTCTCTGAGAGTCTTGCAATGTCCTTCACTGAAGTGCAGGAGCTCAAGATGAAGCTTATTCCAACCAGAACCAGAATGTCACTCACCAGGAGGTAACTCCAAGATTTTAAAAATGCCTTGAGTCATTTCATTTTTTCCTGTAACCCCTTTCTTTCATGTAACCTTAACCATGTTTCTGAGTATCTG
Organism: Corapipo altera; assembly: GCF_003945725.1. Lineage (NCBI taxonomy): Eukaryota > Metazoa > Chordata > Aves > Passeriformes > Pipridae > Corapipo > Corapipo altera. Next base: position 13,902,057 of record NW_020884879.1, read on the forward strand.
CAGTCTCCCACGTCATTTGTATATTGGAAGTGTGGTATAGAACATATATGTGCATCTTCATTTAGCCTGTGTATCAGCTGAAGCAATTCTATTCAGCACACCACTTAATACTTCTGAAAGAAGTAAGAAGTTAAAATTTTTGAGCTGTGAACAAATATGAGGTTATTTTTCAGTATTTTAAACCACAAAGCTTCTAATGGATTGAATAGAAGAAAAAAAAAAAAGGAATTTTAATTACAGGAGTGCAAATAACTAAGAATTTAATCTAAGTAAGTAATCTGCATGTAACACAAAACCCAGAACATTGCAGAATGTTTTTTCACTTTCCTTCTGGACTCCTACTGTTCTCAAAAAATGGTTTACTATTTACCTTTAAGAATAACCTTAACCTTAGGGGCTTTCAGAGAGATATATTGATTTACCTACAGCAAACATAATAATATCCCTTACTAAAATATCTGAAAATACATTTATTCCTGAGCCTGTAAGACAGATTCCTGCTTTTTAAGTATAAACTTGAGTTTTAGAGGATTTTTCCCTCCTAGTTTTGGTAAGAGATATTTAAGCAGAAAGAGCAGCTTGTTTCCTTGACAGCAGAGAAGCAACTGTTTTGGTTTTCTTTGTTCCATGTCTGCTCAACATACTGTATCCATAGAAATAGCTGCTGTCCCAGAAGTTCAAGCATTTTGTATTATATATACCCAAAGGCTAGGTTAATGTTACCTTAACTTTACAGAGTTTCTATCATAAAATTTCAGAAATTAAAGAAATTAAAAAAAAAAAAAATGGAAAGCAAAGGTTCCCAAGGCAATGCTGTACATTCTGTATGTTTTCTGATTTATGTTTAACATTTCAAAAATATCAGTATTAAGCTACACATTTAAGAAATAAAGATAAATGTAATGTGTTGCTTACAATCCATGTTACTGACTGCCTATGACAGTAGAAACTGCTGCTTTTGTTTTTGTCATTTTTGTGATGCATAACATGATGAACTGCTTGTTTGCACCAAGCATGCTAGTTTGCAGTACACCTAATACTTCACCAAATATTCCCTCTTATTTCAGAAGTGAAGTAATGTAAAAACAGGTACTCTAGGTTTTATATTTGAGGGCCAGTCTCACCTCAAAGGTAAAAATGATGAACAGCTGAGGAACAGTACCTGCAAGCACCCCTATCTTGCCTCCCTCCTTCTCAGCCTCCTGCACAACCCATCCCCACCCCTGCACAAGAAACACCATGTAAACTGCAGCTTTTTGCACTCTCTGAGATGACAAATATTTTGATGATTAAGGCTGGAAAGGTCTTAGCTAAGATAAGGATGAGAGTCTTGGGCTCCACATTCTCCTCTAACACAGCATTTTACAAAGACACTTTCCACCATGTGGCAAGTTTTACGGGGAAGGATGACTCCCAGAGAGCTATAAAACAGTGAGAAGGGATATGGCAACGAGGTTATAACTGAAACAGATTTGTAACTTCTGCTCCCATCTCCTTTGCCTGTAGTTGTTTACAAAACACTTGGGTGTGCATGTGGAAACCACAAAAGCAGCTCCTACCCTCCTGAAGAACAAACCACCCTCCAGGTTTCAGAATTTAGATAGTCCCCTGTCACGAGCACCCAGGCTGCTCCATGATGGCTGGTGTATGGAAAGGGGCTTAATTAAATCACAAATCACACAATTCCAGGATGAGGCCTAATTGCTATTTGACTCAGGGTAGACTTATTTTTCCCCCAGAAAGCAAGCAACCTCCCAGCAGTGTGCTACCCAGCTCAGAGTGGCTCTCTTGGCAACCCTCAGGTGAGGAATTGAGGAGGGGGATGTGGGATGGGGCTGGCTGTGCTGTGGGAAGTGTGAACCCCCATGCACGCCTGGCCTTCCTGGGTGGTGGAATATTGATGAGCTGTGAGAAAAAGCAGCCAGGCTTGTTCCCGTGATTTGCTGTGCCTGCTAGCTCTGTCTCTCTGTATATATGTATACATGTTTATGTGTGTGCTAGTGTGGGAGTAAGTACATATTCTCAAAATGTAAATAAATACAAATAAGCACGCATCCACTTATCTGCACAAATATTTATAAAAGAAGTGGAAGGGAAACAGTGATGAAGATCAGCACTTTTGCTCAAAGGACTACCTGTGCATGGGGGAAAATATATTGGCAATGGATTTTTTTTCTCCTAAACCTCGGCTCAACTTCACAAAACCTGATTTCCAACATGGCCTCATACAATTGCTTTTATCACTTTCTCTCATTGTGTCCTTATGTACAAGGGTAAAGACTATTCTACTGCATCCAAGTACAGTGTGCTAAAGGGAGGGTGAGCAGTGGGGAGCCGTGCCTGTGCCACTGTCCTTTGCCTGTTCCTGATTCCATGGCCTGAGGCAATGGTTTGCATTTTTAGGACAACAGCCGGCTATCTGCAAGCAGGAGACCACTCGTCAGGCTTCATTACTGCACACAAAATGACACTAGTGAGCCTGTGGTCACAACTGTGCTTATGGTGCGCTGAAAAGCCATTACATCTCATTGCAACAAAAAACTGCATGAATGTACAGGCTGACCAGCCCCATAAATTGCCAAAAACCTGACAGGTCAGCTTATTTATGCAATGTAGTACCTGTGGTACAAATTTCTGGATAGAAGCAATAGTGAGGGACTAGGAACTAAGAAATCTGTTCGTCAAAGGTGTTATAATTTAACAGGCAATCCTTCTGTTTTCTTTATTGAGTACTGAGAAAATAAAGAATTTGATTCTGCTGCATGCTTGCAGCGTTAGGCATGGTCAGCTGAAGTGCCTTCCCCATCTCCACATTAACAACCCTAGAGCATAGTTAAAATCTAATGACTAGCATGAATGGATTTTCATGTTTGATAGTTATTTTTCATTGTTTAAATTTTTGGTATTATACAGATCACATTGACATATCTGATACATAGCATTTTAGCTCAACCATAAGTGAACTGGTTTCTGCTATAATTATGGAAAGTATTATTTGTTTAAGTCAGGCAATGAGTGTGTCTAATAATGTTGCATGTAAAAGGTAAAACTCAAAGAGACAAAGAAAATGCAGCCATTAGGATTCTGGAACATTCCCTTCTAAAGGAAATTCATATAAGAATGTGACTAGGATTTATTTATGTTGCATATAGTTGGTAGAGTGCTGTGAACAAAAGAATTGTGGGCCAGACTCTGATTTTGTGTGAATGCTTATGTGTACATATGAAGAGACACAGGAAATAATTTTATCCTGGTGAAGCAAGATTCTGAGGTCAGAAGCTATGGCTGGGGGAAACAGGCTTACAGGTCCACAGTGGCTTTCTCAAGTAATCCTACTTCCCTAGCATAATTTGTTGATTACAGTTATAGAGGTGTTGAATAACTTGAGATCTCTGATGGGATTGTGTCAGTGCATGGACATTACAACTGACATCAACAACAGGATGCTTCTTTATTAATAAAACTGTTCTGCACTCATCAAATATTAGTACATGTTTTCCTTTCCTTAAAATATATTCCTCCTTGTATTCTAGTCTCCAAATGCTCACACACATGCAGGTAGCAATAGGTTATTGTGATAGGGAGAAATTTGTTATTGTTGTCAAAAGTCCTAACTGGTTCTTCCAAGTGTAAGGGTTTAACTACAGGTCTTGCACCCAACGTCTTAGTGGGAGGCAGAGCTCTGTAAAGCACATATTTATATTACAATAATATCTGGCCTTTAGACTTAGCCTTTCATTTTCTTCAAATGTAAAGGACATTGGGTATGTTAAAATGTGGAGGAGGGGAGTTCTCTGCAGAAAATACTTCAGGGGACTCAGCCATGTGGATTGAACTTTACCTGGAAGCTGCATTAAACTTTTCCAAGGCCTTTGGGGTTCAAAAAATGTAGGATGCTGTCACATTGATTAAATATCTGGGTCTTGACAGAAGGTCCATCAGCTGTAACTTTGAAGGCCACAGATATGATGATGGGAGTATAAAAGCAGCCCATGGATCTGTGGATGGTAATGCATTACTTTAAAAAGATTGATATATTGTCATAGTAACACCTACCAGTAAGAGGGACTAATATGTCAGAGGTTTTTCAGCCTTAAGTTACTGAGTTGCTCCTATAGAGGCTCTTGCTACAGATACCAAGTTATGTGGATGTTGGCATCCTGTAACGTACTTCTTCCCTCACATATGGAGCAATGTGTAGGTAATTGTTTTCAGCAGTTCACATTGGTGGCAATAAGTGTAAATTTTATTGGAAACTGCAATTTTCATGTTTGATAGTTATTTTTCGTAGGATTACTTTTGTCTTGATAGCTTACACATAACCTCTTATTTATAATTATCATGTTCTCTAGAATAAAAGTGAAATGTGGGCAAGTGCACTCGTGGTTAAAAAGATTTCACCAGTGACCTGAAGATCCCTGGGCTCAGCTGAGATGCAGTAACAGAACAGGTACCTGGTGCTAACCAGCAGTGCTATGAAAGATTGTGCATAAGCCATCTCCATGGCACTTCATTTTCAGCAGAGATGTGAGTTGACCCGTTTTCCTTATGTTGTGTCTGATAAGCACAAGTATCATGTCTGGATATCTCAATTGGCATGGGGTGTGATGGAGTGTGTTATGGAATTAACCACTGAGAAGAAAGCTTTACATACAAGGCTAACAGGAGACAGAGGCTTGTCTGGTCACAGGATCAGAGGCCTTTATAGTCTAATGACTATTTTAGTTAATTTCAGAAGTTTAAACATAGAACCAACTGAGCTCAGAAAAACTACAGGTATACAGACTGTAGTCTATTAGCCTCATCAGTTTGGAAGAGAATACCTGCAGGCTTACCCACTGCATATTTAATAACATCTGAGATAGCTGATGGGCAATAGGATAACACCAAATTGATTAAGCAAAAGGAGTATCAGCAACTGGTCTTTTGTCATCCTCCACCTGTAGCACCTCCTGGAGCCCAAGAGTCTGGAGTTTAAAGGCAGGAACAAGAGTAGCAAATACTTATCACTTGTATAGTGCTACAGCTTGCATGTTAAATATGCTACCTGTATCTTACTTGAAAAGGAACCACAATGTCCCAGTGTAGGAAGTGTCTTTCAAGAGATGAGAAAAACCGAAGTAGATAGCAAGTAATTTGTATTTTCGTGCAATAACAGCAATATTTCCTGGGCCTGCAGAATATCTTTCCCAAGCATCTTCCAAGAGCTTCCTATAGCTCTAAAGAAAAATAAAAACTTCCAGAAAGACCAGCAGTGACAGACAAGGCTCCTTGCACAACTTAGCACCATCATGATTTACCTTCTGGCATTTGTCCTATCTTCCTCACTTTGCCCTAGGATGTAAGTTGGGATGTATTTTTATATTTTTATGGAAAAGTTAAGCTGACCTATTCAGTGAACCAGTGAGCAGGCACACATGCGCAAAGACACATGATAATTTGCCTTCTGTGTTTCTAAAGTTGCTGCACTACTGGGCCTCTGGAGCCCAGTTAAGTCAGCAGCTGAATTCCCTATCTGTGCAATGGGATGAGCATCAACATCCTAAGCAATGCAAGTGGGGAAAAAAAGCAGATTTGCAGAGGCTTGTGGGTGGTTATTTGTGCAATACTAACCCATGTGCTAATTAGGATAGGTATTACATTCAGGGCTCTGCAGTTCAGTCTCTCAGCTCAGCTGTGACTTATACCACCACACATCAAGTCCCAGTCCCTCAAAAACAAGCTGTTATACCCCAGTGCAGCTAAGTTTAAGCAGAAGAAAAAAACTGTAGTCATTTCACTTCCCTTTTACCTTTACAAAGCATATCAGTTATGCTCTGTGATGGAAAGGCCGTGCAACCTTCGTTGAATTCAGGATGTTTTCTCCATCAGCAATATGGGTGACTAGAGCTGCCCTTCTCCCTAATTCCATGTAATGTAGTTATTCCCCTTGTAGAGCAGACATACCTCAAGACACCACATGCTACAAGTCAGCAATAGATGGTTCACAATGCTATGGCCCCATAGAGATTTCCAACAGCTGGCATGAGTAGAGAGAACCCAGAAGAGGAGAATCCAGAACATGGTACACTCCTGCCTTGCTTCTACTCTGGCATCAAGTCCTGAAATATTTTCTGCAGCCAAAAGGTCTTGCTGAGAATTTTGTTGTCATCAGTTCTCCACTCATCCATGCCTTCAAAATTTTAATGCTGTAGGGATAAGAGATTGTTACACTACCTACAGAAAATGATGACATAATAGTGGTGCTGTAGAAAACTCTCAAATATATGGATATTTCAATTTATTTTAAGTGTTCCATCTGGAATATCATAATGCACTATTTACTGCTGTTCCTATATTTAAAACTGATAGGCTACACTTAGAGTAACTGTTAATAACCAATGGGGGACAGATTGATATATAACTTAATATGCCAGCCTTTTAAAAGCTCTTAAAATAGTTCAAACCAATTTCAGCTTCAAGGTTTACACATGTGCAGTGTTACAATTTCTGGGGTGAAAATCCCTTTTGACTTACTGAGCCTTTGAAGCCCAAGGTTCAAAGACACGTAAGACAATCTGACCTAGGAATACTGTGTTTGCCAAATATCCTGATGTGTCACCTTTACAAATCTAACAAAACATGACTTCCAGATATGGTTTTTTCATCATATCAAAAATTATTCCTCTTTTCCCTTTTCCCTTCTACCCTTTTTAATTCTGAGCAGTTAAGCTTCATCACTGGGAATGATTTTTCACTCAAGCTTGTACTGAAAACTTGCTGAAGTAAAGTCAGCACAGAGATGCAGACCAAGACCCATGTTTGCCACCTCAAAATTCTTCATTCTGCTATCAGGGCACTAGTCTCCTCTCAGGAACCAAACACGGGGCAAAACCTCCATGCTGTTATGAACTAGATAAACATCATATTGGTGTGCAGATACAAATTTCTTGCCCAGAAGACACCTGGAGTCATCTTTATCTCTCCTCTACACTACCAGGACCTCAGAAAATATGGAGAGGAACAGTACTAGGGAAATCTATCACCACCTTTTTCCATGACAACTGGCACTCCAAAGAGGAACATCAGGCTTTAAACTGTAGAAATGGAAATAGATTTGATCTTGGAAAAAATCTGATTGAATCAACTTTATCGTATTAGAAGGTTTTAAAGAAGAAATTAGCTAAACACTTACTGTCACTGCCACCTGTACTCAATGGCTGTGGCATAAGAAGCCCTGTTTGGGGACAGTCTACTTGGACTTTTGAACTCTTTTCTGTTTTTCATCTGTATTCAATAATATTTGTGGTGGGGAATTTAACCCATTACTTCATGGTAAAGTGAAATGCAAAGCTGGAGATGATCAAATACTGGAACCCAATAGTCTATCTTCACTTTCTTGGCCCACAGCTCCCTCCTCTATTATTGCTATCATTGTTCATCTATTTATTTCCTTCACCTGATTTTCAGATGATCTGATCTCTGGCTTTCCCCTCTGGCTTGAAGGGGAGCAGCCAACACCCAGCACTCAGGGTTTCTGATGAGACTGGCTTAAAAGGAATTACTTCTCTGTCAGTGAATCTGAGAGCACATTTTTCAGCTCCTTCTCTCTCGCACCCTCTTTTTCTCACCACTCATCCCGCTCCTGCTTTAGGGTACTTTAATGTGATAAGGTGCGATACACAGTTAATCTAAGCTGCTGTTTTAGAATTGTTAGTGAGAGCTAGCTAACACGTGCACTGTGCAGACATATTTTAGTATTACCTTTCCAGCACAATCGAGTCTGTCAAGGGAAGTATGGCTTTATTTTACAGTTTTCCATTATATTTAATGTTTTACACCTCAGGAATGTTTTATGAGTAGGGCATAAGTTGTAGGAGCAATTGAATTCAAATCAGATGCTCAGTCTAACTCCAGGTCCCCTATCAACTTTTTTATCTCCCTGCAGAAGTTGTTTCTGTCCATATTTTTATTTCAGCTGGGCTGAGTGGGAGAAAGAACTCTAAGGGAGGTCTTAGCAGATGGTTGTCACAAACTGCATACGGCAATTGAGAATTAGTGTGCAAGCATATGCAACCTGGTACAGTATGAAACATTCCAGCATATGAACACTGAAGTAAATCAAGCTTGGACAGGATTTTTTTTTTTTATTATGAAAATTAGAATTTAGTTTCTCTTTTCATCTATGCATATGGATCTCAGGGCTTTGCAACATATGGGGTCAAACTCTGGACTTCAGTGTGACTCCTTGCAAACCTAGGTAGTTAAATTAAGTACAAATTTGGTTCACTAAGATTAATGTAAAAATAAAACATGCACAAATATAAACACAGCCATTGTGTGTGTGTGTGTTTGTTTATAGGTATGAATATATGTATACATATTAAACACCTAATTTAATCTTCATTATTTCCCCTTCTCTGCGCACTCTCTAAATAATCTGTGAAAGAAACCTAGTGAAGAAAAGAATGGAGAAGAAAGGCTGTTCCAAAAATTGTAACTTGGGTGCATACATTGTTGGGTTTTCTTTCCCTTTAGAGAAGCAGCATGTTTTCTGGAAAAACTGACTGGAACAGGAAAAATATCAAGTGGGTGAGCAAACACACTTTTGTAGGTCATGTTTTAAACAAGCAGGAGGAAGGTTTTTGATATTTTGCCTTGAAATGCAACAATGTTCAGGCAGGTCTCTGACTGAGCAGGGGTTCAGGCAGCATCTGTTCCCCCATGTCCTGCTTTCCAGGCTGCAGGAGTGACCCCGATCCAGGCTGGTGACACCCACCTCCCCTCACCTCACTCCCCCCTGTTCTCTCTGTGCTCGGGGTGCAGAGCAGGGGAGCAGGGGAGGGGTTTCAGGAGTGAATTTTGCTGTGAGGAGGTCTCCCAGAAAATATGCCTCGATTCTTTCTTAACCTTCTCACTTGCCCTTCTCGCTAAGTTATGGTGGACAAATAGAACTGAAATGGAGAGAGAGGAAAGAATGAAAATACTGGCACACAAGGAAATACTGAATTACATATTGGTCGACCAAAACACAAATCAACTCAAAACTACAGGAGTCCACCAACATGCACATAAATCATTTATAACGATAATCCAAGGCTAGGTCCAAATCTCATTAAAGTATATGAATCCTTAATCTATTTTGGCAAAAAAGAGCCAATACACATTTTTTCTTTTTATCATAAATTACAGTTCTGTGGCACTGTGCAAATATTACCAAGCTGTAAGACAGCTGTGCTCCATTAAAATGTGTAATGGTCGCTGATTTCTTACAGCACATGGTCATCAGGCTGAATCTACAGCCAGTAATTAGGAAGATGAAATGTTTAATTGTGCCTTAATTTTGATAAAATTTATCTGTCACACATCCCGTAGTCAAGCAGTATGCTCACAAATCAATGTCATCAGGCCTGAGCAAGAACTGAAGCACCACACTCTTGTTTCTGACAGATTCATTTGAATATCAGACTGCTCCGGATGAGCCACTAGACTAGCAAAACAAATAAAAACTTTCCTGATGAGCAAAGCTCCTGTAGCACACATCTCACTACCTAGGCTAAAAGACACAGAGGTCAAAGCAAAAGGCAGGTAGTTTTCTTTCATCTCTTGCTCAGCAAGTTCCCTGGGCACAGCAAACCACCTAAAATTTTTAAAAAGCAAAAAACTTCTTATTGACTACTTAACCAAGTCTCAAGGGCTGGGAGGTGGTGGAGTCAGACGACGGTTTTCATTCCTTATTTCCTCCCCTCTTATTTGTTCTCCTGCTGAAAAATCATGCGAGGCAAAGCCAGTGCCCATTGTGTAGGCGAGAGGCAATCACTCACTTCCCTGCTGGCAGTACAGCAGTGCACATTACAGCAACCAGTCATGTGCAGATTATTACCACACATATGCATTATTATTTTTTTCTCTTTTTTTACACTGGAGTCCACATGGCATGTCAAAATGGCAGCGCACTGCCTGAATAGTGCCCAGTTCCATTTTTAAAAAAATGCATGCTTTGGATTTAATACATCCAAATATGGGACCCATTTTGTTCATTAATTGTTTTCTTTTTCTTTCTTTCTTTCTTTCTTTTTCTTTCTTTCTTTCTTTCTTTCTTTCTTTCTTTCTTTCTTTCTTTTTCTTTCCTCTCTCTCTTTCTCTCTCTCTCTCTCTCTTTCTCTCTCTCTCTCTCTCTCTCTCTCTCTCTTTCTCTCTTTCCATCAGACTAACGGAAAGAGAACCCAAGATAGACCAGCTACTTTACCATGATCGTGGGCACACTGGCCTCTGCTCCACAGTGTTTCCTAATTGTTTTCAAAGAGTCACTGTCGATATTGCCCAGTGTGTTACTGGAGGATACAGCTGTAGTATAATAGTACCCTGCTACAGGGACTGAATATAGCAGTGCTGTGTTAATGAACATAAGCCTTCCATTGCCTGAGAGAAAAGACAGTGCCCATAATTTCAGATGCTATAGCTGATCCGGAACCATTGATACATGGTCCAGACAGACTCAGGGAAGGAAGGATAGTATTGGTCTTCCTGTGGGTCACAATACAAGAGAGCCTACATGGTGGCATGAGTGAGAGCAATTATCACCTCCCTGATTTGGAGCAAAGCCACATGAATCCTCAGTTATCATCATATGATATTGGGGTTAGAAGAGTTTACCACCGTGTGTTCATTTGTTTGGAATCTGTTTTTTCCCTTTTGCACCTATCAAAGGATGAGCCTCTGTGTTTCCCAGCAGACCAAGAGCCCCATTTTTGTTGCCCTAAATTACATCCCTATACGCACAGCCATGTATTCTGCAGATAATTGTAAAGAGAAGATTATTGAAAAACTGTCAAAAAAAGGCAACTTTGGTAGCACCTGCAATTCTGATAGCTAACTCAGATGAAAATTTAGGACCGTTTTTAAGACAGAACACTGTGTTGCTTACTACTCTCATTTTCTCTGCAGTAGTCAGTTGTCTGTCCTTCTTCTAAACCTAAGAGCAGGGTTTGCTAGCACACTCCATAATGTCCTGTTAACCTACTATCTGACTGTATTGCTTTTGCAGCTTTTCCACCACTTGTACTCTAGAATATGAAGATCCTCTGGAATGATTGATCAAAGGTCATAGTGGGGTTGTCCCATGAAAACTTCTTATCCCTCTCTCTGCTTAACCATCACATGAGCTTGATTTTTAAAAGTGTAAACAGATGAGCGACTAGAAAGTTAACATCTATGCAATAGCAGTCATAATTAAATGTATGAAAATGTTCCTGTCTTGTTTGTAATCACCTCGCTGTTGCATTTCTGCTGTGAATATAAAATGTGTATTTCTTCTCTATGACCTCTCTGACACTGCCTCAGTCTTAATCTGAAGCATGCCATCTATCTGAAATGAGTTATTTTTTCTCTGTTATAGAGTTCCCATATTCTTTTTCACAACCAGATGTCATCTTTAGCAAATGTTGGAGGATTGGAGACCCGGACTGTTTTCTTCAATAACATCTCACATAATGCTTTTATTTAATTTTACAATAGAATGTTAAATAATCGGATTTACAATCTAAGAAATACTTACATTCTTTGAAAATCAGTTAGTTGCTGTGAACAGGTCAATTGGAGTTTTTTCCCTATTTAGAAACATACTTGCTGATAGGTACTAACTGCTTATATCAAATAGAATGTTCTCCCCTTTTGTGGTTTGTTTGAGTTTGTTTTTAAACTACATGCATATTGAAGCTTCAAAATCTTCTAAAAATGTAATGGGTGACAAAAGAGCACAAAACCACCTAATGGCGTGTCATGGTTGGAGAGCCCCAAAAACCAATTCCCGAGTTCAAGCCCCCCTCCCTCCTGGGCTGAGATGTGGGAGGGGGGCTTGGACTCAAGAATTGGATTTTGGGGCTCTCAAACCATTACATGGCGTTATATTTATCAAAAATCTCACAATTCTGTCTGCAAAAACAACAATAACTGAGGTATATAGTCTAGCTAAGCTCACCAGCTCCTTCTACTCCACCTAAAAGAAAAAGTACAAAAATACTGATTTTGTGCTTCTAAACCATGAGGCAATTTTGATGTAAACAACAAGAATGTACTAAAATAGTCATTTGATGTAAAAAAAATCATTGAAGAGATACACAGGATTTTTAACAATGGAGAAAATTATGAGCTCTGCCATTCAGTCTCCTCTGGTTTTATTACTGTTATGCAACATTTGGATACACCCCTGTCCCACATGACAGAGCACTCTTAATAAACATTAGTGTGGAGTAGATGTAAGATCTTCAATTGTAAGCTGGAAAGGAAGGCTGGAGATAATCCATCACAGCTTTCATTTCATCAACCTCTTCTGAAATGTTCTTGCTATCCTTTATTCTCTCCTATATTTCACAACAGTTCTGGAGGCTATAGTAAAAAAAAATTATCTTTTTCTTATAATTTTTCAGTTTTGTTCAGTTCAGTTCCAGTTCTTTGATATTAATGAGATTACAGATTTTAATAGTGATTATGACAGTGTTAGCAGCCTATAATCTGTCAAATCCTTCTGAATTCTGTTTAAGCTAAGGTTTCTTATATAATTGTCTGTTTTACTTATTTAGTTAGTTAATTATATGAACTTATTGCCTTTTTGTAAGATCTCGAGATAAAACTAGCAATCAAAATATTTTTTATTAACTCCCTTAATTTTAAGATCTTTGATGTAGTCAAGCATAAAGTTATAAATCCCTTCTGGGGCACTCAGACAGGCAGGTAACTATGTTGCTACTATCAGTGTTATCAGAAGATGGTAGTCCTTCTTTTTATTTTTTGGAATTATTTGTGGTTTTTCACCAGACAATCCACAACAGGGGGTTTGGTGGGGGAAATTTTCAACTCAGCGTGCATAAACTCTGTAGTAGTTTCTTCATGGGTTTCTAGATCGATGCAAATGATCTGTAGACAGAGCACTAAAAGGAGCTACAAAGATCTTTTATTATTTATTTATTAATTTATTTATTTATTATAGTACCTACCTACACAGATAATGAAAAATGGGTGCCTGCCTGCCACAGACAGGTAACAGCCTGGCTTTCTGAAGGGACAAAACAGATGATGGAAAGAGACAAGTCGTGGGTAAGTGAGGAAATGAAAAAAATAAAAATGTTTTGCTGTGTAAAAAATAGACTCCTCTCCCTGTGCTTAGTCATTGTCAACTGGCATTCTTTTGCTGACACTGTGTTAAAAACTAATTGTAAAGACGAAAATACAGGAGCATAGCATGGCAGATTTCTGGATTTAGACAAGCTTTTCCCTGAGCAAAATGAGCGCTGTTAATAAGAGAGTAATGATGCTCATTGTTAAAATCACTGAATTTTTCAGACAATATCAACACTTTCAATGCAGTAGTCTGTGATATGTGGTTATCCTTCCAAACCTCAAAGTGTGAATTCCATCTGATAACTTCCAATTAAAACCAAGATGCTCCTGTAACCATAAATATGATCATTCTACAATTCAACTGATGTCAAAGCTAAAGCCTTTAACTATTCCTTTGCACCATTCTAGTCTAGTTTCAGTTTGCAAGGGAAACAATCAGTGTGACATACATCAAATACTGGCTTGGGCTAGTTTGTGTCCATCAATCTTGCTTGCACATTATGCTTCTTCCTCTGTCTTTTTCTCCCAACTTTATAACTGGCAGAATATGAGAATACTGGCGTCCCATGGGAAGCTCGTTTAAGGTCAATGAAGTGCCAGTGGATGCAGCAAGCTTCTTTAAATACCAGCAATTGCAGAAATGCTCTAGGACTGTAAACTCTGATGTTAAAAATCAGTGCTCATCTAGTTTTTGTGTTTGTAAACAGGGTGGCACAATGGTACCTCCTTGATCAGGAGATGCGTGCAAATTGATCATCAGTAATGTAATGATGTTATACAAACCTACGTTTCACTTCGTAGAAGCTGAACCAAAAAAAGTCATTAGAATTCAGCAAACATGCTAAAATAATTTGTAAATGAGCATATGAGAGGTCATAACTGTCACAGCCAGTATCATAATCTTACTTCAGAACAGTTCATTGTCCTGCTAAAATACCAATGGAAGGAAAAAAATCTATGTATCTTTAAATCCTCACGTTTTGGGGAACTTTTTAACTATTTTTTTTGCAAGACCTCAGGAAATCAGTATCAATGGTTCATTAAAATGAATAGTAAAATGTACAGGAATGACTGCAAGGTGTAGAAAGTTCACTTCAAAATCATTTGGAAAGCAAAAAACGTACTACTTACATAAAACTCAAATTAGTCATTTTACAACAGTTTTTTAGTGTGTTTTCCTTACCCATATCCTGTGGTCATTCCTTTATACATAAAAGTGCTACTATTAAGCTACATGTGTATACAGGTATCAGTATTAAGAAACTAGTGATAATTGATCTCTTTTTTGTGTATGAGTTTTTTACTCATCTAATCAAAGAGGAGGAATAATGCAACATAATCAGAAGACCGTGAAGCCCCCAAAGAGGGAAAAGACATTTCTAATAATTTACAATTAAGTAAACAACTTTCACTGTTTTTAACATCACCATACAACATTTCGTACGCTGAACAAATCTAGAAAACATCAACTGTTTTTAGGAAAGCCCTTAGAAAAGAGGGGTGAGGTGATGAACATAAACTGTTCATCCATTTCTATTTAGGATTTATTTCTTAGCACCCTGGTATAGAAGGCTACAAGCCAATACTTGGTTGTATTCCAACAACATCCCACATCCTCCAGGCAGATGATTTTACATTATAATAAATTAATATATTTTAAAACAAAAGCCACACATGAACCTAAAAAACCCTCTGCCAGATAAGGTGCCCTTACTCCTAGGAAGCATTTGAAGCCTGGGAGAGAAAGGTGTGGGGTACCCTAATTTTAAGGAACATGCTTAAATTCAGGATTTTCTGGATTATCAGAAACTGGCACAACCCCAAATGTCTGAAAGCTGCTTCCTCAGAAAAATGGGCTCCACAGTACTGACAGCAGGAACAAAGCCTCATCTCCAGCCTGCGTAACGCAGTGTCCATCTGGACTGTGGCCATGGTGGCAAGTGACGAGGACGAGTGTAGGAGTGGGTCCAGCCTACGGGTCCCCACTCGAGTAAGCGGGTGGTAGCGCACCTCAGCAGAAGAGGCTCTTCTTGGGCCAGCCAATCTGCCTCTCTGCAGTTGTATGGGCTACATACCATAACGCCACAAGCTGCCATACTGCCGCCTGCACTGCTCTCCCCCAGCAGCGCCTGCCCAAGCCCTGCCACGCCTCCTCTCTGCAGTTTTACCCTGACCGTGGAGGGGGAGCAGTGGGTTTGTCCTCGAAAAGGACAAAACCCCCCTCAGACCTGTTGGACCATTTGCTACCAACTGTAAAAACTGAAAGTAAGGAGGCAAATCCAAACCTCATGGATCAGTTCCGTGGTTACAATAAAAACACATTGAATTTATACTGTATCTTAAGACAGGCTCAGTGTTTAAACTCTTAACATGCCTGGTGAACGTGACATTGCCCAGTCCAACGGTGTGTATCTGCCAACTTATCTGCCATACAATCACAGCGTTGCTTTCAGGGAGCACTGTTAAATTTGTCGTATGTGCAGTAATTGGCTTTTGTTTGAGCTTCTTGGACCAGAAAAAAAAAAACAACTTCTCCTGTGCTGACCCTGGGCACCAGCCATATTGAAGAGTGAGGGGTTGTTGGCCTGCGGTGCCAACATACTCCACCTTCACGGGGAGGCCATGCCCCTCACGCTCCAGCAATGCCAGACGGCGCTCGGATGAGGCGGGCTGGGTCTGGCAGGTGGCGGCACAGGAGGTAGTAAGTGAGAGCAGCACAGCATAACTAGCTGTAGCATAGCAGTAGAATAATATTCTCGCGTCCTCAAAACTGTAGGAGTGTTTTTGACTTTGACTGCTTCCAATACCTAACAAATATGAGATCATGGCTTCTGGCATAAAAGGGACAAATTCGTAGCCATGCCAGTAAGACTGCCAGTGGTGGGAGGAGGTGCCACCTACCCTGTCCAAACAGGTAGTCTATTGACTTCAAACCAACATCTTTGCTCCTCTGTATGCTGCCCCAAAACACTTTATATTCACCCGGTCTACACCCATGCAAGCCAGCAGCTCCCCCAAAGGAATCTTTCATGTGGCAAATCCCCCTTTGTTTTGAACTGGGAAGGGCAGTGTGGTGTGCAGACTCCTAGGTTGGCTTTATTTGCTTTTTTAACTCTTTGCAGTAAACAACTCTTTGTTCTCAAAATGTGTTCCTTCTAAGGAACACAGAACTGTGGAAGTCAATGAGCAAAAAGTGAAATATGAACAGAGGCAGATGAGCTTACAAGCACTGGGCCCAAACAGCCAGACGACTTCACTATGCAATAAAAGTCCATGAATAATTGATTTCACTAGCTGAAATGAAGATTTGTTTTTGAAAAGCTGGTTTTGGTATCAAAAATAGAAATACAATGGCCTGGAAAATGTTGCAGTCCAACATTTTAACAAAGTTGTCCTCCACAATGTGTACAAATGCCCCATTTTCTAATTATGAATATTTCAACACCTAACATTTTCTGCCAGAAAATCATTGTCTCTGCCAGCTAGTTTAAAGAAGAGCAAGTTTGAAGCAGGGGTTTGCACTCTGGAGGATCTATCAATCCCATCAGTAACTGTGTCTGTGATTCATGGGTGAGACTGCCAGAGGATTAAGCGAATGGCTCTAAACTTCAGTGACACATATTGTTCTATTGGATGTATGCCCAAAAAACAGAGGAGAGAGGGTGTGTAAGTGTATATGTATGTGAGTGTGTGTGTAAAAAATGTTGCAAATTCATATAATCATGCTGCTATTTGCATTTTTTTCTTCAATTCCAATAGAAAAATAGGTATATTTGAATTCTCTGCTTTAGTGAGAATATAGTCATGAACTCCGTTTTATGAATCTTCCAGACTAATTTGGCCTTTCATTTTGTCAACACAATGGTGAGATGCTGAGGTATGAGGAACATGTCAGAAACATACAGGTATAGTAATAGCAGGATGAATGGGACATCCTGTTTACATCAGGTAGCAGGGAAGGGTGTCAGCCAGTGGGGATTTTGGATTTGAAACAAATGAAAGTTCTGAAAGGTCTTTCATTCAGTTATTTGGTGTCTAAAGCAAAGAGACAAAATGACATTTATTGAAAAAGCTAATTTCTGGTTGTTCCTGGTGCAAAGAACTCTCCCACCAAGAAAGTACAGTCTAGACAGAGGAACCACAAGTATGCCAATGGAAGGTCATCTGGGAGTTTGCCAGAAAAGCAATACATGACCTATAGGAACTTAATCCAGAGAAATTTTGGTTTATCCTAAAAAAAAACTTGCAAAATGGAGATTGGTTGCTGTTTTCATGGTTTTGCTGCTAATTCATTCCATTTCCACTTGCAAACCTTCATTGGTATTGGCTGTACTGATGTTTGCTTTTGAGATCAGGGTAGCAGCAGCTGTGTGATTCTCTCCTCTCACAGTTACCACAGAAACATTTAACAGGAAAGCCTGAGGAATTGTGTTGCACTTTGAGGAAGCAATAAAGGAAAGGGAAGAAGGGTAAAGTAAATGACAGATAAAACCAATGAGACCCATCCGTTTTGGAGAATGAGCCAAATGTGAATAGAGCAGAAAAAAGGTTAAAGTCTGCAGAAGTTTGAAAGCTAATGTGCAGCTCTGGGCACAGGTTTCTACATTTCTTGCACTTTATGCTTCTCCCTTCTGAATCCTTCTGCTGGCAAGTATCATACATTGTTATCAACTTCTGTGTTACCATGGAGAAAAAGAGAGGCAGGGAGAGAATGAATGAAAAAAGACAATGATGAAGAATAATTTATTTAAAAAAAAAAATCTTTGCTTTTAGAGATAATATTTGTCTTTGAAGGTACAATGGAATCACTCAAAACCAGTTCTTTACTTTAAATGGAAAATTGGCATTAAAAAGTATTTTTAAGGTAATACCATAGCAGAAAGGTACTTCTGAAGAAATTCCTTGCAGCTATGGAGTTATGTAATTGTGATTTTGGTCAAATGACACTTCTGTTTTGCGGAAAGATGCAAAAAAGATATACAATGGTTCTCTGGGCTTTTTGTCTTCAAGAATTCTCAATTGAATTTCTTTAATTCCAAAGTAAGAAGGCATCGGGCATTTGTTGCTATTTATAAATATAATTTCTGCAAATGTAATCTTAGCTCTGAAAAGAAAAATTACATTCTTTCTGGTTTGAGTATCACTACAAACAGAAAAAGGGCTGAAAAGCATATTCTGTTCCTAATTTACCTCCATGCAGTGCCATAAAATTCAGATAACCCAGAATGCAAGATACAAGCAAAAATCCATTTTGCACTGATATCTGCACTAATACTTCAGCGAGTATGAAAAGAAAGAGGAGTCAAAATCGTAGAATCAGAGAATCAACTGAGTTGGAAAAGTTGTCCAAGATAATCAAGTCCAATTCTTGATCCAACACCAATGTGGTTACTAGACCATGGCACTAAGTGCCGCATCCAGTCTCTTCTTAAAAACCTCCAGGGATGGTGAATCCACCACCTCCCTGGGCAGCCCATTCCAATGTCTGATTACTCTCTGTAAAAAATTTCTTCCTAATATCCAACCTAAACCTCTCCTGGCACAGCTTAAGGCCGTGCCCTCTTGTCTTACTGATAGCTGCCTGGGAGAAGAGACCAACCCCCACCTGGCTACGACCTCCTTTCAGGTAGTTGTAGAGAGCGATGAGGTCTCCCCTGAGCCTCCTCTTCTCCAGGCTAAACAACCCCAGCTCTCTCAGCCTCTCCTCATAGGACTTGTGCTCCAGTCCCTGCACCAGCCTTGTTACCCTTCTGTGGACCTGCTCCAGCACCTCAACATCCTTCCTGAACTGAAGGGCCCAGAACTGGACACCGTACTCAAAGTGTGGCTTCACCAGCTCTGAGTACAGGGGAAGAATCACTTCCCTGGTCCTGTTGGCCACACTGTTCCTGATACAGGCCAGGATGCCATTGGCCTTCTTGGCCACCTGGGCACACTGCTGGCTCATGTTCAGCTCTTCTTTTTGAAGAACTCTTCTTTTTGATAAAATATGTATGGTTCTTACTCAAAGTAGACAAAGATGTGACGCACAACAAGGTTCTTGACCTAGAATGAAATCAAGCTTTATGATGCAGTGAGATTACCAGATCAGAAGTTTTATTACTTCGCATGGGAATCATGCCTTCTCTTGTCAGCATCGTAGAATGCTGACAAATCGTAGAATCATAAAATCATTTTAGTTGGAAAAGACCTTTAAGTTCATTGAGTCCAACCATTATCCTGACAATGCCAAGTTCATCACTAAACCATGTAAACACCTACAGGGATAGTGACTCCACCACTTCCATAGGCAGCTTATTCCAGTGCCGGAACATCCTTTCAGTGAAGAAATTTTCCTTAATAACCAATCTAATCCTTCTCTGGTACAACTTGAGGACATTTCTTCTTGTCCTATCTCTTGTTACTTGGGACAAGAGACCAATCCACATCTCACTGCAACCTCCTTTCAGTTATGGAGAGCAATAAGGTCCCACTGAGCCTCCTTTTCTCCAGGCTGAACAACCCCAGCTCCCTCAGCTGCTCCTCACAGGACTTGTTCTCTAGACCCTTCACCAACTCCATTACCCTTCTCTGGAAGGAGAAGTGGAGTTGCCCACTTCCTCAATGTCTTTCTTTCTTGTAGTGAGGGGCCCAAAACTGAACATAGGATTTAAGGTGGGGCCTCAAATGTGGTAAACTCAGCACTGCAGAGTACAGGGGGAGTGCTGAGTACAGGGGAAGAATCACTGCCCTGGTCCTGCTGGCCACAGTATTTCTAATGCAAATGTTGGCAAGTGCTTGCATTTGCCTGAAATTCTGCACCAATAAATTTTTCTATTTAAAATATTGCATTTGGAATAAAACTATTTTATTGGGAAATAAGCACTGCGAGTTTGACTAGAGTGTTTTACTAAGGTTGGGCTCAATGAGCTTACGTTGATTATCATGTCACACACTGTAGCTGATAGGTCTGGTATTTGTTGAAACACTACATTCATCAGGTGATGAAGCCCTGCAATAAAGGGAAACTAATGGAAGCAATTAAGAAAGAACACCTGTCGGTGGAAGACTGCAACCCCTACATTGACCATAGCCAGAAATTGTTCCCAATTGTTATTCACAACAATGGAAGACCCCTGGGCTGTGAATGCAGGCAATGATGGACTGCAATAAAATTTGCAAATGAGTTTTCACGTTGTCCCATAAAATTCTATGACTTTGTCAATCTGTGTTGACACAGACCAACACATGGCTAAGGAATAAAATGATGGAAGAAAGGTCCTAATTGCTGTTGTTGGTGAAAAGTATCTTTGCACTTCTGAAGGACCTGGGTCCAAATTTTCCATTCGTCACAAATCGGTCTGGGTATGTTTGTTCTGTTCTAACCACTGGTGGAAGCTTAGCCTTATGAAACAGGTTAGGTCAGCTAGCATTCTCTGTTCCACATCCAGGACCACAGAACAAAGTTATTTGCTGCCACAGCAGTAAAGCTGTAAGGAAAATGTCTTTCTACACTGCATGGCATTAGCCAGCAGATAACACAGAATTGCACATTTTACTAGCAACGCATTTTACTTGTTACCTGAATTATTGATATTAACTGTTCACAGAAGTATTACCTTTTGACTTTAAGAACTAGAGGTATTGTTAGAAAGAGTTATTCGGGTAAAAGCATGTGCTTCTCTTCCAGTTCTCAGTTGGACAATAAATATTTGGCACACATTTTAAATCCTCAGCTTTCCCTGTGAAAATAAGGAAGGGCAGGAGATGCAGTAACAGTATTAGAGAGGGAGGAAGGGTTGTGGGGAGAGAAGAAAAAGAGATGCTAAGAGGAGTCTGTTTACAGTGACATCCACAGACTCAGCACACTAATGCATGTGAACCGTGAAAGACCTATGAACATCAGATCTTCATGTCCTTCAAATGACCATGGTGTCAGCAAGGTAGGTTGGCACAAGACCTCGGGTAGAAACCAGAGAAGTCAGTCAAATGTTGCTTTTTTAATTCTTATCATCAAAACATCACAGAAAATATTTCTCCTAGTTTATAATTGCACGACTGTTTTTTAAATTATTATTATTATTATTCTTTAAAATGTATATTGTAATTGTTTTAGATAGAACAGGCAATTCCCTTTCCCTTAAATATTCTTCCCCTTACTGCTGTAATGTAACTAAATGAGACTATTTCATGCCTTCAAAAAAGCCCAACCACAGAATGAAGGTTTAATCAATAGATTTAATTTAATTCCATAATGATGAGCTGACTCTCTTCAGGACCTAATTTCTCTTCTCTACAGATAGTAGAACCAAATTTTTTGTTAGTGCAACTGTTTACATACAATAAGACAGAAATATATATATAGAAATCGATCAATTAGAAATCTATTAGAAAAATATAAATTCTAAATTAATTAAAATTCAAGCAGTGCTGAGTTTGCCTGAGTAGAATCTTGCAACCATAATTTAAATGTGATTTTCAGAAAGTAGATAATTACTACAACATTTCATTCTCTCTCCTCTTTTCTCCATCTCCTCACTTTTTATTTTATTTTTTAGGAACCAGGTACAGAATAAGTTTCTGCAGATATGCTCGCAGTCTGAGATATTCAATACAACCTTTCAATTGAGTAGACTACTGAGAATACCTTTCACTCACAACGTAATATTCAAAGCCTAAGAGTGATTTGTAGAAGAAACATACTACTTGCTTTCTGTTTCAACCAATCCAAAGCATGCAAGGCTATTCTTGTCTGGTAGTTGTACAGTTTTCACACATAAGAATACAACATCTTATTGAATTCATCTGAAACTGTGTCTTAAATTCCCACTAACATTGGACGGGAAAATAAAGGGTTCCTTGGTATAAAAGTTTTCAACAATAAAGAATTCAAACAACAGATTTACTGAAGGTTCTGTGATATGAATATATATATACATATATATATATACATATATATGTATAAGGATTTTGTCTTTCCTCTGCCTTACTCTTTTCTTGTAGCAAGCTATGAAAGTGAGAAATAGTAGAAGGGAAATTAACATGTTCACCTCCTTCTCCAAATGGGGGAATTCATCATGCATTTTGTGAGATAAGTGCATAAACAGTTGAGGGTGAGCCAGCTCAGCACCCCTTAAACAGAGAAGTCCAGCCACACGCAGTCTGGAAAGCAGATCTTAGCAGTACACAGAGGCAGCACATGGGCAACAGGCACAAGACGTAATGAGGAAAACTGAAATGAGATACCAGGAAACAATAGTTCCCTGCTTAGGACGTCAAACACCAGAACAAGTCACCCAGAGAAATTGTGAAATCTCTTGTCCTTGGAGATACTCAGACTTGTCCAGACAAGGTACCTGATGCAAAAAGTCTTGTGTTGGACAGGGGTTTGAACTAGATAGGTGGCCTTTTGAATTAATTTTGTTCCTAAAATGTTCTCTGTAGACTTTTTATGAGTCTACAGAGCTAGCTTGCAAGTTGCTGGAAAGGGGGGGAAAGCCCTGCCCCCACACTTACAATCGAGTTTCTTTAAAAAAATCAGGAACATTATCTCTTCCTTGAGTCACTGTGAAACAAATGAAAATGGTGTTTATAATGGAGCAGTCTGCCTATCTGGTCATGTGCACAAAGTTTGTTGTAGTTATGAGGAAGATGAAGCCAAATTACTCACTGCTAATGCTTGAAATAAAAAGAGCACTGAATATGAAGCAAGAGAATAATACAAACCCCCTCTTTTCCAGAGAGGGAGATGTATAAAAATTCTCTGGACATGCAGCTCCATAGTGAGCTCCATGGTGAAAACATGAGTCATGATGAACAACTCTGGGATTGATTTTTGGATGAGAATGGTTCCTGATCTCAGATAATGGCAATCATGTTTAATAATTTCATCAAATGGGATGGTCTTACCTTTTCCTTCTCTTTCTCTTTTTCTTTACAGAAATTCTTCTCATCAGCAAACAAACATGCAAAATAGACAGACTGATAAAAGACTGCATGGGTGCCAATAAACCTTTAACAAAACTTAACACCTTAATATACCATTAAAATAGAAAATAACCATTTAAGTTACAGGCAGTTGTTTTACTTGAGCCACATGATAACTAAATATTCCTCCCAGAAACATTTCCAGCATAAGCTTTATTCTGAGACATGCTTGCCTTGTTTGTAGTCTGGTTCTTTTGTCTCATAAAGTGCTAATGACCAGCATGTATAGGGCTATTCACCCATGTCATGTAAGAACTTCAGTCTTCTCTCTTGGTTTGTATCTTCCTTGGCTTAATCTAGGTTACAGCTGAACAAATAAGAACAGTTTCTTTTTAGGATCACAGGCTGGCAGCCTTATTCAAATTGAACAATTATTTCCTCTCAGAGTGATCTCCTAAAATGTAGAGACTCTTAGCTTGTTCTGCAGAGGTTGATCTGCACAGGACAAGGTGTGAGGTTAGAGCTTGAGGTGGGACATCTGGCAAGCAAGTGTGGAACAGCAGAGTACTCATGTAGGGTAAAATCACGTAGAGTGAAATTACTTCTGATTTGCTTTATGCACAGAGATCTTCCTGCATCAGATCTTGAAGAATGGCCTCACTGGGTACTTGAGCAAACAACTAAAGCTCTGAGCTTTGATTTTCATCACATATGTGCTAGTATTTAGAAGCATATGTATTTAGCATGCTGACAGAGAAGTTATGGTTAAACCCTTTAGTATCCAAGACAACAGTTGTGAAACCTTAATTTTCTGCTTATGAAAGGAAGTGGATCAGATATGAGAAGGGAGAGAATGATAGGGAGAGGGAATATGCAGAAAATCTTAACAAAAATTATTCCGTAAATAAGAAAAGATTAATTAAGATGCTAGCCCAAAAAATAAAGAAATCTGGAACTGCACTGCAAAGCAGCATCACAGATGTATACTAGAAATCAAAATCAAAGATTGCTTGTACATTCACCATAAGACAAGGTATTCTTATGAGAGTAACAAAACTATAGAATGTGTCTATGAGTATTTTGAGTTCAATATACAAATTCATATGAAATATGTTCTTCCATTTAAATTTCTTTAGTTTCTATACTGCATTTCTGAATTTATTCTTTATGTATAATAACCAAGAATTATCTGAAAAGACCTCACAATACTGAGACAATCCCCCTAAGTTCCTGATTAGAAAGTATTTACCAGAAATTGGATTAATCTCATCTGAGCATTAGCCATGTCTAATCAGTCACTCTAGTAATTGGAGAGAATCCAGCTTTTCCAGGACATGTTTCTTCTGGTCTCTAGGACAAGTACTTTAGAATGAGCTGAGCGCCACCAAAGTATGATTTACCCAATATGCTTCTGTTAGGACCTTGGAGTCATCTAGCTCTCTTCAATGACTTCAGAGAAAGTACACACAATTATTTGTGATTCAGTGTCTGACTTTCAGGTAACTGAAATATATGCATAGGTTAGTAAATATCCACCAAATGTTATTCCAAGAAAATTTTCATCATAGCAGTTGTGAAAAAACCAAGTTCTGTTTCCAGCGCAAAACTTAGTATCCCTAATATGAGGTTATTAGCATAACAAATATGATACAACTGAACGAAGTAACATGAAGGGGGAAATAATTCAAATTTTGCCAGGAATCATATCCAGGTTTTGCATTACTCTTTCAGTACCCTAATGCATGGAGCCCTTTCCAATACGTCTCCTGTCCCAATTGCCACCTACTGCAATGACTGGCAGGCAGCAATGACTCCATATGGCCTTTTCATTTCTTATTGTCATTTCTGGCATGTATCACACTAATTTTTGGCCTACCAGAAAGGTGTGGCTGTGCTGGCGTACAGCAGTAGGGCAGGAAGAGCTCACTTTTGTGAATGTTGAAAAGGCCCCTCATTCTGGTCACAGTCACACTGGGCATCTGTGATCGAGCAGACTTTGTCAAAAGCCTTGGATCCACTTACTCTGGTGTCCTATTCACTGTCTTAAAAAAAAATGAAACCAAATTATTAGCAGTAGCATTTCTACTATATTATATATTCATCCCTGTAACAGCAAGATACCAAATTATTGCCCAGGTTTTGGAAATTGCTTGAAAGACTTAACTTCCTTTCATTTAATTTAGTTGACATATTTATGTTGACTAAGAATGACTTTTAGTATTTAGTACAGTAAAATTTACTCTTGTGGGGCATGGGAAAAATTTATCCCAGGCATTGACAAACAAAGGAATATATAGAAAATATCCACATATACAACAAAATCTCAGTGTGCAGTTGGCCTAGTCATAGAGAACTACTGCTGAGAAGTCAAGGTCATTTCCAGTGTGTTAATCTCAAAGCATCAGGACAGGATCATGATTTTAGTCCGGTAAATGTGGAAAATCCACATACTTGCTGGGTAATTAAAACATTGGGTGCCCCACTGGTCATTCCTAACTCAGTTATCAGCAAGAATCTCACTAATCATAAGTCAGGGATGAGTCTGTGCATGTGCTATACATGTGGCTTTCTGCATATGTCTGCACATCATTTCACAGGAAACTATTTCACACTACACCAGCTTGGTGAGTAGCTGTTGTTCACACCCACCAAGAAATAAGTACATGTGAGAATAGTACCTTTACAACTTTGAAATGTCCTTAGACAGACTTTTAATCTCCAGGCCATCAACCTGCTGTGAACTCTCCTCCTGACTTTTCACACTTACAGAGAACAGGAGTCAAGCAACACACCATAAGGCAATATGAAAAGACAGAAAAATTCTGGGAAGTGCAAAATTAAGTGTAAATAAAAATATGTCATCTTTTAAAAAAATGCAGCTATTTCATCATATATTTAAACATAAGCATGTATATACCGATATAAATTGGATTAGTAAATTATGTTGCAGTATTCAAAATGCAAGATGATACTGATGCATTCTAACAATTGTCTTCAGTTCCATCTCCTTGGTGTCTGCTCCATATGTCATGGCTGGCACAAAAACACCAGTAGTTAAAACACCTGTGTTTTCACAGATTTCCTACTAATGTTAAGTTTAACCTCTGAAGGTCTTTTCATTCAGTCTGCTACTGTTATTTGTATATTGAATGAAATATATATCTCACTTAGTAAGGATGTAGCACAACAAAGTTCCTGACCTCGGGATCTTTCAGCTCAAGGCCTTGATATGGTGCTAGTGTAAACCTTGATATCAACACCAATTGATCATTTTAGAGATGAAAACAAAAGAAGAAAAACAAAGGCAGTGCCTACTGACCTGCATCCTTTTAAAGAGGGAAAATGAAAATATGAGGGGCATATCATACTGTGCAGGAGAGTTAGTATGTAATGATAACAGGTAAATATTTGAAAATATTTATTAAATATTTGTAAATCTTGTGTCTTAATTTATGTTTTTTTCTGGTTTTGTTATTTCCTTGGTGAGATAAGTGTCTACTGATCCATGATATGGAGAAGTGGTCACTGGCAGGTGAAAAGCATCAATGTGAGCTAAGGATGGATTTGAAAGAAGAGGGTCTTGATGGTTGGCACAGTAGATGAAGAAGGTTGTTTCAAGGGCACGTAAAACCTCACACAAAGGATAATGGGAGGAGTGCATGGATGGAGAAATGAGATAGAAAGCACACTAGTAACAGTAAACCAGAAATAGGAGAAGGGAGGAATCCAACAATTTGGACATGAAGAATCTTAGTCTTGTAAAAGACAACGATTTCAAAGGAAAAGGAAGAAACTTCAAGTCATCATCAATGGGCTGTTGCCTTCAGGAAACTGGGAAAAAGAGAAAGGGAAATGGGGGTCAGAATACTGTGTAGGTCAAGCAGGAG
Source organism: Corapipo altera (assembly GCF_003945725.1). Taxonomy (NCBI): domain Eukaryota; kingdom Metazoa; phylum Chordata; class Aves; order Passeriformes; family Pipridae; genus Corapipo; species Corapipo altera. The sequence continues at coordinate 13,928,948 of NW_020884879.1, forward strand.
TGACCACAGTATCAAGAGGTGAAAAAATATGAGGCAATGTAAGTATTTCAGTGAGAGAATTAGTGAAAAAGTCATTTGAAGAGTTAGGCAGCTAAATTTCAAGAAAATAATTTATGGAAGGAGCATGGGCATACATCACTATGCCGGGTTAGCTTGAAACCTAAATTTCTGTCTGTGAAGAAAGGGTTTTACAAACCTTCTTCTCTTATTCTTCTGGGAGGAAGCATTCTCTGTTCCTCAGTTTGTTACAAAGGAGCTAATCCTTGATCCTAAGACCCTTGATCCTTAATATCATTGAGATTCACAAAACCTGAGGGGGAATTTCAATCCTTTTAACAAGTTAACATCAGTTTTCCAGATGAATGTTTAATTTTTCTTTTTGAGTTAACTTACACAGGACAGCAGAAAGTTGAAAATGTAATTGCCTAACAAGGTCAACCAGGTAGAATTTTGTTTTGCACACACTACTAAATGCCCCAGATTCTTCAGATTTACCATTTCCTTTTCCTCTCAAACTGAATCATAACACAGGCTGCATCATGAGCAAGCCCATTTCCCTAGATGAAGCAGATACATATTACTTTTTAAATTACCTGGTTTACCCAACCTTCTGTCTAAAATGGATCTCCTCTTCCTTGTCACTGTTGCCACTTGAATCTTCCTAGTCTGGATAGCAGAGGAAGTTAACATCTCTGAACACAGTGTACAGATGGGACAGCCCACCCAATTTAATTTTAAGAAGTCAAAATGGCAGTTGTTTCCACTGGACTTTGGACATTTGCAAAGAATGCCACTTGGTAGGACAGTTTTGGTCTACTTTAAACAATTCACAAAAATTTCACTCTATAATTGCCTGCAACAAAATGTCACCTCCCTGTAAAGAACGATTAAGACAGGCAACACTGAACTTCACAAACAGGCTGTCTGACAATCTTGCTCAGTCAATACATGCTAGGGAATCATCATCCAAACAAACCAGACAAGCTGTCTCTTTTGACATCTGCTCTTGTTTCAGTACATGAATTATCCTCTTGGGTTATCCCATTTTCAGTTGCTTCAGCACTGATGACATCTCATAACTTACCTATTCCAACAATTTGTCTGTCGTTTCAACGGTATGCATAAGTAAAGGAATAAATAGAAAAAATAACCAGAGAAACATCGCTGACATTTTCTGGGATGACAATTATGTGATGGGAGCATGGAGGGCTATGGGTTGAAATGGATTTTTAAAAATTCTGTATACGTCATTAATAAAAGGTCAGTACTCATAGTTTGTGAATATGTGAAGCAGTGAGATTATTCTGTTTATTGTCATTGCACTAGTAATTAATGCCTCCCCCCATCTTTTGGCATCTTTTTTTAAACTAAATAGTAAGGATTCTGAGAGAGCACAGCATCTCTCTATCCCTCTGAACAATTCCAGGGAATGGAATTTCAATCTCTTGTTGACTTTCAGGTTCTTTTAGGACCATCACTATTTATCTTCATTAATGACATAGACAAAGGAATCAAGTGCACCATAAGCAAATTTGCAGATGACACCAAGCTGAGTGGTGCAGTTGACACACCTGAAGGATGGGATGCCATCCAGAGGGACCTGGACAAGCTCGAGAAGTGGACTCATGGGAATCTCACAGGGTTTAACAAGACCAAGTGCAAGGTGCTGCATGTGGGTCAGAGAGACCCCCAGTCACCCTAGGGGATGAACTGATCAAGAGCAGCCCAGCTGACAAGGACTTGGGGGTGCTGGTGGATGAGACGCTGGACATGATTTAGCAATGTGCACTTGCAGCACAGAAAGCCAAGTGTGCCCTGGGCTGCATCAAAAGCAGTATGGCCAGCAGGTCAAGGGAAGTGATTCTGTCCCTCTACTCTGTTCTGGTGAGACCCCACTTGGAGTACTGCATCCAGCTCTGGGGTCCTCATCACAGGAAGGTCACTGACCTGTTGGAAGAAGTCCAGAGGAGGGACACTATGATTATTAGAAGGATGGAGCACCTCTCCTGTGAGGAAAGGCTAAGAGATTGGGACTGTTCAGCCTGGAAAAGAGAAGGATTTGAGGGGAACAGAAAGATTCCTCATCAAATTACACAGGCAAAACTTTTGCACAATAGGAAGTAACATTTCCTGGCAGTAGAGTGATAGTTTTTCTTAGGCCATGGCTTGGCTCAGAAAGATGGAGAATGTGTACATGAAGGATTATTTAGTAGTGTAATAGGAAATATTCCTAAGAGTAACAAAGATTCAAGTACACATGAAACCACATTTTATGGGGGAATGAATCAAAGTCACAAAGTGGACCTGGCTTAGTCCAAAATCAAGAATGAGTTCAAGTCCACCTGTATGAGTTGGCATTACCGTAAGTTTTGCTGTAACTCTCAAGATGCACAATACCTGAAAAAGTCTCATTTGCACTGTGACTGAGAGGAGTGCCATGATCTTTCAATAGGAAAGGGTGACAGGGTTTCTGAGATGCAGTAACAATCTGGGTAATAATCCCAATTTTTAATGTTATGATCCTCTCAATTTAATATTAAATTGTTAAAACTGAAGTGGTGCACTGATTTTTCCCAGACGTAACCTGTGTCTAATTTCTTGATTTTTTTCACTTTGTAGATGGGGATATTGTGCCAAAGAGATCAAAAAAACCAGAGAGATCACCAGTATACCATCAAATTTCCAAAGTAAGTCACCAATAGACAGCAGAATACAAGTACCATAGGAGCAAGGACTGATATACATGGTGTATAGGAATTCTGCTTTCTTGATAGAGCATTTCCTACCCAAATCCATGAGTATGGTCCATTATGTTCCAGACAACTCCCAAAAGAGAGCTCAAATTACTGTTTAATGGGTTCCTATGAGCTCAGCAGTGCTATTGTGTAAGATAATGTCTTACCATTCTTTAACATCTGCTTTTTATATTGTTATGACCCTCCTTCATTCTCTTTGTACTAAGAGATTTGTATTCTTACAATTACAGAGAAGGACCAATTAATGGAATTAGACTGGAGTAAACCCCACAGATAAAACGCTTGTTTTATTTTTTCTCCTTCTCTACAAGACAGTTAATCAGCTGAGTATTCTTCACACTCCCTTCTTATTACTTTTCCCCTTCAAGGGCATGATTCCATCCAACAGAATCAAGTAGACCTTACTGTGCAATAGGATCACAACCAGAGCAACATGGGATTCAGAGTTACAATGGAAGGACTGATGTCAAGCATTTTATTTTTGCCGCCTGTGTTTTAGACGGAGGCTGACATAGTCAGACGAGGGTTTCACATCAGCGAGAGACAATTTTGTTAGACATACAGATAGTGCGTTATTCCAGCACTGAGCCAGAGAGCAACAAGGAGTGCATTCTGCCCTCACAGGGAGAAATACAAATAGTACAAGCTACAATGGAGCTGTAGTGGTGAACCAGTGGTTTGGGATCAGAATGGAGACAGATTTTCATTAATATCTGTGGGTTTACCCTGTTGGGTACAAATATTTCTACTGGTTCACATTAGGACATAACCTGCTAATGTTCTAGTACAGAGGAGATCATTATTTTCTAATGTTGCTTGCCTACTTCCATTCCTAAAACCTCTGGACTGCTCTCTTGTCACTCTGTACATTTTGAGGTCTTTATTTAGCACTCATTCAATGACATATTTGAAAAGGTTACAAAAGTCAACAAGATTTTTTCTTTTGAGCCAGGACACAGATTCTTGGACTGCTATGTGGGTTGAGTTTTTACCATGCAGCTATAAATGATGCAGAGCAGTCAGTCTGCATCAGAACTAGCAAAGTAATTCTCTCACTGATCATTCTACAAATTACATCAGTCTCTTTCCAGGAGGCACTGTATATTTATTTATTTCCAGTTGACAGTCTCTTGAAGCCATTGTATGTGCAGTAGCTCTGGAGCATTTTCTGAGCTGGGTGTTAGTCCATGAGTCCAATGACAATCTCATAAAACAGATTTCCTCCCTTAGACAGCACAATGTTGATGACAAATCTCTAGATGTTTTTAACATTCTATTTAATGACAAGATTTCAGATTGGAAAACTACTAGGTCAGGCCTGGTTTAGGATTACATGTATCTCCAGAAAAGAAACAGGGAGTGTGAACAAATAAATGCTCAGAAATATTTATGGGCACGTATATTCTGACTTGAATCTTGCTTGAACAATATAGCCAAATGCAGTGTTTCTGTCCTTAGTATAACTCAAAATCCAGCCTACAAACTCTGTCAGATTCTATATATTTATTTAATTGTTACTTCCTTTTTATTTTTTCATTCCTCCCAAGGTAAATTTCAGCTTAGAGAACTTTATAGTCAGTCTTTACATAAAATGAAAGTTTACTTACCTAAATCCAAAATTACAATTTTTACCACCTTTTAATATCATAGTGATTTTTTTCCTGTTAAACAACAAAATTTATATATTTATGATTTTCATTTTAATAGCTGTCATTTCTTACACAAAAACTCTTCCTTAGGAAGGTTAATTATTATATTCTACTAAATGTGACATGTAGTGTAATAATGAAAGTGCCTTGGTACTAGAGAATTAGAGTACTGTACACAGCTCTAGCAAACAGAATGAATAATTGAAATCCAATGCTTTTATGCTTCACTGAAAAAAAACAATATTTCATGGCACATAAAGTTATTCAGCTTATTTGCATTCAGGTTGAATGATCACCACTGACCAAAACAGAAGCAATGATGGTACCTTGATGTAAGTGGCAAAGAACATACATAAATATTCTTAGGAAGCAAGATGTACCTGCATTTAATCAGTACTTATTAAAATTTTATTCCCTATAGTTATTCAACAGGATCTGTGGTATAAAAACATAATTACAAAAATCAGATTTGAGCTCATTTGACAACAGAAGGGTTTTATGGTGACCTATCTCCAAATGTTCCTATTTGTAATTAAATGCAGCGATCAGCAGTAAGGATTTTGAAGCTGTTTTAGTAGTTCCGCTATTCTGCTTAACATGTGGCACCCGTAATAATTAAAATGATACTAACACATGCACAATTTTATGGCCCTTATGGTGCAACCCATTATGCCAAATAAGGGCCTCTGTTTTCACAGCATACTGCACATGGTCTCATTACACCCACTTTTCTTTTCCTGTCTTCACACTAACAACTGTTAAAGTGAATCAACACACGAAACGTACTATAACAGCTTAGTGTTTATGATATGTGTGCTGTTAGTCAGTGAACAGGAAAATCTAAACATTTACTGTTTATGTAAAGAATAGCGTTAGTGTTAGCGAATTGCTTGGGTCTGCTTCCTTTATTATCTAGATCACAAATGTAATGACGGGTGTCAGTGGTACCTATATTTCCCCTTTGCTTTACTCTCCTGTGTAGATGTCTATAAGAATTAGAGGAACCTCACATTTGTAGTTCTTGAAATGGTTTATGTTTAATAGTTTTCCTTTTCTGCGTTAAAGTGGAAGAAAAATATTTCTATCATAAACTCTCAATATATAAAAAATATTTCCATACATTTTCTCTTTCTCTTCAACATATTGTACTTGGACCAGTTTGGTTTATCCAAGGTGTTAGAAAGTTACACATTTTTCCTGTGACACCTCAGGAAATTCTACAAGATACTGTGAATTCTAGTTTAGTGCTTTTTTATCATGAATAATTTTGCAATTACGCAGCTACTCAAAGACCTCCTACACTCATTTTACAGTCATCAGTTTGGAATGGCTTTCACTCTCTTGGTCTGGGATCCATTCCAAGGGAAGTCCCATAGGTGGGACACCAATGGATTGGACTAAATCTATCCTCTGCATTTCATATTATAGCTTTGTGTGAACATTAGTTGAAAGTTCATATAAAGAGGAACAACCTGTCCTTTCATTTTCCCCTCTTTTCCCCTGAGGATTGCCATTTAAACCTAACAGTGTCAGGAATTTGCTGTGTTATCAGTGGTAAGGGAAAACTAAAGCCCCTGAATGCAAATGGTATATTTGATTTCAAAGACATAGCAGAAATCATCACAAAATTACAGTGATTGGGCTCCAGATATGATGAAAACAGAAAAATCAACCAGAAAACACTAAAATGTGTAATATATAGGGGCTACATACAGCTTTAAAAAAGTACATCTGAAATCGTGATTTTAAATACCAATATCAGTGCCACAATGCAGGAAAATGGAGCAAAAGCCAGAACTGGACTCCTTTCATGTCTTCATGCCCACTGGTGAGTAATACTGTGCAGAAAACTTGCAGTTTTGCTCTCTGAAGATTCAGGAGGAGGATATGATGGGGGGAGACGCGAGTGAGAGGATCAAGGCAAAGAAGGACAATACCCTTAATGTTGTAACAACTTCTCTGTGGCCTGTTCTGAAAAAACCTTGCTTAAAAACAAAAACAAAACCAAAAACAAGCGAACAACAACAACAACAACACCCATATCACTGACATTCAAAAAGACTAAAGGGAGAAAAAACACTTGATAATTACGTTCTGTCTGAACATCAGGCAAGTTGAGTTCCACGATCTCTTTTTCTTTGATTAAAATGAATGTTTGTTATCAGCATTACTATTTACTACCCCATGATCAAAAACAAATAACCCACTTTGTTTGTTTCTTACTGCAAATGAATTAAATTAGACGCCATTAGGAGCACTAGCTGTTTATATCCTTGTTTCAGCAGTGGTAGTATTTGAAGTTTCCTGCGGTAAGTTCATTACTCGTATTTTGTCCAGAATTAGTGAAGCGTGCTGAAAATTGCTAATGACAGATGTTTCTCCACTCTGTCACACTTCTTGTATCATTTGATTTGGAAAGCAACATACGGTGTTCTGCTCTATCAGTATGTCACAGACTGTCTGTAAACAGCTGGTCATAACTCAGTTCAGTGAAAACCATTACTTTCCAATGAAGTGCTGGACACCCTCCAAATTGCATTTTGGCATGGCCTGAGCTGCATAATGCACAAAGTTCTTCTGTTCTGAGGTTACCTAAGGAAGGATTTTTCTCCCCCTTCCACTTGTTTATTGTGTTTCAGGAAACAAAATATCTTTTCAAATGGTTAGATAAGGGATGAACAGCACAGGAAATAAAAATGCTTTTTCTTCTCTCAGGAACCCATAAAAACTGTGACTGGTGCTGTGCTAACAGAAAAAAAAATGCAACCCTACCTCACCATTTCTGTTTGTGCCTCAGGTTGAATGGGGTGTATTATCGGGGTCAGGGCACACAAGATGATGACAGATTGAAATGTCTCCTATCAAATAGTTGTGGCATTCTAACATTGCTATGACTATGGGGCTATTCCACAGCTCCTAATCACAATGAATCCCATTAAAAACATCTCCCTGCGGTTTATGTGTTGGTCAGATGCAAAGAAATCCATTTCACTTATGCATGTGAGAAGCACAAAACACAGAGGGCAGATTTAATGCCACACACATGGGGATATAAGGTACAATCTGCTGTTTCTTTCTAACAAAACCACTTCCTTGGTTGTTTTAAGATGATAGAATATGTTATTAGCGTATATTTAACTAAATATGTATCATACATTTCATGAATATCAGTATCCATTTCTGAGACAGAGAGAGTCTGGCATAGTTATGTTATTTATAAAGTGAGTATAAAACATTTAGACAGCATGTTTCAATAACTGTGTTTAATTGACAATAATTACCACTTGTATTGTATTTAAATGAAATCTTTACGTAGATCCTCTTGGTTTAGAGCACGACAGTAGGGAAAGGCACCAAAGCCACCTGCAGTCCCTGGAGACTTCTGCAATGCCTGCACATTACCAAGGGAAGAACATCTTTCCAGCTACTATAAAAGGATGATTTTTACATTTAAATTTAGGATAATAAAACAAATATTTGAAATCAAGAAGCATGAAACTCAAAGATCCTGTGGAAAAGGTAGAGATAGATGTCAAGATATCCAACCATTTCTGTATCCTATACCAAGGTTAGCATAAAAAGATTGGGAATAAACACCAATTTATTGGTATTTACCAATAAATTTTGATTTTCTAATATTTGATAAGGTAACATAACATTTGTCCTCTCGTCCTCGTTATCAAAAGTTATCCCTGAAGAGGAATCCACTGATAAAGAAAAGAGCTCTCATACACAGAAATAAATTTTCCAGACTACTAACACTGGGGAAAAAAAAGACATCTCAGTGTTTCTTTTATTTCTTTGAAATGTATCAATCTATAAGAATAACAAGGCCGTTACATTAGATAAATTTTTAATATTCTTTTTTTTACATGTTGAACACTAATGAACAGATGGGCTTTAGTGAGATATGGTCTTACAAAAAGCGTATAGCTGAGTTTTGTTGAAGAGGATGCAGCTTCTCTTTTGATGTAGAACTTTTGTTGAGCTTGAAGTATGAGCCTGCTTAGAGGATCTGAAGGACTCTACAAGGAATAAAAAGTCACAAAAATCTCTACCCATTTTTTTAGCTGTAATACATTACTTATGCAGAGAAACCATGCAAAATGTTTTACAGATCAGTACATAACCAGGGTCCTGCCCTCAAGAATTTATTTTCTCAACAGAATAGGTAGTATAGGGAGACAAGGATCATACAACACAAAAAACAGAGCAGCTCAGCTTTACCATGTATTAACAAAATGAATACTGCATAAGCTACTGGCATCTGTTAAAGAAAAAGTTTTCAAATTAATATCTAATTTAACTCAATAAGTAGACAGGAAAACTTACACTGTCAAAAATTTAAAAAAATAAATTCATTTTCCCTCATCAGTAAGTGGGTACCTGTTGTTCATCATTACACAGGCTGCCTATAACAGGATTATTCACTCCTACAGCTTTTACCTTTTCAGAAAATGTCAAAGGTTTTTCATTTGTCTTGGTATCCCATCCCACACAATAGGTCAGACACATCCTTTAGCTTATGCTATAACTTATAATTCATGTTGTATAATAAAATCTAATTAAGAAACTTCACTTTCTTTTACAGCTATTTTCCTGTTAATTTTGTGACTGTGCCCTCTGGCCCAAGCAAACTGCTGTAACATTTGCAATCCGAAACCCTTGTAATTTATGTTCATCTCTTCCATCAAAAATAATTAGTCATATAGTTCTGTGAAGTTTTCACCAAAATTGAGGTTTGGACAGAATATTTAATTCTGGTTTAGGAACTGCAGTGATCTTATTTCATCATAGAAGTTCAGTTGTATCAATAGAAAAATACTCAACATTCACAAAATGTGAGAAGATGCCACAAACTCTGTCTTATGCTCAGCCCCCAATGCACATCAGGCAGAAGTACAAATAACAACCAATCATGGCAGGCTTACTGTCTGTGCAAATGAAATCAAAATTAAGCAAGAACACCCAGCTAAAGGTCTCTTACTGCTTTACCACACCATTCCCTCGTCTGTCCACTTAACTCCTTGGATTTCTGGCATTCTCCTACTTATTTGACCCTCCAGGACCAACCACGTTCTCTGAGGGTACTGAAGAGACATCATTTAATGGCAGTAAATGCAAAAGAACCGGATGACTGAGCTGTCAAACCATTGCCTGAGATCTCAGCAGCTCTCTCTTGCATCCTACCTCCAAGTTTGACTAAAATAACCTCCAATGCTACAGTATCACTGAGTCTCCATAAGTTTTGATCTAACTAGGCTGAACACATTTAGGTAGCCAGTACTATACATTACTGGGCTGAGTTTCAAGTTCTTTGTTCACCATATGGAGGCAATCATAACAAGACACAAAAGCATGCAGATTAAGGGGGGCCTGTCTCATATCTCCAATAAAATTTTGCCAAAGTGTGTCAATCTCAGCACAAGTTGCAAAGACACATAAAAAGGAAACATATTCATGAGTGCACCACAACAAGGCAAAGCTCGGATGATGTTGATACCAAAACAGAGGTCTTTGTTGGGTCTGTTGATCAAAGCAAAATTCTATAACAGATTGGCTTTGTGAAAATGGAAATAACCAGTCAAAGTAAATTTCAAAATAGATACTGAAGCTAAATACATTATCATCATTCTAAGCACATGCAAAATTAAGATTGACCTCCCAGTACTAAAAGCAAAACCTAAGTTTTCCTCATAACACAATCACAAAAAGAAGACAGGACATAGACAGTACGAACTCATCCTGGCACAAGATATCTGTTGAAAGATATAAGATGAAGGGAAGTGGTATAACTGTCTACAAATCAGTGTTCAAAAGCTATTCTTAAAGAATCTGATGAGGCAGTTAGCAATCTGCGAGGCTCTAAGAATATAATGTATCACAGTTGCAGAGATTTCAGTGTGCCATCAAAATGCTTGCTCTGTTAGTACTAGGAGATAGAGTCTGAACTTGAGTGAATGATAGAGTGAGAAGTTATGGGCACATTCACACATCAATTGGCTGGAGTAGGAGTTATGTTGCCATAACAAAGCCAACAGTTAAAGATTGTTAAAATCTATAAGATTCCAACATGATTATCAAATATTATCATTAGCCAATAATGACAGCTGATATAGAGTAGACCCTGACATTCAAAAACATTGTGATTTCCAAATCCAAGCCATAAATAGTTCACAGTGAGGAAAAGTCACTAAATTGAGCAACTTCCCATGCCCTCCTGGTATCTGCCTAAGTGGAAGACTTATTTTCAGACTTGTACCAGTCTTGAAGGTCACATTCTTACAGGGGTAGATTAAGCCCTAACATTTGTTGCCTGAAGTCTTAATTCCTTGATTTTCATCTGTGTTGTAACCCAGAATACTACATACACATAATCTCTACAAAAACGTCCCTTACTCCAAAAATATATGTTTAATTTCTTTAAAAACTAAATAAGGAGATATTTGCAATGCTTTAATACAGAAAAGAAAGTAATTTTGCATTTGTTGTGGTTTTGGAAGTTCTGATTGTCCGAAGCATTCACATATTTGATTTAATGTTGTGATTCAAAACAACTTTTTGAATGCTGGACTTTTGCCATTCAGTACTGTAATATGTACCAAACTGAAAAAAGAGAGGAAACTGATGGAAAACAAGAAGTTCAGGAACAATCCATAAAATGACGTATGTATATTAGCTCATATTTATGGAGTGTGTCTAACTATGAAAGTTGAAGAAGATTTTGACCTAACCTTGCATTTATACTTGGAGAACAAACCGCATGTGACAGATTCTACTCATAATATTTAACGCTCTAGGGGAAAACTCAGGTACTGTGGCACTGTGTGTTGTAAAGAACCTGAACAGACTAGAGTAGCTTTGAAAGACATTTGAATTGTTTCTACCATTGTCCATAACTGTAGATTTTTATGCAGTAGGAAGTCCATTATATCCTGATTATCTTGTGAATGTGGGCATTACCAAAAGAAAAGCCAAAAAATGAACAGTACACAGTGGCATCTGACTGCTTTGCTACAATAGAGATGTATATATCCTTCTTGGGATTTTGACATGGTCCATTATGAGGAGGTCAGATGCAGGAAACTCTCAGCCAGGGTTTTCTCCTGTTACTATAGTGTTGTCTGAAAAATGCAATAATTTTCTCGTCATGAAATACTGGTGAATTTTCCCATAAATTATTTGTACAGTTTATTTAAAAACTGTCAAATGATACTTGGCTCAAGAAAGGTACAGTAGCTCCTTCGAAGCAATTCCTACTCAGTACATCAAGTTTTATGCTTTTATACCATACATCTTTTAAAAGGAATGAAAAAAATTCAGTGTAACTTATAGAGGAAAAAATTATGAAAAGAAATCTGTAGGGAAATTTTTAATATTGTCCAAAATCTGAACAATTTCTCTTATTCCTCCTTACATTACAGAGTACTGTTTCAAGGGCGATTGCATTAGGCTGTTTTGTTCCCTCCTTAATTACTGTTGCATATAGTTATAAATAGCAGACAGAAGGTGAGCGGAAAATGACAAAACAAGTTTATTCTGAAGTCTAACATAAAACACTACAGGCTAAATATGTACAGGGAATTACACAAACAAGTGTTGAACTATATACACATGTTATAACAGAAGGAAAGACATTTCATACATGCAAGGAAAATCTTCCCAAAATAACTTCAGTGAAAATGCCTCCGTATCCTTAACTAAACTAGTGATCTAAGAGGCCAGAGAAAGCAGTAGCTTTCTCTAGATACCAACATCTTCTTGAGGGTAGTCTTTCGGTAGCTTCACAGGCTTTAGAGGGTTTCCTGCAAGCTTCTCTTCTAATCTATCCTCTCAATCCTTTTGGCACCACTACAATGCCCAGGAATCAGTACCCAGGTAAGGCTGTCTTGTCTCTGTGCAGGCAATATAGATGGGTTTGCCAAGCTGCGCTGGATCCTTCCTCAGAGCAACCAGTTGTACCAGCTGGTCTCTTCAGGCACCTTCCAGGCCCATATTTCAATTATTATGTTGTCCCTTGTAGAAGACTGTCATTTCAACTCAGTGACTCACAGCAATCAACCAACCTCTTAGGCTGGATTCCTGGTACAAAATAAATGTTACAAGACTTGGACTATCAGATACAATGATGCATTGAATCTGCCATCCTCAGTTTCCATAGAGATGCCATACGGATGCCTCCTCAGGTCTGTTGGTCCCCAGCTAGAGCAGCATTCACATTGAAGAAAGAAAACTGTACTAAATCTGTGCCTTGTCTACACAAGCAAAGCAGTCAGTAGGATCATTTAATATTTGTTTTCTTTTGTTCAAGACTGGAAGATCTTCACAGAGTTCTGATTATAGTACAAAATAATTTAAAAAAAATAGTCATAAACTAGCTATATGAATATGCAACAGTCAAAAGCTATACAGAAAATGCATTGTTTAATTTGACATGAATTATTAAGCTTGGAAAATGCCATATCTAAGGCACAAAATAAAATTACAGATTTCTTGAATAAGAATCAATTAGTGGTTCACTAGGCTTAGACAGCCTTTGCAATTACATGTATGGACTAATTTAAGACAGTTGAATCCTCTTTCTAGATGTGATTCTGATAGATGATTGAAATAGGACCCAATTCTGGATTAGACACTTCTGATACCTTACCTGACAAAGTTTTCAGAAAAAAAGACTTCAAAAGAGTTCCAGAAAATGGAGCAGAACAAGTAAGGAATATATTATTTTAAGGAAAAATTGTTTTCTAACTCCATCAGATTTGGTGCTAGAGCTAGTTTATGTCTTAACGTACAAGAATTTTATCATCAAAAAAGTGCTTACATGCTTAATATAACTATGTTCATATCTATAAACAGGAATCATCTAAAATCCCAGATTTGTACACCTACTAATATCCTGCGCTTTTGTAATACCCTACACTTAGGTGTGAGTCGTGCAGAGGAGAAGCCCCTTATGTCACATTTAAATGCATCACTTTTCAGATTTGTTAAATATCTCTTCAGCTATTACAAAGAAAGGCAAATGTGAATGAAAATGAGAATGTTCTCCTTCCCTTAACCATTCATGACTTACAGATACCTATTATTTTTGCTTCCATTCACCTTCTCTGAACAAATCCAGTCATCCATTCTCTTGTCAGATAGAAACTTGACATACAACCAATGATTTTCCTCATTTAGCCCAAGTCCTTGCATTTGTCTTTTAGATCTTTTTTATAATAAAGTTATAATAAAGTTATCCACTACCTCCTACAATTATTTATAGGTGCCACCGTTTTCTTTTGCCATAGTAGTATATCAATATCATACATTAAAAAAAAAATTTCATTCAACTGTTACAATTTGCGTTTGGATATGCAAATTACAATTCTTTTGATTCTTTGCAATGTACATAACTTCACATTTACTAACACTTAGTTCTAGTAGTTTAAAATCTGTATGTTTCATAATTCTTCTCATATTGGTCTATACTTGATTACTTGTCTGTACTTGAATAATCCAAACATTATCATCCTACTTAGTCTCCAAATTTTGCCACAAGACTCAGAATAGATCTGACCTAAGCATAGGATGAAGCCCAAGGGAAAAAAATGATCCCTGTAATAAAAGATGGCATGTTAATGCCTGCATTTGAAGGGTTCTGTGGCTTGCCAGACAGCTTTAGTTCTGACATTCAGAATTCTACTTTGCTGTGTTAATAAAATTCTTCTAACCCAGGGGGATTTTTCTGGAACACTTCCAACCTACTCCCCCAAAATATCTGAAGCAAATGCCACGATGTGCTTTCAGACTGGCTTCCAAATGGATCCTAGGAAGGGTTGCAGACTAGTGAACAGACCTTCAGCTCACCAGCTAATGATGGACATGAGAGCAACAAAATCTTCTCTCAAGTGCATGAACACTAGTCCCATAGATTCTTGATTACAGCACAAACATGGTGACAGTCAGGAACCTCACTCCAAACACAAGGGAACTGTAATAGGGACTGCCTCTTTGAATTTCTCTTTTGATTGAAGATGTTGATTCACCATTTGGAAAATTAGTTGCAAATAAATATGTTTGAAAGTAGCTTTTACAAAAAATTTGGAATTGATTTTCTGAACAATATACTATTCAGAGTGAAAGCAATTATACAGTTTAATGTACATATATTAACTTTATTTTTATTTTATTCTGAAACTACCTTTCCTATTTACTAGATTATGTCTTTACTCACATTTGTGCATTTGGGTGCATATCAAAATTCAATTAACAATGCAGAAAATTAACATTGCAAATTTATAGTAGTTAAAGAAAATTATTTCAAATATGCTGGATAAAAATATCAATACTGACTGTGCATTTTGAAATTACTATTTTAGAAAAGGTTGATGATCTGTAGTTAGAAATCCTTCAGACAAGAGAACTAACTATTCTTAGACCCTCAAACCTATGTTTTAATCCTAAAAAAAGGGGGTAAAATATAACATTTCCTAAAATTACTTTTATTACATTTACATCTCCTAAACAGTTTTTCAGTTGCCATTCAGTTATTTAAGAATTTCAAAAAACCTGACCACACTGAAGTCAAATTAGTACAGCCTCCAAAAAAGGTTACAGCTCTCCAAAATAGATATTTTTTTCCACTTTCTTTTCAGATGCTGAACTAATGATTTCTCCCAGTTTAGCAATCTTATTTACTTTAGAGATGTGCTGGGTTTTACTCAAGTTATTTAAACAGACTATTGGAAGTTATGTCTAAAGATATGCTGTCATAGTTTCAAGTTTAAATTTTAATATGTTTGCATTTACAAGGAGAGATGTATGCAAAGGCAGTCAAATTGCAGTAAAACACATATCTTAAATAAATGATTAATTTATTCTGCTCCACAGACAGTAGTTATGACACAGACTTGCAATCAGTAGTGCATGCACAGTGATGGAAAGACCATTTTGTAGGATGGCCTCAGTCGTATATCAACATCCCTAATGCCAATCTAGACACTAAAAATATTCTAGTTAACATACTTAGCTTAAGAGGATATCTGGTTTACAGATCAGCTCAGTTAGTTCTGTAAAAGATAAGCTATTTATTTAGGTTTCACTTAAAGATCAAAGAGTGTGATTAAAAACAAAGCCTTCTTGTTGGTTTTTTAAGAGACCCTGGAAATTGTCATCTGAGAAATAGTTACTAATACTGCCAACTCCTAAATGTAATGATTTCGGGACAGGTAGTTACTTTTTCCAAAATTTGAGCATAATATGGACTTCTTTCTCAGAACTTTATTTTGATGTACAAAAGCACTCAGAAACCAAATACCCAGATTGGAAAAGAAACTAGGACAGAAACACTGAAAAAATATAATTCATTTTAACAGTAGGTGTTTTGTCCTCATTTATTCTCCTCCAAGTCCACAATATTAAGAAGAAACAGCAGAAATCAAATGTGTCCTAAGAAAGGTAATTTAAAGAACAAGTAGCAAGGTGTTCATTCTGTTGAAATGAAAAATTGATTTATTATTTGCAATGAAGGATGATCACATTATAAAAGTGTTACACAGAGTCCCTAGAAATAAATAATCAAATTTAGGAAAAAAAAATTTTAGGTTATGGACATTTTTTCCATGATTGCCCAGTACAAGGCATTCCACTGTACAGTACAGACAATTCAGCACATAAAACCATGGCCAAAGGTGAGTTGCAAAGTTGAGACACAAGCCCTTTGTTTCCTACAATAGAAATCAGCATGAGCGTGTCACCTCTCGGGCCAAGCATGTTGAAAGCAAATCACAGTCACTGTCTCATGAGGCTTCTTAGGAGTTGTTGAAAATAGACATTTCAGCCACTAACAAAATGCCGTGGCAGTGTAAGGCAGTGACCTTGGAGACAACAAGTAATATGACTGTGAGAAATCAAGTTCTTAGTTTCTGCTTCTTCCCAAGTGTGGTTCTTCAGCAGCTGCAGAACTCACCTTGGTATCATGCAGCTGTATTGATTTGGTGCCTACAATGACCTTAAGGGAAGTGTAAGTGATTCTGCAGCCCAAAATCTGCCTGTTGCAAAATGAGAGGGGAGAGGAGAGCAAATCAATGCACTTATTTCCCCTTTAAGAATTGCAAAGGGCTGAATTGGAAAGAGAAACATACCTCTACCAAATGGTTTATTAATGTGTCTGTTATAGCAAATAGCTGTTACTATCTGGCAAATAATTGTCCTACCAGCCCATCCATTATGGCAGTGAATGCTCAGTTTGTACAACTGAATCCCTTTTCTGTTTGGGCATGTAGGAAAATCACCTTTAAAAAGGTGATTTGAACAATTTCATCCCCTCAAGTGAGATCAGAAGTAAGAAGCCACTACCTCTATTTATTATCACAGTACTTTTCTGCTTGACCAAGAACCGGGTGGTGCTTACCTTACCCGTGCAAAACAAAGCACGTTTCTCTCCAAGGATGCTGCGCTCTACCACCCAAGAGGACGCATCCACCCTGTTCCTGCAGGAGCCCCTGGAACCTGGACCATGTAAGATTGAGCACACCAACACGGGGATGGGATTCTTAGGGCTGGGTGCCTGCTCTGGCAGACCAGAACTGGCCCTCCAGAAACCAGCCCTGCCTGGATATTGCCTAGCTGTGTCTGGCAGGGGTTAGGGAGCTGGGTACAGAACTGCACAGGCACAACCTAGCTGTTCCTGCTGGTGCACATGGTGCCAGCAAAGGCACCTCTCTACATTCTCAGGCCAGGCAGTCAGCTAGTTAAAACCAGCCTGTCATGTTTGCTGAGGCAAAACAGATGTATTGTTAATGCCCTGTGGTGTCATTATCCAAAAATGATGGTGCCACTTCAGAGGTAGGGTTCACATGGAGAGGAAAGCTTTGTGGTCACTGGAAGGAGAGACGTTCAAGGGATGTTGAGTAATATTAAGCAGGATAGAAGAAAAAAGCTTAACTTTTGTTACCCTGAAGGCAAAGGAGAATAATTTCCGGTGCCCCATGGAATTGTTTTCTTATGCCTTGCATTGGACATATGGCCCAGAGAGACACTGTGTTCCCACATTGCACATGGAGTCAAGGATAGCCCTGGATGTTCAGTGACACTTAGCACCCAGCTTGCTGTAACTCACATGTTGGGGTCCTGGCAAGCTGAGAAAAAGCTTGAGAGAAAGCTGTGATCCTAGAATAACAAAAGCATCATCTTCTAGTACATCTATATACAGTGGAAAAGGGAATGGCACAGATATCCCTCACCCTGTAAAACCCCAACAAGTAAGCCTGTATGACACAGCGGAGCTAAGCAAATGCAACAGCCTATGTCCAAGAGAAATTTAGTTATATTTGTGCAGCTCTGTGCCCAAACCACGAAGCCCTGCATCCCAGTATGACCAGATGGCTGAGAGTAGTCTGCAACCACCAAAGCCTTTACACACACTTGTTTTAATCATGCTGATGAGATAAGTTCTCCTCAGATTTTAAAGAGCTTCAAATTTGTCTATATTTCCTGTATCTGCCACTTATCTTTTCACAAGACTATTCCCTCATGCCCTCCAAGGGCTAAATCCATTAAAATATGCAGATGAATTGAACTGTTTCTCTGATATTTTATTTTCAAGGAGACTGCAGTCCCAGGTCACCCTGTAGCCATGGATATTCCAGGTTACTGGTGAGCACAGTTTTATGTGATAATGAAGATACCTCTGTTTGTCCAGAGACACTCTCAAATAATGGAAATCAACACAGATCCTCATTCAATAAAATAGAAATTGTCACCATTTTGCTGTGCTTCCGCCAGAGCAACATATGGTAGCACAGCTGACAAATATAATCTTTTTCCTTTTTTTTTTTCCATTTCACATGCACATTTCATTTTGTAGAATACTAAGACTTTACATAAATTGCCTGTTAACCCCTTGCAGTCACAGCACTTGCTTCTTGGGCTCCCTTGAGCTTTCAAATATTTGAAAGATGAAGTTAAAATGCAACAGTCAGGGAACAGTTTATACCTTCAACAGGTAGCCTACTTGCCCTTTTCACAAGGAAAATCTGCTCTTTTTTTATTTCTCTCCAACCCAAACTTTCAATTTTAGGCAATATACTGTATAAACAGTATACTCTAGCTGTATGAAAGTTTATTGGTATAGTAAGTTGATACTCAATTCCCTTGCTGCTTCTCTAGGTGTTTTTCAATGCCATAAGCCAAGTCACACGTGCCCAGTGACTTTACACTGATGTGACTCATTTACACTGGTTGTACCAATTTGACTGTATAAAACTGAACAATGTCCAATTTGAGGTGCCAGTTTAAGACACTTTCTTTGTTAATCATTACATCCACACCAAGATCAACTTCTCCCTATTCAGGTACAAGACCTTTATTGGTGCTTGGTGGCCTTTTCTGCAGTGAGAGACTCCTCCAAGGAGTCCTGCATCTAGAGAAATCTCCTGGACTTTCCTTAGTCTTCATCAGAACTGATTCCTTCCTTTTACTCATGCTGGTTTTCAGTCCTTGTCCAGCCATCCAGGAGACAGACTATGAAAGCTGCATTCATAATTATCATGGATACTAGCAGAGTTGTTCACTTGAGTTTGACAAGGGGAGAGAGTTGTCTTTGTGTCTTTGCTTTTTCACAGGACTTTTTGGCGCCCAGTAATAAGGTTTAGACCTACAGAGGGCACACAGAGAAGGTATTCACACTGTCTCACTATAAGAAGTAACTTTTTTTGTGTAAGTTTGCCTAAGCTAATTTATTTCTACTCTGAACCACCCTATTGAGGATCCTTTCTCTCTTTGCTGAACATATAGGGAACCCAAAGAAACTAGCACCTAATTTCTGTCTTGTACAAGGAACCTGAAGCTGAGCTAAACGAATGCCCTCTAACAGAGGTGGCTCCATTCAGAAACAGCATTTGTGTACAGGGAAAGAGAGGACTCTGAAATGGCCCAGTGTTACTGTAAAGCAGAGAAGCTCACTGTAATGTAAACCTTCTTTTTCTAAGGAGGATTATTTACAAAGAATAAAACTTCTCATTTGTTTGGTTTAGAGTCAGATTAACCTCAATTACAAGTGACTTTGCTGGTATATCTTTGCATGCATTTGCTACGTAATGTCTTGACACAGATACAGCATGAATCAAAGCTCTGACCACTTCTTAAACACATTTGCATCCAATTTGCGAGCAGAAAAGAAAAACCTGCTTTTCACAAATGTCATTTGCTTCCTGACAGTTTGCAAAAGCACACTGCAACAAACAGTTGCTTTTAAGCACTGAGAGCACCTGCACAAGCTAAAAGGGAAGAGTGGGGGTTGAATCACAAAATTCTGACATGCATGCTAAGTATTCCACAAACAAAGGCTAACACCACACACTACAGGGCTGCCAATATGAAGTGCAACAAAGAAATATGAAGAAAAGTCTATACAGGCTAAAATCAAAGTCAAATATGACTTAACCGTTCATCCAGATTAAGTCAGTTTTATATTCTTTTCTCCATTCAAGTATTAGGGAACAGCATCACATGGGGAGCTTTGGGCTGACTCAGTGTGTATGTTCTTACGCAGTGTTGATACTTTGAGATACCTAAAAATCTGTTCATTACATGGATTTTAAACTGACTGGAGGTAAGTTTTGCCTGGAGTAGGAAGGTCTCTGCCACAGTAAAACACAGCCTCACTAATGGTAATAAACATCAAAATATTAGACACTATCTGAAGTGACTCATTTTAAGGGGAAAAATACTGTTGCAGAAGCCTTTGATTTTCACTTTTGGAACTTGCTATTTTGTTAGCTGACATATCTTGAGCATTTGCTTACTTTTTATGTTGTTCATTTTACAGACTGATACTTTCATATTATATCTAAACAAATTATCAGATCCCAACTCCATGAAAAACTCTATCATATTTTATTACATACTGTAGGCAAAACTTTTGGGGGAAGAGGCACGTTATGTCTTTTACAAATCACTGCATTTTTCCAGATGTACGGTATGTTAGAAAACTGACACAAAAGATGTGAATTGAGTTAACGAGCCCAGCTATATTTCCACCAAAATGGGCTGTTAGTTCATTTGAATAACTTTGACCTTTTCTATTTATTGTCTTTCTAAAAAAACCCAAACAAACCCAAAAACAAAACAAAAACACCAAACAAACAAAAACAATCCCAAAACCAAACATGAATCCAAAAAAACCACACAAAAAATTCACAGCCAATCATTATGATGACCACAAGTCTACTCAGGCATCTTGACAGCTGAATCACCATCTCACATCAAGAGATTTAGCCTTGGGCATCTGACTCAGCTGACACACATTAGTTGGTCCTTTTTACACATTAAATGTCTTTACAGTTTTCATATTTCTTCTGTTTTTACACTATCCAGCTCTGCATAGAAGGAAATAGCTGAGATACATACTGCACAATGAACACCATTAACACCTTGCAGTTCTTTGTTGTCTTTAAGAAAAAGCTAGACACAAGGTTAGATTTAAAAACCACCCAAAAACTACATGTACCAGATATTTGGACAAGAACAGAATGAAAATAACAAACTGATAAAAGCCTAGAATTATACAATTCCCTGGAGAGTTTCCCTTTTAGTCACACTGCAGGAAAGAAAAAATGAGGTGAAAGCTAAAAGGACATTGTGTCATCTCCCCCCGTACTTTGCATTCCCAGGCTTTTGTTCCCTGGTGCTCTGGAAGAACTTTTTTTTTCTAATGAGATGGGAAAAAAACCTTTTGGGATGCAGAAAGATTTACACACGGGCCTGATTCAGCAGCCTGACTCACTTCACATGGGAATAGTCCCAACTGGTTTCATCTTCTAGCTATGACTTCAGTGATAGCCATTTTAGCTGGTTTACTCATGCAAACAAACATTATTCCAAGTGAGAAGAGACTGTAGAATGGAAATTTCCCCCTCTGAGCTATGGCCAAATGGAAGAGAAAATGGAGGGAGGCTGAAACACGGGCACCGAAAGGCATTTTTCAAGGCCAAGCTCAAGGGAATTTTTCAACATAGTCAGAAATCTATTTAGCAGTCTCTTTGCATTTTAAAATCTTGGGAAAGAAAATGTCACTTTTCTTAGATTCTACCTCCTTGCCAAGATTTGTATATCATGAAGTAGAAAGAAAACAGCAGACAGAAATAAATGAAAACCCTAATGCATCAGCTTGGTCCAGCCACGTTTCCTGACTGTAATCATTCAAGTTTTTCTGATCATTGAAAATCTTTTACACTAAAACCCACACCAAATCTTTCCTTTTTCTTCAGTGCCATAGTCTTCCTATCCATAACTATGTCTTTTGCGGTCAAAGATGGAGACTGCAAGATGTAAGGTGCCTTGTGGTTTTGATAAACTGAATTAATTAACAAATACAAATACCAGGAATAAGGCTGGTAAATCTGTTTACCTGTGTATATTAATTTAGACAGAAGGAGAGTTGATATCGCATCCAACTAATACGACGTGGTTGCATCTTGGACTCTCTTTAATACTGGTTATCTATGAACCAGGCAATATATATGGGCTTATAACTTTTACTCCCACACATAGATATGTCTCACACAAGCAGGAAGCAGAAGGCCAATTTAGGCATTTTAGACCCTTAGTGTGTCATGTATACTTTGCAAGCCAGTGCTGAGTGTGCAGGAGAATTCCCTCAGGGTGCACCTCATGCAGGCAGCAGACTTTGTCTGAGGAACGCCTGTCTTTTCTGCTGAGCACTGAGACAGCGGGAACAGAAAAGTTCCTCTGTGTTTCTGCAACTTCTTAGCCAAAGGTGGTTTCTTCAGTTTTCCTTAAAATGAAGAGGAGGCAAATACATAGTATTGATCTTTCCATTAGCATTGGAGAAAAGTATTGCAGATCTGAAAATGAGAGAATTAAACCATCCACATAAATGCTACCACTGTATGAAAACGACAACCCAGGATAAGCTGATTTAGTCTTCCATGCTCTCTTTGTAAAATCTTGCTGATTGCTTTAAGATCGTAATTCTAAAAGTCAGAAACAGCCTTAATTCCCGACGACAACCCTATGAGTTCCATTCCCACAGTAAAAAAAAAAAAAAAAAAAGTAAGAGGAAGAGAAAATTTACCAGGCTGCAAGGGAGAAGTATTAGAGCTTGAATAAAAAGTAACAGCATGTCTATGCTAGGGCAGGAAGGAGAGCAGTGCTCCATCTCTCATAATGCTGCTGAGTCATGTTGGTTTCAAGCCAGAAAATGTCCCCACTTTTCTAAAAAAAAAGAAAAAGAAAAAAGAAAACTTAGTTTAAGAAAGTTCAGGATCCATATACCTTCAATTTTTGAAGCATCTTCAAGCACCACTGCTGGAGGTTTCCCAATCTCCCAACTCTGTGCATCAGGGTACTGATCTCAGTGGTCCATAACCCTAATCAGGACTCTGAATAAAGGGTCCAGAAAGCTGTTCTGGGCTATACTGTTGAAATGAGGATTTATTGCAACTCTCTATGTTACTATTCAATTAACATATCCATTGCATGCCCAATGTCTCCCATCAATCAGCTCAAAGGACTTCACATATCACTATTCAACATATTCTATCAGAAGATGAACAGATCCTAAAGAGAGCTCATCAAAATTTTCTGATTTTTAGTATTTCAATCATACTTTTTCAATTGATGTTTCTATTTTGTGTGAAAGATGTGTATAACATAAAAACAAATGACAAATTTTCAGTTGTAACTGTTCCAGTTTTAACTTTCTTCTTAGATAACTGGAAAATACTTCCCTAATATAGCATTTCTCAAAATCAACAGTGTATTTTTTTTTGACACCATGATGACAAAATTACAAGACATTCAGTCCAGGGCAGGAATAAATTCCCTTATTTTTCTAGTGAATTCTACTGCTATTTTCCAACTTGGCATGATTGCCAGAGAGGACTTTGGCAAAATAAACATATAGAGGGTAAAATAAGCCATATAGACAGCAGGGGAGTATTTTTCAGGCACCACTGGAATCTTATTAAAATATTTTAAATGAGAAGGCCCAAATTATCAGCCAAATCCAACTGCAGGAAATATGTGATTCTTCATTAACAGCTGCGATTGTATGTTTGTAATAACTTTACTCTGTTTCATGTTCATCCAGGTTGTTCTTCCCCCAGTTTAACACCTCTGCAATACCACATCACTGCCTCCTTTTTGCTTCAGCCTCAGCATCAGAAGCTTCCCCACCCAGCACTGCAGGGACCACCACCAAGGGTAATTGAATTTCCATGCCTATTCAGCCCCGGGTCTGCACACGCTGACGCTGCCAGCAGCCAGCTCCGGTTTGTCTCTGCAGAGCACTCGCCGCTGCGGCATTGAGGGCTGCTGCCAAGGGTCGACGGGGTGGTTCTCCTGGGGGGAAAGTATCGAGGAATAAGTAGCTTAACCAGGATAACCAACACATTGCAGAAAAGCTCTTCGCTAGTCATTGTATGAACTATCTGGCTGCTAGTGACTCCAGCTCCCTTTAAGTCTGAAGGATACATCTGAGGGACAATGCATTTATTTTTGTTTTCTATGAACCATTTTCTCCTTTTTGTGTCACTTGTCCCTGTGCGCACACATACACAATTACATTTTCCTTTCTATTTTCTTTGACCTGCCAAAAGATAATCTAGAAATTTGAAAGAGCACTGTCATCAGGACAGTCAAGTCATTCACACTCAACAGTGAAGTTTAAAGTTTAGCCCAGTAAATACATACCATAACCGCTAAGGAAAAGCATTTGGTGCAGATGAAAAGGGACGTCTTTCTTCTCCCTTATCACCATGGCTAAATATCCTCTTTTGTAAAACAGTTGAGCTGTTAAGTTCTATGCTAAGGCACGTACACACTTTGGAAAGGTAATTTGAAAGCGAGTTGAGCCATGACAAATAGGGACAGCTGGCCTAATTGAATCATTTGATCTAAGACAGCTCAACTTGGTTATCCTCACTGCAGCCCACATTGATATTAGCGAGTGAATCATTAGCCATGAAATCATGTCGACTTTCCCGATGCAGCGTTCTTGACATGACAGGGAACGCAGTCTGCCTTTCATTATAGCACCAATGAGATCTTCAGTCTGTCATGAAGGGAGGAAAAAAAAAAAAAAGATAAAGTGCTTTGAAAACTTTTAGGCTCAGCAACAGAAAGTAATTTGCTCCTCCATACATCATGGAGCAGCTAAAGGAGGAAAGACCCTTTCTGGTGGGTCTCAGGTTACCTGTCAGCCTCAGCAGAGAGCTGGCATGCCTCAGCCTTGTTCAGCTGCCTGTGGCAGGCACAGTCTGTGGTGAGACAACGGGTGACCATTTAGTAGCTATTTCCTTATTTCCTAGGGCTTAATTCTTTTCCTTCTGTTTGTGAGGATGAGAGAGCCCACAGTGTCATATGCATTTGCACAGGCTGTTTCTAGGAATAACTTCTTATAACTCTTTTGTAGATTGATTAATTAATAGCAGACTAGAGCTGCATCTTTAGCATTTGGACCCCAATTTTTGGCTATTTTAAATACTATCTGGACTGCTCTTAATCCAATTCACATCTCAGCTATCCTAGCACAAAAATAATCACCAGAGTTATTTTCCAAATATCTCCAAGGCATTTAGGAAGAGATACCAGTCTTTAAAGTCCTTCCTTGATATGCAAACTAATGGGCTCATCCAGCTGCCTTTGAATGGAATAGAAATTTTCTATGGTAACAGAGCCAAAGCCAGATCCCAAGCTCTTTTAACAGGCATAGGAGGAAAAAATTATCTGATGGTTTAGGTCGGGTTATTGGTGACAGGACCAGACAAACATCATTTGGGCTAAACTAGGAGCCTGATGAAATTTGTATAATGTCCAACTTAGGAAGAGCGACAGAAGCAGAGAGGTGTTTTTGCAAGTCAGAGAGACATGCCAGCACTGGATAGGGATGAGATTCAGACCTTGGAAAAGAGAACTACCATATCTTACCCTACCAATAGTGGTCTAAATGGTATATCTGCAATCTACCAGAGAAAGCAACAGAAAAAAGAAAAAAGCACAAGGGCAGGGGTATTTATAAATCAGACTGGGGTGATCCTAAAGACAAAGCAAAACAAATTGCAAACCTGAAAAGATACAAGACAGTCTGAATAAGGCCCAAAAATCTTATTTTCTTTGGGGGGGGGGTGGGTGTTAAGGGGTTACTCAGCTTCACGGCAGAATTTCTCTTCTGTACAAATCACCTAATACTTAGGAAACTCATCTAGCTGAGTTAGTGTCCTAGTTGCTTGGTTATAATGGAGTAGTAACCCTTAATTGAGCTGCTTTGTGTGAATAACTATATAAATCATAGAGAAGGCAGCTATTTGTCTATTCTGGTGATTAGACTAATCACCTGGGAAGTGGGAAACCTGTGTTCAGGCCTCCCCTGTGCCAGATAAACCATGTTTACACTTCAAGTATATCCCTGTGGTGTTTCAGAACGTATGGGGAGACAGGCACATGGGCTTGGGAAGTGTTCCCGGTGCTGGACCTGAATTCGTAAGTCCTGCACAGGTGCTGTGCTGCAGCCAGCAATCCCAGGCTGTGTTCAGCAAATCTCAATCTCGGTCTGAGCAGAGATGCCAAAACTCAGGTCTCTCAGTCCCATACCCTATTGAGCAAGATCAGCTCTGTGGAAAACCACTTCCAAGAGATGTGTGTCTTAAATGCCTCCGGAATTGGAGCTACCATGTTTTCCATATGTAATCTGTCCTATGCTTATCCATTCCTCTTGTTAGAAAGATTTATTCACTCTGTAGTGTGTGTCTTAGCTGTTGAACAGCTTGGAGACTGTTGTATTTCCCCTCACTTTTCAAATGAAAATGAAGACACCCCTTACTTTCCTAGCTACTTGGCAAAGATAGGGCTGAGGTAAGTTTGTAAATCTAAGTTATGCATTTTTAAATAGTTTGTTGTACTGAGATAGAAAAAGATAACATATATCCACTAAGTTTTGGAAAGGGATTTCTTTTTCACTGGTTGCAAGTCAGTTACCAGTTTTCTGCCATTGCTCACGCTTTCTAGCAACTGATTAGCTGATGCGGCACATTTGTCAGAATGTTCATTTGTCTGCAAGAAAGGCACAAAGATTATATGTAGGTCAGCCCAAATGTGTGGCAATGAAACTTTCATAGCATCATTGTCTTGCATTCAGTAGATGTCAACATGCCACAGAAAAGATGGTTCTGAAGGATTTTATTAGTTCTGAAGTTTTTCATTAGCAGCATATACGTGCGTGTTGTAAAATATGTCAGATTCTTCTATTTCCTAGGGAGAGGAAAACATATATACTTCAGAAATTTCTAGTATGGTCTCAGATGCCTTTTTTAAAACATCAGAAAAGTGACAGTCACTCTCCTGAGCTCTCCCAATGCAATCTATGCACAAAAGTTTTATGTTTGGAAAGTAGATTTCCTGCCTTTCTAAAACACAGAGCAAGACCATTTTTTCATTTCAGACTGTTCAGATGGTGATAGGCCATAAATCCATCCAAAACCCCATGACTATTTCTCTCTCTGAGCTGCAGCACAGTTTTCCAGTGCACACAACCAGCTGCAAGAAAAAACATTTATCTGTCAACCCTTTCAACTGGCTGCTGAAGGAACCAGAATTTGGGCTAGTAAATGGTGAATGAGATGTCCAGCCGGCATGGATCACATCACTATTATCTAAATAAAAGGTTTTGTGGGTACATGAACACATGTGTGTACCTTTGTAACGCAGCTGTATCTCCCACTCTTGCCAACTTCAAGCATTAAAGCCCCAGTCATAAGATTGGCTAAAAATTAATAAATTTTATGTATGTCTAAATATATATTTTGACAATAGTAAAGAAAAGTGATGAACCTTCAAATGAATGAAATGGCTTAATTGCTATTGACCCTTTTGGAGATGTCATTCAAGAGCAACTCCATCAATCCAGTTTGGCCAGCTAAACTCCTGTTGATTTTTCACCAGTATAAAAGTAGAAAATAGATAAGGATATTCCCTTCATGTATATACTGCACAACTTCTCTAATGCTTGATAAGATTCCATTTGTTTTGTGTTTCCACCAAAAAATTATTGAAAAACAACAGGCATTATTTTTCTGTACGTTTCTCCCCTCCTTTTCTATCAATTTTCTAATTTTTAGAAGCTAACTAAAGAACATTCTCAACAAATACAATTCTCACAATGTTTTCTCAAAAATGTATAGTGTCACTTCTTTGATGCTAACAATCCACCGTAAAACTCAGTCAATTTTAGAGATTTTCTTTAAAAACCTTTCAAAATTACAGAGATAACACTGGCCTTGATTTCTTCATCTGTCCAGTTTCTTCTAACCTAAAGATGCAAGGTTTATTTAGTGCTTAAGAAAAGTGAATGTTTACTGTCTTAGAATAGTCTGATTTATTAGCTTGTTTCAGTGTGAACCACAGTAATGTAATGCTTTTATTCACTGATGAATTTGAGCAGTACAGCGTTAATCACTCTCACTACTGTATGTCACTTGAATAATCAACAAACCCCAATGATACATGTTCCAAGATCCTGTAGAGTGCCATTTATCACTGAAACAGAGCCTGTTCATTCTTGACATGTCTTAGTTGTGCAAAATAAGCAGAGAATTTACTGCATAAATAATGTTAGGTGGGTATCATTTAAACTAAAATACAAGAGATTTGAACCTATTCAGAACCAGATATGTCTGAAAGAGGTAGAAAAGGTGGGAAAATGGAACTTCAGCAGTAATCATAAAAATACGTTTTATTTATTTATAACTTTCAAGAATGAGCTGGTGAACTCTTTTGGGTGGTTCCTAACACTTGTGTAGGTCATCATATTTCCTACGTTGACAGTCTCAACTGCAGTTCAGAGGAAATTCTTTCACACAACTAGTCTCAGGTTTTACATTTGGGGCGTTTTTTTGTAATGTCATTTGCATATCCTTATCTGAGTGTATAAAGATGGTTTTATTCTTTGCACAGTTTTGAGATGGTGGCAGTCTAGTAAAACAGGCACCAAATTACAGGGTGGGGACGGAGGTGACAGTGACATTACTCCTCACCTCCTGCACTGCCTCATGCACCTGGATGTACAGTCTCTGCGCCTGCGACCGCTCCTCCCTCCAACACAGATCATGACAGATGCAGGATGTCACATGCTGTGTCTGTTGTTTCTTAATGTCCTACTGGAATTATGTTCCAGTCTCCAAACTGGTAGAAGCAGTAAAAATCTTGCTTCAGGTTTCTGTCTCCTAAGGATTTAAAATTGCATTTCCAGAAGAAATAACCCTAGATATAACAGTATCTGTCTTAAGATTGAGAAACAGCAAGAGGGGATTATGAAACTTCAGCAAAGTGGCACAAATCAGGCAAATTTAGCCAGTTTTACGTATGAGTCTGAAATCAACCTGTTTGGCAACAGGGAGGATTTAACTACGCTAAGGTGACCCATCCAGCACAAAACAGCAAAAGATGGACAAATATTGAAACAGCACATTTGTATCACCAAAACATCTCTAAGCATTGGACTCAAGCATTGCCTTACATGAGACATAAATCAGATATTTGGTAATCCCTGGGACAGTCCAGCATCTGTAACTCTCACGTTTCTATATGTTAAGTATTTTCTGAGGTGAAACATGGTCCACAATCTCAAACTTTTTACATCTGAATCATGCTGTAAACCTAACAAGGTTATTTGCAGTTAATGAAAAGGCAGAACTATGGAAACATGACCAGGCTATGAAGGGGCAGCACTGTACTTCCTAGTTTTACTGGAAAAGTCCTTCAAATGGTCTTGAAGAAGTCTTTCTACAAGCTCTGCAGCCCAACCTGGGACAAAGTAGTTCATCCTGCCACAGATAAACAACTTTATTTAGAAATTTGAGGGCTATTAAACAAGGTGAATTTCCCTAGTGGATCAGCACAAATTTATTAATCCAGGTGTTACTATAATTGTGATTCATTGGGGATAGGAACTCTGTTCAATGGTCCTCAAACTTGCGCTTCCATTTAGTGCTCTGTGGCAAACACAGCACTGGGAGCTGCAAGCTGGCTTTAAATCCTACATATTTCCTTACATTTTGCCATTATTTGTACTTAATTGTGTTAGCAATTCTGCTTTTATTTTTCTAGTTATAAAAAGGTTGTTGACAGTCAGATTTGCCTCTCTAATCTCTTTTACCTGCAGTACCATACTTATAATTCTTTAATCATAAAGCTATATTTAAAAGGAGGAAAATCAACACCCAATCACAAAACTAGACTGGGACACACCTCAGTCAGTTAGAGCAGACTTTACTATCACAGACAAACATGCAATACTAATCCCACTGCACTTGAAAATCACATTTCCTATTCCTTCCTTTGAAGTGGAAGACTGTTTTAAAAAATCACCAGTGCCCTAAGCATCCTCCCTAAGTTTCTGGCTATGACTTTCTTATCATGCTGTTGACTCATTATAATCTTAATCATCACCCTTTTAACAATCTTTTTTCCTCCTGCACCTCTCTGCCATGTCAAAGGATCGCTTTGGCAGTGGTCACTTTTGAAACCATCTTAAAATGCCACTCTACAGCAGCGAACCTGCGAAACAAAGACCACAGACACCACAGAGTGGGACCAGATATCACAGAACATGGTTGCTCAGTGTGATATTGCTGCATATCTGTGCAGTGACAAAGTGATTCAATGTCTTATTTTCCACATATGTGGAAAATGTTCAAGGCAGTGATGTTCAAGGAAAAAGTGGATGGATCTACCCTTGCATATGCATACAGAGATTTAAACTAAATTAAAAATAGAGGGGCACACAATGTGTGTGACAGTTCTGTTCCATTGGCATCACCTGTAAAATGCTGCACATAGCTACAGCACCATGGAAATGTCAAGCTGTCACCCACTAGGACACAAGCATTTACTTAATAGTTTGCAGGAACCGGGCTACTGAATAAACAGATACAATCATGATAGAGGCCTTTCTGTTGCCCACCATCCATTTACTCCCTAAGCACTGTGTATCTGTGGGTTTAATTTTATTTGCTGAAATCATTAAACACAGAAACATCTGTATCTGGAACGTGTGTGAGGTAGAGACAGAGACTTAGCACCAGTGTGTTAAAGATAAGGGACCATCTCATCTTTTAATACCACCTCTCACTCTACTTGAATCTGTTCAGCATAGCTGTAACTTGCTGCTGGATTTTGAGACTACACTTCCGGCTTTAGAGGTTCTAGGTCTGCAGTACAATTTCCCTTGGCTCAAACGGGAAGTTTATTTCAGTATTATACTTGTCACTGCCAATGATTCATCTATACTGCTCAAATGAGCTGTGTAGAAAATTTATTCAGGGTACAGGTAGATGTACTGTAAATTTATAGAGCACATAGGTTCAGCTCTACAAATAAGGTAAAGAAAACTAGTGCTCTCTGATGAAATAACCACATGAGACTATAAGGCAAAAACTCTCATATCAGTGCACTTAACTGATATGAGAGTAATCTGAGAGTCCCTTACGTGTAATAAGGGACTTTCAGACCTCTGAACTTTCAACCAGGCTAACACTTTCAGGTGTTAGTTTCCTTCATGCTTGCTTTAAAATTGCTAATACATCATAAATACAACATATAGTTAAATCCATAATTTCATTCCTGAAGACATCCCCCCTCACTTTATCTCTCCAGTTTACCAGAAAAAAAAATGGTTAGTATGAATTATCAGATTAAAACTGGCAGACTTAAAAATTAATTATAAATCATTTTTAATGGAGTTCGTTCTGAGATCGGTTAAAAAGTCATGCAATTGTTTATTCCCTTTAATAGTCAAGATCACAAATCATTAGTATTCTCTTGAATACAGTGCAACTTTGCATCTTTTCAGAGGTCAAAGATTAATCTCTTATATTTTGTTTTGGTGACTGCAGAGAGACTGGAAATTACCAAAGCATTTAGGCTAGGGTCAGAAACACAAAACACTCATGAAAATTGTCCACAGCTTCCCACAAGTAAATGCAGAAGTGGAGCCAGGAAGCCACTGCTAGGTCTGAACTTTGTCCAGCTGTAGGGTGCTTGTCCATCCACACCATCCACGTGTGGATTAAACAAGAAAAGGGAAGACTGGGAAAAAATTGAGGAGGAAACTGCATGGTGTCACAGGAGAACTTCGCCAACTTTCCCCTGGACTGCATGAAGAGCAGCATGACCAGCAGGTCTAGGGAGATGATTCTCCCCCTCTACTCTGCTCTTGGGAGACCCCACCTGGAGTACTGCATCTAGCCCTGGAGTCTCCAGAATAGGAAAGACATGGACATGTTTGAGTGGGTCCACAGGAGGCCCTAAAGATGATCACAGTGTTGGAACACCTCTCCTATGAAGACATACTGAGAGAGCTGGGCTGTTCAGCCTGGAGAGGAGACAGCTCTAGAGATACCTTAGAGCACCTTCCAGTACCTAAAGCGGCTACAAGAAAGTTGGATAGGGAATTTTTACAAAGGCATGTAGTGATAGGACAAGGAGTATTGGTGTTTAACTTAAAGAAGGCAGGTTTAGATTAGACATTAGGAAGAAATTCTTCACTGTGAGGGTGGTGAGGCACTGAAACAGGTTGCCCAGAGAAGTTGTGGATGACCCCTCCCTCCGAGTGTTCAGGGCCAGGCTGGATGGGATTTGAGCAACGTGGTCTAGTGGAAGGTGGCCCTGCCCACGGCAGGGTGGTTTGAACCAGATGATGTTTAAGGTCCCTTTCAACCCAAACAGTCTTATGAGTCTGTGATTTGTGTTTGAGCAGATGCTGATAACCACTCACCCAAAGCACCTTTGTGTTGATTGCTTCAGTCTCCATTCAGCCACATATTCCATGTGTCACCAGATCAGTGGCCTCAGGCTCCAGCTGATAACCACATCCTCTGCTTCATCTCTCCTGGTTAGCCAAAACCAGGACAGCTGAGGGCATCTCTTACCTGTCTGAAGAGTTTGGGGTTTTGGAAGGATTCTGCAGCCCCTATAGGGATTTGCAAAACATGAAACACTGTACAGTTCAGCCCACAGCCTTAGCTTCACTGACTCCACCAGACTGAAAAAGAAATAGAATTCTCTAAAAAATCAGCTTGTGGTTTGATAGATGGTTCCCCAAAGCCTAAGAAGAGGAAGATGTTTTCAGAGGAGCTTACAAATTCATGTGTAAAATTAGAAAGCCAGAGGGCCTCAACAGAGGAAGAGAGAAATAGGGAAAGGCTGTGGCAACTGCAAGTAAAATGAGACATATACTTTATAATGTAAGGTTGCCTTTTTAATTAATTTGCTTTCATGCAAATCCCCAAAATCCCTATTGCATTTTTTTTTAAGTGGTGATTTCTGCTGTTTGTATTTATTTGTACCTGATAAGGAAATTAATTAAAAAAATAGAACTTCGTTTGAGATGACTTTTTAGTTATATCTTTTTATGATGTTCTAAAGGAGTTTTCTAAGGCTGGAACAGCCAATAAAAGTAGTCAGTCATATGTTCATAGCATACTGCAAGTTAGTCTACAGGTGGAAGTCTAAATTACATTTTTTTATACAATATTAACTAGTAAAGAAACTCCCATTCAGCTGCTTCCACTTTCCATCATGAAAAATCTCCCCAAAAAGAGGCAAAAATTCTTACCATTCTCTTATGCCATTCTCTGAAAGTATAAGTATTGGAAATTAAGGAAAAAGTTCCTACTTTTCCTTGTCACATTCCCTGTAATCTTCTGGGCACTATGTGAGCGAAGACATTCACTTTCATTTTGAACACCAGCCAGAAGCTGGAGTTGAACTCTAATCACATATTGCTGCAAAATTTTAGACATATTTTACTTTTATCAGTCACATATTTTGTTCCTTTAGAAAGTTCACTTACACTAGCTCCCTAACACTGCAGGACTCCTCTAAGGCTTAACGAGACACCAAGAGTGGAAGGGAAAAACCTGCTTTCTCTTTGGCTTAGAGAAAAAAAAAAAGAGAAGTGCAAAAAGTTGATCCTGCTCTGGCCATTTTTCACCACAACTAAAGTGAAAAGTTTGACACCACTGTGTTTGCTATATTACTAATGATTCACCATAACACACAAATTTTTTGTTCTGCTACTTTAAGCTAAAAACTTTTCATTTCCTAATCAAACTTACTATCACTGCAGAACCTGAACATCAATAGCTGTATTCAACTCTCAGCTAAATGAGGTTTAACATCCTAAAATTTGAGAGCTTCATTAAATGTTAATTTAATGGGGGGAGGAGGGGTCCAGATTAATTCAGATTAATTTGCATATAGGTATTTGTGCAGCTCAAGCAGTATCTTTCCTTTCTGTCAGCTCCATCATTTGACGGACGGTGAAAAGAAGAAAATGTATAGAGAAGATGTACAGTGATAAAGTAAGTTGAGGAAGATTTAATTACAGACTGTTATTACATATTCTGTCCTGGCAAGCACGCAAAAGGTAAGAGAGCAATTTAAATTTGCTAATGACTAGAGTGATAAAAAATACTGGAACGTCTTAGATAAATAAAGTGGGCAGTTTGAAATAGCAGAGCAAGGTACATGACTATCAATGCTACTGCATTCTCTGCTGAAGTTCAAAAATTATTTGACAACATAGGAAGCTTTATGCACATCAAATGAATTGAATATTTCTACCAGAACAGATAAAAATACATAAGAAATTTCAGAAAGTGGGTTTATGGGTGTCTGAGGGAAATCACCACAGATGGGTATGGGAATTCTGAACTGTTGTGAAAATTGCTAACACTTGCAAAACAGTGGCTGAAAGAAAACAGAAAAATATTCTTGCTGCTCCCAGCATAATCATTTATTTATTAGGGACATGCCATTTATGTTTGGAGCTTTTTCATATGTTTCCAATAGAGTATGTCTACAGGGAGGTGTTAGAATGAAGTAAGTTAGGGCTGAATATATGATACAGTACAATTCAGATCCAGGATCTTACTAATGATTTGTTTGGGGGCCCTGTAAATATGATCTCCATACCATGGCTTGGATTTCCATCGCTAGCAATGAAACCCAAACTCACTTAGGGGGAAGTTGCATCGCATGCCCCTTTGCATGTTTATACAATGCAAGCTGTTATATTTCTGCCAGGCACTTCACAGTTGGTCTTCTAGAACTCATTAAGCACTTCATATGCCCATAGCAGGTAAATGGACTTGTTGCTGACATTATGTTGCAAAAGAGATCATGATTGGCCAAGAACTAAAAAATTAGTGCTGCACTGTGCCCATTGGGGAAGTCAGGGATGGACACTACTCTACCTTGAGCCTCCAGTGCAGAATCTGACTGTGATGGTGATCCTCTGTGCTTTGATGTCAACACTCATTTCTAGCGTCTTCCAGACCAGGGCATAAAGGAGAGGCAACAGTGGCAGCCCAGAGAGCTACATCATCAATTCTATGTGAGGATACTTTAAGTATAATCCCTAGGGCACAGGAGGAAACTCTATCATAAAGTCCCTTAAGAAGAAGAGCCAAATATGTGTAATAGGGACAATGGCTTAAATCGCTGACCACCAAGAAAAACATTGTTTTGGTTGGGGTCCACAAGAGAGAAGCATAAAGCAAAAATCATTAAATAGCTAGAGCAGGGCAGTAGCTACTGCAAAACAATCTGGTAAAAATTGAATTCAAAATAAATCGTTCTTACCATTGTACCCTACGTGCTATCTCATCACAGCTCACAAAATAAAACATTGTCAGTCTGAGCAATGATAAAACAAACACTGAAATCATACCACAATATTGACAAAATGTAAGACAATCAACAAACTATTAGAATGGGCCTGTTGACTCAAGCAAATGGAATGTAGTAAAACAGCTGTTCTCTTTATCCTGCCCATAAAGGAAAACCTTGGTGACTCACTGAGGGCTTTATGAATTACCGGCTTCTTTTTTTTCCCTTTCCCTGCCATGAATAGAATTCTTCAGCCCTGTCTCCTGTGTCCAGCTTGCACTTATCTTGACTCTGCTTACCATAGCAAGTGCTGTTAAATACTCACCACCTTCCACAAGGAATTGAGATAAGAAAATCACTAATCTATTTTCAAAATTGTTAACAGCGAGTTAAGTGATTTAGCTTCCACCAATGGACAGAAAAGAGCCTAAGAGCTTTTGGGAGC
Organism: Corapipo altera; assembly: GCF_003945725.1. NCBI lineage: Eukaryota > Metazoa > Chordata > Aves > Passeriformes > Pipridae > Corapipo > Corapipo altera. The sequence continues at coordinate 13,964,470 of NW_020884879.1, forward strand.
CTTTTCAGCTTCCACATCAAAATGTAAAGAGGTCCAATGGGAGCAGAAATGAGGTTTCATTGACTGATGCCAGAAAATATTCTTTTCTGGGCTTTCAGGAAGATGGTATGGTAATAAGCATGACTTAAGGGAAACTACAACCCGAAGAGTCAAATTGCAATGATCTTAATCATAATTTTTCCCCATTCAGGAACTTGAAATAATACAGACATTGTAGACCAAAACAGATGATTAGGGACACTCCCTAGAGACCATGGACTTTCTAGATTTTTTCAGAATTGAGTCACAGCATGGTGCAAAGACATTTATTTCCCCAAGGACTTGTACTTTCTAGGAAAAAACGACATTTAGAATGCTAGATGCAAAAGCACTCAATCTCTAATACATTGCACAGCAAAATAAAATACATCTAAATTGCTCCATCATGGCAATCATAAAAAAATACACTAGGTAGAAAAGTTAAATTAGAGGAATGGATTTACAAAAGCATGACTGCATTCATTTTTGATGGCTGATACTGCGTAGCACAATGAAGATCAAGCCCAGAAAAAGTTAAGGACCCAGCCCTATCATTTGAGAACAATTTGAGGTTTAGCCCAGTAGCTCTCATGGGGAGCTGTGAAGCTGAACTTAACATTTTAAAAATTAAGGGTTTGAGGAGAAAGTAAGAGGGAAAAAAAAAAGAGTAAAACTCATAAAGCACTGTAACTCATAAACTAACTGTAAAGGGAGACAATTGTGCCAATATATGAGAGAGAAAAAAAATCCTGAAAATCAAACCCAAACAAAAAACCTCAAACAATTAACAAAAATTGAAAGCAAAATACTTCTCTGAATTTTTTTATAGCATACATAACATTTTAAAATGTTCTTATTCAACATGTGGATACAATGCATTGATGTGCATTGATGTGTGATGCACTAAGCTGCTGTAAGATTTGGGTGAGACTCTTCATCAGGTGGGAGCATCCAGTTGAGTTACGAAAGATGTCATGTCATTTTCAGAGCTACACCTTTCCAGTTATGGCTAGAGTCTGTCTGCTGCCATGAACAGATCAAACTCACTAGTCCAAGCTAACAAAACCTCTCTCCCTGGAAAACAGAGGAAATTTCCAACAGGTAATTTCCAAGAGTTGTGGAGGCCAGGCACAGTGCCAACCACCACCACTAGCACCAAAGCTGGGTGGCCGATTGGCATGTTGCCAGGGGCCGTCCAGGACCGTCCGGCTGGCAGTTGCTAAGAGACAGCACATGCCAAAGTGGGTTGAACAGAAGCCGGCTGAAACGACAGGGCTGCAGGAGGTAACGGCTCACACCCACAATACCAACTCCTGGCGTCTTCTTTCTGGCTCCTTAGCATGGTTGAGAGTCAATTTTGATTGGGGAGCCCTCTCTGTGAGCAGCAGCAATTTGCCAATTCTCCCCAGTCCCACTTCATAGCATTTATTGATAATAGCAATGTGTTAATTATAGGAGACTTGTTCACGGACTGTGAATCCAGTAGGAAGGAACACATTGCAGTACAAAATGTTCCCCTCGCACCACCATGCACCCACCCACTCACCTATTTTCCTTCCATTTGAATTACTTTTCACATATCTCTCGATACTGCCACTTCTCCTTTGTGTTTGCCAAGGAACCAGATTTAGTTGGATGTTAGAAAAGATCCTCCAGACAAAACCACCATATTCAGGTCCCCAAGAGCTCTCCAATGCAAGAACACTGGGAAACAGTCAGGCAGCTCAGGGAATTTTCATGAAACTCAGGAGCTCCTTGGACTTCAGTCTCAAGGCTGGTCCTCAAAGAAAAACCAGAAACACCTTATTTCAAAAGTTTCAGGCATACCAACATGAAGTCCACTTGCCCACACATTGGCATAAACCATAATTAGTTGCAGAATAAGCATTAACAAAGCATTACAAAGGTCTTCCCAACTGCTGCAGCTGGAGATTTTAACCAAGAGTGTTTCTGAGTTTTTAAACTCATTCACAAATATATACGTAGTGCCTACTGCAAAATACATATTTGGAAAACAAATTGTAACAGTGGAAAAGGAGGAAAATAAAGTGAAAAAAGTATTTTAAAATTGCTGTGTTCTATTCAATACATGGTTTACTGCTGATCAAAATAACATCTTTGGGATATTTACCTATCATTTAATTTTCTGCAACTACTGTGTTTTTCTAAGATGTTATATGCCCTATTGCAGCAAAAACTTAAACTACATAAAACTTCAAGTACAAACTCTTAAAACAGAAATAATAGATACTCCATTAACAAAGGTCTGTTAATATGTCTGTATAATCACACATCATTCCCATGATATTATCCAAAAATAACGCTTCCTAGGAGCTAATCTTTCACTCACATACTTAATCATTTTTTAGATTGCTTAAAAGCCCACAAGATAAAAGTTGTAAGAGCTTTAATAGGCCTTTTTTCCAGTGTAATAAAATACCCTTTCTGAGTTGCATATCATCTTATAAAATCAAACTTTAAAAATACAAACTAAATGTCCAGGCCTGCAATCCTTTATAAGAGCAGATCCACTGAGATAAATGAAATGTTACAGTGGAAATGAGGCAACAGAATGGACTGTTCATAATCTATGAAGTCTTGTCCTGAAAACAAGTTATTTTCTAACTTTATAAAGAGATAATCATTAATTCACCCTTGGTTTGGCAACTGCCCCCAGTGGGGAGAGCTACAGACGAAATGACAGCGCAATAAGGACACAGTGGCAGCCCTATTTTTGATTTCACTGGTTTTTGTCAGGTTTTGTTACAATATTAAAATTATTTAAATCTGGAGTTAGTTTTTCTGTGAAGCAGACAGACTATTGACACCATGTGACATGGTTGACTGGAGGAGATTTTGCGTGTCACAATATATTTGTGCCTTGACTATTCTACCTATGGATGGATCTGTTTTTAAAAGCTTCAGTTTACGCTGTGTTCCTGCAGGCCATTTCTTTGAGTTGCTGAAGCAAATAATGTTTTTTTGTTTTGTTTTAACACAGCTTTTAAGGGCTTGTCACAGAAAGACTGATGAGGGGTTAAGAATTTCCTTTTGAAGTTGTACAGAATTACCAGCTAATGAGTCGATTTCTTTGATGAGTCTTTTATACTTGGCTGCAGCTGTACAAGAATCAGCCACAAAGGGATCTTAATTTTGTTCGTCGTTAATTCCAACTCAACAGATGAAGTCTGGTTATCATTGTCACCTTCTCAGTTTGCCTTTGTATTATGTGATGCTTGTATATTCAATTAACAATCTGATTAGCAAGTTCTTGCATTCTTCAAGTATCTTTCTTTATTACTGCCAACATATCAGCTCCTTCAAACAGGATTTAAACCTGTAATGCTTTTTTAGCAATGATAAAATTTATAATGCTAGCATTTAAGATACTGAAGCACACAGGCCAGCATGGGAAGATAGCAATGAACTTCAGAAGGATATTAAGAATCATGAAGCTTTAGAGAGTTATTTCATTGAATTATTTTTTTTTCCTTCTTTGTACAGAAGCAGTGTCTAATGAGGTTTTCAATTTTGCCACTTTTGTTGAAATTATCAAGTTCTTACGGAATTAGAACAATAAAGATCTGATGTTCTGGACTCTGTTGCAAGTTTAAATCATGCTCTGGACTGGAAATGGGCATTGGTGGCTGCCTCATCACAATTATATGTCACAATCTTCTTGATCCCTTTTTTCCCATCTGAAGCCTGGAATCACTGTTTCAGGAGGTCAGACCAAATGGAAAGGATGAGGCTGAACTTGACATGGTTTAGAGCTTTACTTCAAATTTACTTCAAATTTACCTTCAAATTTACCTTCAAATTTGTTGTATAAATAAGAGTAAATGCCAGAATACTGAATAACATTCGGTTAGTGTTTAAAAATTATGTCAGACTTGTGCCCAAAGGAGGTACACTTGGTTTTAGTCAGAGAGAATATGCATGAAAATGTCCTGTTTCCTTTTATAGTCATATCTAGTCCCAGACAGAAGCAGAAACAAATACACAAAAGATGTTTATGATTTTTTAAACCAAGTAATCCTATTACAAACACATGAAAACACAAAAAAAACAAAGACAAAAGCATGGTAGTGAAATCTATCGCATTTACAACTTTAATTTACAATGATGTGTTAACATTTATGTTTTTTCTATATCATATCTAGCAGGTACAATCTGAACCATTCCATTTGTTTTCTCTGATTTTCTGAAAGAGAAAGTTTTGTATCTCACTAAACTTTATAAATATTTAGAAGCTCCTGTTTATTTGATCTGTCCTGTAAAATAACACAGAATAAGTATCAAATTTTTCTCTATTCCCTTTGTAACACTACATCATGTTCCCGTAGCACTTTTTGAGACACCCGTGCTACCCCACAAGCTTAAATTCAAAAAATTTTAAATGCAACACAGTGAAAGCAGTCTCTTCCTCCACAATGTCCTCTGGAATAGGTCACTGAGATATGATGCTAGGTTGGACCCTACATGCTTCAGAGGATACTGTATTCCTTGGAGAAACATTAAATGACAAGCCTTTCTAGAAACATAAAGGTGAAAAGAAATCATAGTTTTAGAAGGAAAAGCTAGCACTTTTATTACTGCTTCTAAAGGTTTATATAATACTTTGTACTTGAATAGCACTCTCTAGTCAGTGATCCCAAAATCCTTTGTAGCAGGGTATTTCACTTTGTGACCAAAGTGATATAGGCAAATAACACCATTTCCTGTATATAAATTGGTCAGTGAGTCTGAGAAAGTTAAGCACCTAATTCAAAGCCCATTAAGGCAAATGAAAAGACTCCCAAAAGGCTTTTGGTCAGTTGTTAATGAGACATCTCAGGTCATACAAAAAATTTGTGACAGAGAGCAGAACTCAAGTGTCCTTATTCCAATTCATTTGTCTTAGGTAGACATCCTCCACCTTCCATACAAAAAGGATTTTTCAAAGGGCAGATTTGTGCCTATCATCCTCATAGAATGGTGTTAAACATGCAAGGTGATATTACACCAATTAAAAAACCAGCTACACAGCAGAAGGTCCCATGTGGGCAGAGATGGGTCTCACAGTGAACAGTTATCCAAATCATGGTTCGAGGAAATTAAGGCCATATTTCAGACCAAAGTGACCCAAGTGTGTGCTGCCCATTTTTATAAGTACAGGAAATCTTTGCCAACTGACACATGGAGAAATAAGAGGAGAAATAATAATCTGACAGGAGGGGGTAAAGACAACTTAGCCAGACACTTCTAAGAACTTTCCAGTGACAGAACAAGAGGTTACGAATGGAGACTGAAAGGCAATAAATTCTATTTAAATACAAGAAAAATTTTTTTACTGTCAGAGTGGTCAAACAGCGGCACAGGTTGCCCAAAGAGGCACTGGAGTCTCCGTTCTTAGAGATAATCAAAACTCAACTGGACACAGTCCTGAACAACCGACTCTGACCAGGGTTTACAGGGTAATTGTACTAGATGACCTTCAGAACTAAAATTATGCTAAAAAAATTCAGTTGTACCTAAGACAGAAGAAACCCTCCTGGGCTGCTCAAAGTATAAGCATGCTGTGCAATAGCAGAAATCCTTGCCATCAGTTTGCAACTACAAGTACTTGTAAAGAAGATACTTCCTCCCCTGCTGATCTCTAAGTCCTTATGCACCTTGTGCTGCTCCTCCAGGGCTCACAGCATCACCCCTGATGCTGCAGTGACTTCTGGCAAGCAGGGAGTATCCAGAGGTACTGGAGTGCTGTAGTTTACTGACCCACCATACCTGAAGTGACAAATGAATTGCTCAAATCCAGCTATAGTGAAATAACTCTTTACTCAACCATTTTTCATAACATTTAAAATGGATAACTCCTTTTCAAACAACCATTTATGAGACAGGTAAAGAAATGGGGAGGAGGTGAGGAGCAGGAAGTACCTTATATTTAATATGCCTACACTTTAACTGGAAAGGTTTGTCTTTTCCTTTACAAATTCTGAAATACTTGCTTTTCAATGGATCTTATCTTCCTGTATATCTTACTTCTTAGGTTGCATATTTCAGAAAAAAAAAATCTTTCCTAGTAGCATGCATTCTCTTTATTGATAACAATTTAATTTAGGTTCACTAGGGACCCAGGGACCTAGACAAATTCATACTTTGTTTCCAAAACTTATTTAGTTCTTTCTCTTTGAGAGGCAGCATTAGTTTACTCCTTTGGGGATACAAATGTCTTTCATGAAACTGGGAAACTTCTGCACTGGCAAAGCAGTTAGTGGTCACTGTAATGATTCTTGAGTTTGATTTGTACATTAAGATGCATTTAATTTAATTTATACTTGCACACATGTAGATTAAATTCCTACCTCTCTGTTATCTCTTGACTGGTACCAAACACAACAGCTACTGGATTTCTGGGAAATACAGGAATCCCTGAGATATTTAACCCAATAAGAGGACAGTTACAGTAATGACAATTTGGGATTTTGTGCCCAGTGTGCCTATGACCCTCTTGTGAGATTAAGACTTTTTCTTAGATACATTCTTATCCTTTCACTTCTGAATCAAACATATTTGTTCAGTAGAAGTAGAGCCTTTCCTTTTCTACAGTGTCTGACCTAAGTTTATTTTCATCAGCATATAGCTTGACAAAAGTGGTCTTTACCCATGAATGAGCATATCCTACATAATACTGCATAAAACCCACCAATCTTGTATTTTATATATGGAGAGCCTTACAAAGGATATAGTTATAAAGAACAAACTCCTCAGAAAAGAATTCTGGTGACACTGTATCTCTACAGGTATTAGATATATTATCAAGCTAAGGAGAAATATCCTTACTAAAAACACAAGTAATTTATATGCTTATGTCTATTTAAAGCTAACTAGAACTATTCTATGAAACCCAGCTTTTTGAAAGTCATGCCCCCATCCCTCATGCACGTTTTAGTCACTACAATCTCATACTGAGGGATAAAGGCAGAGTTAAGCAACACATTTCCCTGAAATGGCAATGAAGTGCAGCCAAAATAGAGATAATTATTTTAATTAATGGTAATGATTTTAACGGTTGAACATTTTAACTAATTAATTATGATTGATTGCTTGTTACTAATCAGGAATGTGATTCAAAGTTCTAATTGAAAACCTGAGAGGAATGGGCACTAAAATATGATATACTTCTGCTGAGAGAACAGGCATTTATTTTTTATATGAAACACTTCAAAGTAAAATTCATTTTGACATTTAAGATAGCCAGAAAATAATGTACATCTCCTTCACAGGAGGCTTTTTACCCACAGACATGAGAATTTGAAGATAACCTGATAACCAACTTGAAAAAAACGGGGTGCTCTTTCTGGTCTTGTTTGAAATCTGCTTAACCCTCCTGTGTTATGTTCCCTGTCAACATGGTATCACGCTGTTGTGCTTTAATACACGAGGGAGAAGCTAACTGCATAATATTTATTCAGGATATGAACTCACTGAAGTGACTTTATAGATCTGAAGCTGTTCTAAGGATCTCAGTGAGGCATTTATTGAATTAAGTAGCCTTGCAATCTATTCTCACAGATACAATCTCTCACCAACACTACTTCTGGCTTTCTCTAGTCTGGGTTGAGGACCACACTAGTAGACCAGCCTCTTTCCTACCAAAAAACCTCACACTCTGTCTGTACACCTGAAGGCACAGGTAGCGCTGTGAGGGGACGCTGTTCCCCAGAGCCATAGAGATGTGCCCCAGGGACCAGCAGCTACAGTTCACCTTCCCACTGTGGCCAGGACTCTGGGGCCTGGGGCAGCTGTAGGTTTTACTGGTGACCACTCTCTGCCACATCACTACTAACCAGAAGGCTGGGCTGGTCCCAGAGCAGCTGTCGGACCACCGCAAATGGCAGCAGGGTGTATCAAGTAAAACCAAACCCGGTGCCAGGCTTCCCATTGATGCCAGAGGTGGCACAGCCAAGCCATCTGTCCCGCAGATCATGAGGAAGGCTATGCAAGGACTGAAATCCCTCCATCTAAATCCCTACACTGCAAGGACAGGTAATCAAGTGCCACTGGGGACAGTTTGGCATTATCCCTTCATCGGGGGTAAGGGCAACTCACCTTTTAAAGGGGCAACTCTGACTGTACAGTTATCCTGGCCTCACTGTCTCTTCTCTTCTCCCAGCTTTGGGATCTAGACATCGCATAGCAGCAGGGCAGGTGGTTTTAGAAAACTAATTGGGCAGATAACTTATCTTTTGGGATAAAGAGGGGCAAAAGCCTCTGTTAACAGCAGCCCATAGTCAGTGACTTAGACAGTGAAACGTCAGCAGAGCGAGCGATTCACAAGAGGCAGCAGCCCCAGGAACAAACCACCTCAAGCTGCTAGCAGGAAACTTTGGAAAGGTCAAGAGCAGCCCCCTTTCCAGGGGGGGAGCATCAAATGCTTGGCTGAAAACAGATCCTTTCTCAAAATTATATAGTCCGAAATCTTTCCCTGTGCCATGGTTTGAGATACCCCAAAATCTAATTCCCTAGTCTAAACCCCCTCCTACATCTCAACCTAGTATAAGATGTGTTTTCCAGACAATCACACGGACTCAAAATGGGGAAAAGGGAATATATTACAATGACTGTACACATAAATAAATACTACAATACATTATATACAATATTAATTATCTCTACCATGACATAAGTATTTACAATGGATCAAATCTCTTCTCCCCTCCAAATAAAAGTCCAGGAGGGAAGAAGGACTGATCCCTTCTAACTCTCAGGGCAGCAGCTTCTTCAGAGTAGCAGACTATCTCTCTCTCATGCATGCAGCTGTTGCTGGATCTCTGCTAGCACACACGAGGGGATATCCAAGCCCTCGGTCACTCGTCTTCCAAGCGAGGGTCTTCTCTTCCGTGCACTGTGTAGCAGGGACAAGCTCGCATCACCACGTCATACCACAAAGCTCAGGGGTCTTCATGGCAGTCCCTTTCCTCAGGGGATTCAAATTCCCCTTTGCAGAGCTTCTGTACCCTGCTTCAAGATGGCTGCGAGCTTCTTTGTAGCTTGCAGCAAGGGAGGGCCTCAAGGTGAACCTCCACACACCCTCCTGGCTAAGCTCTCAGGACGACCGAGCTTCTTAGCTCCTTTACTCCATCTAGGACACCTAATCAGTAAGAGTCCACCACCCCGACTTAAGAGGGGTCTCAAAGGAGTCTGGGGTCTTTTGGTTCAGTTCTTACCCCAACTATCTCTGTAGAGCTAGTTCTGCTCTCATCTGCTGCTGTTGGCTCTCTCTTGGCTCTCTGTCTCCTTCCAGGAGTTCTCTCTGTGTGCTGCATGTCTCTGTTGCTTCGTCTTATCTCTTCTGGCTCTGTGCCACCGTTTCTCCGGTCAGTGCTGGTCTGTCGCTACTCCTGCCGCTGACCACAGTGGAGAAAACATCTCCCGGCATAACTACAGGCACCTAGCTCAGTCTAACACTGTTCCAAGTCTCTGCATTCCCCCCCAGGCAGGGGCTGGGGGGCCCCAAAGGCCCCAAGGGCTCAGAGCCCCTTTCCTCGTGGTGTCAGAACATGGCTACCTCTTCTCCAACCAAAAAACAACTAACCTTCTCTTCCGTTTGCTTGTGGTATGTTTACATTTTGCAGGAACGCCCATTGGACAAAACTTCAAAACTTCCAGGGGTTTACCACCCCCTGGGGTTTTACCATTTTTCAACTGCAAGGGAAAAAACTTGATTCAAACTACTACACCCTGATACTTCATAGCCTCCCCGCAATGCGAGTCTTAATAAATAAAGAAACGGTCTGGCTTAGGCAGAAGGGGGTAAAGCAAGAATTGTAGTGGCACCAAAATGTTTATAGAAGAACCATGAAGCTGTTTCACAGTTTTGATAGAGAATTTGCTCCCTCGTTAGCTGATTTTAAAAAAGGAGAATCCCCAAAGTACCATTTGGCAACTACTATAAATAAATGTTGCAGGCATAATACTGCTTTCTTCTTCCAAAAAAAAAAAAAAAAAGGATTAATTCACAATAAATGTATGGGTTAGAGACATGTAGAGCTGAAATAAGAGACTGTGACACTTTAAACACAGCCTTGATACTGCTGGTACCAGTGAGATTGCCTCAGGTAGGCAGTGCTTAGTCTGAACTGGTTGTAGAAAGGTGAGATCCAGTCCCACAATAAGCAGGTAATACTGTGGGACTGCATGGCACTGCTTACAAGCATGCTAACAACTGGATCAAGGACCACACAGAGAATGGAAAGGTGAGGACTCTGGCCATCTCCATCATGTAGCCCAACCCCCTGTTTTGAATCTTTGTTGCCTTTTTGTCTCGCTCGGGGGTCTGAGGATGCCTACCTCCACGTTCAGACAAACAACTGCAGCGGTTTACCATGGGAGCATGATTTTAAGAGTGTTCTGTAAACCTGAATGTTGTTTTAATCTAAAGTGGTATTTGCATCATAGATCTTTCATGTGTATCAGGGATCAAGCTGGAGCAATATATCCAAATTTCTAGGTGTTTAAAGTCATTAGGCACTTCAATGCAGAGCCTGAGGATCCTTGGCCACTTAAATCTAATCCTATACACATGACCAAAACCCAAATATCTCACTGTGATCCAGGTTTAAGCAGTCATTCCACCTGAGCTCCACCTAAACCTTCCCAAAGCCCAAACATTGTCAGACTTACGCTTAATTACGATAATTAATAATTACCCTGGACTTTGGCAGCTCGACTGCTTGCACACGCAGGTGCCCCATGGCCTTGGTGCTGTGCTACCTGTGGGACACTGCACTCCCACCCCAAACCCAGTCAGAAGTGGCAGCTCAGGAACTGACTCATCAGTGGAGCAGACATCCTTGATTTAGCCCTATTGGGGGCAGGGACAAATTCATTCACCTTAATTTCCCATCATAGATGTACCACTACCCCAAATTCAGCCCTGGAAGGTGAGAGAGTGGATTCCACTCTGAGCATCATGCGTTTACCTGCTGTGTTAAGCCATTAAACTAATCTTGGAACAACACAAAAAAAAAGAAAAGTAGAAGGCAAGCAGCTTCTCTGATCGAAGAAGAAAAGGGAGTCAGTCTCAAAGATAAAACTTCCACCTCCCTTTATTCACATCACAGGAAGAGAGAATTTAGCAAATCAATCATGCAAATAACTTTAAAGATTTTAGCACACTTCTTCCTTAACTGTTTCACCATGGTACAGGTATGAATTTTCTTCCATAGCGCTCCTATTACTTAAGTTCATTGGTAGAGCTGACTAGCAGACACTGTCACACAATAGAGCACTTGCAATTTTATCTTCTGGAAGAGACAGCCCAGAATAGATTCTTTCCTTGCATTTCTCCTCCAAGGAGCAAGCTGAAAGAACCACAACCTCAGGGAGCATAGCTGCTAGCTTAAAAAGAGGAACAAAATGGGAGTACGGTGTAGAAAGGACTGTGCCCTTTTAGTTTACTACTTGCATGTTGAGTTATTTAGCTGGGAGGAAAAAAAAAGTCATATTTGCTGATTGCATAAATAAGCCCCAAAGCTGCTGCCCTGTGCATTCTGCTCCTTTAAAGGACTGCTGTATCATATTAGCAGTCATCAGAGGAAACCATGCCTAGAAACTTCTCTGAAAGCTGCAGCACTTCAAGAAGGATCAGAAAGAAATGTCACCAGGCAGTACTCCCTCTTGCCCCTTTAGCATAATGGCTCAGGAGAGGGAGATTACAACAGGTTTTCATCATGAATATTGTGTGATTGAGCAAGGAGCAATTTCCTGACAGCTTTGATTCCAAATTTCAACATTATGTCACTTGCTGAAGTATCAGACACATCATTAACCAGCTCTAGCAGGTTTTGTTATGATTTGATGAGTCAATATCTGCCTAGAAAATTTAACCCATTTTTCTCTCTCACACACATTTTGAACAAGCTCTATCCTAGAAATGTCTGCCTTTCTGAACGACATTTCATCTGAATCATAAAATACCCTTTGATGCCTTATTATTTACACAGCACTTGCACATGCTCATGCCTTATTCTCGATCACTGCTACGAAGTATCTATACACAGAATTCAAGGTGCTTTCTAGGTTTAGCTTTAATTCTATTCTTTATTTTAGGCAGCTAAGCATTATAACCACACGCAGTCTTGAATTTCAGAAAAAGGGAGAGAGCTGTGATGTCTCAATGAGTTCTGCTGGATGATTGTGAGGTCAGGCCCTCTGAATGGCCAGATGCCAGCATGCACAGCCAGCTCAGACCCCTCCTGCTATGCTTCTGCTCCTGGCCACCTTTTCTTTCTCCTTGCCGTTTCTGTGCACTACCCCAAACTAAAGGAGGGTCATGAATTTTAAAAAGTGCCATTTCACAGCAGACTTGCAGAATGATTCAGACAACCTAGCAATTGATACATATCACTATGTACAGTGCTTTGCAAGACTAGGACAGGTGGTTTTTTAAACTCATGTTTTAAGTATAAAAAGGGCTATCACATCAGTCAATGACTACTCATACCAGAAAGAGATACATCACTGTAGCATTAAATCTCCCTAACCTTTGCACCCAGGGCATGGCTGCAGAGATATCTAAAACATGGTGGAGGGAAGAGGCAGATTAGATACTTCCCCAGTTACTCTTCTGCAAGGTAAAGAAGTTAAGTCTACATCATTTTCTCTTTTGCTTAAAACACCATTGCAAAAGTACAAATTGGAGCATTTACTTAGTTGGAAAAGTCACATGAAAATATTTATTTTGTGGAGGTCTACTGATAAGTTCTTTGTAATGTCTTTCTGTAATAGAAAATCTGTTTAAGTGAGGGGACTAAAGAATAAATTTACCTTTAAAAACAGCAGAGAGGCAGAAAAGGCAAATCTGTCAATTTAGTTCAGCTGAAAGTAATTAAGAACGGCAAAACCAGAAAGTTACATTGTAACCTTTGAGGAGTGCAAACTCATTACAAAGCAGCTGCTTCTGAACAGCAGCGGTGCACTCGAAAAATGTAGAAGACTGACAATACAGATGTGTATGAGAACTCAGGAGTTGGTATTGTTCTGTGGACAACACAAACTCAAAAACTGAAGATAGTTTCCCATTCACATCTGTCTCTGATCTCCAAAAGGCCTGCAACACACAACTTCACCTGGAGAGAGAAACTGAAGGCCCCTTCAGGCTTTATTATAAACCTCTGCTGATCTGTGAGCAAGGATGCTGTCCAAAACCAGATGTGCTAAAATATATTTTCCTCACTATATATTTGTGTTCATTTATTGTATATTTTCTGTTTCTTTAAACCTACTACATGAAACATTTTTATCAAAATATGTTTGTCTGTTTAAATGTTTTGGAATATGCTTGGAATAAAGCAATACACTTGGGTATGTGAACCTGTCAGCCCGATTTTATTTTCAGCAGGTTAGGACTATTTAGAGAACTGCTTCCCCCTTTCAAAGAGGGTTTGCGGAGGGAAAGCATGGGAAGATCATCTGGGAATGTCATGTGCCATCTTCTAGACCACTGTAGGAGGGGTATGTGTTGAGATAATGTCATGGGTTATGGTCAGGGAGCAGGGTCGGTTCTAGACCATTAGTCTTGAGCTTTAATGCTAATACTTTTGCATAAGAATAAACGTATTTTTAAATGAAACTGCCTGAAATCTGCATTAGATGTGAATTTAGCTTCAGGCTCTCCGTGCTCTTTCCTGTGCTGTTTCTGAATAATACAGTTACTCATAAAATGCACCCAAAAAATATTTCTTAGCTAGTAGGCTGAAATTGCAGTGCAACAAACCAGGACTTGGGCAACTATATTTCAAGGTGTTCCCACATGTTTTCTGGCTCCAAATAAAGCTGTTTTTCACTAGCACTGTATCCTCCGTATTTATGAACTTGTTTGCCCTTTTTTTGAAATACAAATCAGAAAAATAGAGCCAGGGGTAATAAAGACCCAAAGCTAGTTGTAAGTGGAAACATCAGCTTTACCAATATCAGCTGCTCTCCTGAAAGGTGTTCCAAATGTCTCACCCCTTAAATGAATAGTGAGTAAGAAGTTAGAGGTACAACAAAGGCTCTAGTTCAAAATTCATTCCAGCTAGGTTACACCTACATCTACTATGTCTCTTAATAATCAATAAATATCTCCAGAAATAGTTACCTAAATTAGTGTTATTCACGAAGAGAAAGAAAATTGAATAGACTTCTCTTTTTAAGTTGGCATTCAATATATCAAAATGTTACAGAGGAATAAAAAAAAGATTAAGATTCAACCTGGTACCCTTTCTGTGTTGCAAAGCTGCTTTGAAATGGGCTTGTTCAATACAGCAGCAGCCTAAATCTCAAGTTTCTATTGAAAACTGCCTTGGAAATGAGTGCCATACTGCAAAACTCAGGGAGGAAAGGTGGAATAGAGACAGAGAAAAACCTCTGCATTTACTTCAGCATCAAACAGATACAAAATCGTCAGACTGAAAAATGAAGCATTGTGATTTCAGCAGATGAAGGTCTGCTGAAAGGGGAAGCAACAACTGTTTGTTGGTAGCTTCAGCAGAAACACTGAGAATTCAGCAGAATAAAGCTGCCTTTGAGCCTTACCTGTGACTCATCAGTGGGGAAACTGAGGCTCAAGGGAGGTTTTGATGTCAGCACCCAAACCAGGAGAAAAAAACCTTTCCCAGACTGCTGGTCTGACTCCTTTCAACAAAACACTGAATATTTCCATCCCTCTTGCAGCTCCCTTCCCCCACAGGAGTGGAAATTGTTCCAGCTGGTACCCAGATTGTCACCAGTTAACTGAGACTGGATCCCAAAGGTGCAGTGGTAGAAGTCCATGACTATCAGTAGAAGGCCATTTCCATTTTGTGAAGCCTAAACTGAACTTATTCTGATTGCTTGGGGTTTTGTTTTGTTTTCATCACAGAATGAAACAATACTGAGAGCCTTTTTAATTTCTGTATAATTTGGGAAACCATTTCGATCAGCCAGTTCTCTGATAACTGTATTATTAACTCAGACATCATAGGTTTAGATCATCCACACTAAAATATTCCAGTAAGAAAGAGAGGAAAGCAATGAAAAAAAAGGTGAGTTGGAGAGAGAGAACTTACTGTGAAGAATGCAGAAGTCTCTGACTGTTTAATAGATAAGAATGAATGCTGCTGTTTAACTAGATCCAGCCACTGAAATATCTAATTAAAACTGATGTGCTTATTTAGTTTCCAATTCATCACAGGTGGGCCCACATTAATGTGAAAATGAAAGTAAATTACCAGCATTTGGCAATCTCACTGAATGTCATTCACATTATTAGCTCAAATCTCAGAATGCATTTTAAAATATGGTTCATAGGTAATAACGTGCTTGAGAACAAGTGAAACCTTGAATCTCTGTCTCAGTATTTTACTGGCAAGTGTGAATTCAAACTTTACTGGGGGAGCTGCCGGATAATGCTCGTAGAAAAGTGCCTTTAGGCAGAATATTCTGGGGGAGCTTCACTCGCTTTCCTACCACTAATATCACTTGGGAATTGTTGTTTATGTTGGCCTCCCTCCTACCTGTCCCCCTCCAGCTAGAAGCTCATAATAACTTGAAGTCATTTAATTGTAACCAGATTTCAGGCTCACACTCAGATCACGGAGACCCTGTGTGATTCAACTGCAATGTATTCAGCTTCATAAATGCACAATGGAAAGGAACAAATAGACTTGAAAATAATGTGTCTTCCAAGAGCATTTGAATTTTCTTTGTAAATATTATTTTTGTAAATAGTATGTATTATGCGCGCTTCAGCTGGTTGCTAAAAGAAAACTAAAATACATTTGATTTTGACTTAGAAAATCTATGCAAATCTTCAAAATATGTAAGAATGCATTTAAGCCATAGGTTTTTATGAACTGAATGTTTAGCCAGTGCTCAAAGTGGGACTGTGTATTATTGTCCAGAAATATACATCCCTTCAAATACAGTTAGCAGGATTCTACTAAACTGAAACAATTTTCCATCTGTATTTTTTTTTGAGTCCGTGCAACCAGCATCTCATAAAATGAAATACTATAATCAGGGGCTTACCTCAGTTGCTTAATGTCTCTTCAGATTTCTCAAGTTCAGACAATTATTTTATTTTACAGTTAATCACAGCATTGTCTTGAGTATTATTGGAAACTTAAAACTCTTAACACATGGTTACTATAGTGAAAAGGGCAATTTCTGTTTCAAGACATCAAAATAATTTTTCCTCTGCTACTTTCAAAACCAACACTTTTCATTTAAAAAAAATTGTAAAAATATTTTTACTGGATTTGAAAAATACTTTTTCAATATTTTTGTGTTTTAATAGTCTTCCCCACTATCCTTTTGCCATTAAAAAGTGAATTAAGGGAATTTATTAAAATGTGCAATGAGATATAGATAGATAGCTAGCTAGGTAGGTAGATAGACAAAAATATATATATGTATATATTATATAAATGTGCATATATATAAATGTAGATAAATTTCTTCAGTAATCAAATGTGAACTGCAGCCTCTGTTTGTATTGGAAAAAAAATAATTCTTTCCTTGGCCAAATAGCTGTGTCAAGGCACTGCAGACTCTTGCAAGCACCATTTTAAACACAGTCTCCCATTATCAACCACACAAAACATTCCCAAGACCTGTATTGCAAAGCTAAGCAGGCTACAAAATCTCACTTTTTTAGAGAGAGAAAGCAAAGAAAGGCAGAATGAGCCTGAGTACCCAAAAGGAGAAAAAAGGAAGGAGAGAGAAGGAAAAGGACTAAGAAAAACATAGTGTGCCAAAAAGAAATCAAATTAGGCAAAAATTAATTTAAGGAAAGAAAAAAATAGATATGATCAAAGGTGCTACATCACTTGTATAGTCTTGAAAGAAACCCTCAACCCTATGTGGTTTTAAAAGCAAAGAAAAAGAGGAAATATGCATATTCCTTATCCAAGGGACGTGATAGAACTGTCTTCCCATGCTTTAGACAATGTAGAATTGATCTCAAGCTGAGGAGTTGCTAGCCAAGCCTTTTGGAATGCAAGGGTGAGAGCATCCTCCAGTTCTGTCAGAAAGCACAGCCAGGGTGTCGCCAGGCCCCTGAAAGAGTGAGGAGAGAACACTGACATCCCTAGGAACACTGACTGGGCAGTAGCTGGAGATCCTGCTTTCTGTCTCCACCCCACCACACAGTGTCCCTTCAAAGACTCATTTGTGGTATACGTAGGGAGAGAAGGCATAATGCAGAGAAACTGGTGGGAAATAATAAGAAAGAAGTGCTCTAGTTTGATGAGGATAATAACCTTTCTAACTGGTGTCCTATCGTATTAGGTTCCCCATGAAATTATTTAAAACAGCAGGGAATCAAACATCCCCACGTTATTAACCTCTAACTCGTGCTTATTGAAGAAAATCAGGCAGATATTTTATGTGAGGCTTCCCAGATGATGGCACATAGCACAGTGAGGACCATGTGTAAGACCCCAGGCTCACCCCACGAGCTCATGCAAGGGGTTTTATGCCAAAAATATGTAAGGCCCCAAAAATCCACCCAATGGATTTATTAAAAGGGCCTTAGGTTCTTTTACACCTTGAGGCTACACACCGGAAAAAAGCTATGACTTCTTCCAGAGATCAAGATAACACTCTTATACTGGTAAGCTTTGGAAGATAAGAGAATTTGGCAAAAGTTTAAAGCAAACATTCAATAAACATAAAGTATTTCACAAAGCATTGACTTACCAAATGCCAATCCATCCTGGTTTAAGTTACCCAAATATTAAGAAAAGGGAATTAGAAGAAGAAGTAAAGAAAAAGACAGAGAAAGAGCGAGAGAAGAGAATTATAGATACCATCTCAGATCCAGCATAGAACCAGCTACTACAAATCCAAAGACAATAGGGCCATGACACTGTGGAGGCCTCATGGTGTTGATTTTATTTGCTTTGGACTCCTGAGGCCACCATGCCCAGGTTTCTGTCCCTCCAGCCATTTGGGATCTGAGTTAGGGGCTCCAGGGGGTGTGGTGTGGGGTTGCAGGTGTGCTGATGACTTAGAGCTACACTAGAGGCTCCCAGGGAGGCAGGATATGGGGGCAGAGCACCATTCCACCTTGGCAGAACCTGATCTGCTCCCTCCCACACACACAGTTATTTCGAGCCAGCAACAACTTTTTTCCAGTCTATCACACCATGGGACCAGGTCCACATGCTGATGAGGGACAGCCCTCCCACTGTGCCCCACCTCTGGCGGGCTGGTTGCCATCCCCAGGCTGCCCAGTGGCCACCATGACCCATAGCTCCCTGTTTGTTTCTGACCAGCTGTGTGGGGCCAAAGGTTTCCCCATCCACTCTGGGAAGGCAAATACCCAAAAGCAAGAGAAGGTGCTGTGTACGCTACGAATCACAACACAACACTGGGGTGATACTGGCTGCACTATTAACACGGCTATTAATAAGGCATTTGTATATGGCTTTTTAGATGAGAGCTAATCTAGTGTAAAACATTTTAAAGCCAACTGAACACCATCTATTAAAAGGAACAAAATTTTCAATCCAGAAATTGGCCAAGCTGGGAAACCAAAGCATTGTACCATCTTTCTTACATCACTTGCGCAATTTCTAGGTGCAGCGAAATACCATACAGAAGAAAAACAAGTTGCCACATTCAAAAGTAGTTATTAGATAAGTCTGTGGATTTATATTATCTAAAGACATAGAGCTGAATCGTATAAATGGTAGGCTGTTCCTACTTAGTCACAAATTGTGTTGGGAAATAATGTAGCACTTTTTTTTTAATTGTGATCCTCCATCAGAGCAGTTCATTGTCTGGCTGGGGATCCACTGCTGGTTTTGGGTTTAAACATTATATTTTACTTAAATTCTTTGTAGGAAATATTTTTTTTTCTGTTGCCAACAATTCTTTTCTTTATTCCCAGCAAAACTCATTTGAGTGTCTATTTTTCAAATGCTTGAAAACCATTGAGCAAACCTTTTTATAAAATACTAAGGAATTTAGGACAACAGAAAGTCATTGAAATGCTACTTTGAAATATTTAAATCTTCAGAGGGCAGGTTCAGTTTTTTAGGGGTTTATTTTTGACATTTTTGAAGATATACATACATAAATTATTGGTAATGCTGAATTCCAGCACTGGAAATGCAGCAAAGGACCTTGGCGGCACCACAACGAACAGCTGCTCGTGAAGAGCCTGCCTTCCCAAACACCCAGAGGAAGGTAGGGAGTGCTGAAGTGTTGGCTGAATATTCAAAAACACTGCAAAGAATAAAAACCTCACCATAAAACAAAATGTGAGGAACACATCTCTGTTCCCAGCGCCCCTTGGGCAACACTGCAGGAAGGACCTGGCTGTATATTTTACACCTCTGCTATATGCTCATACAAACACACTTTAAAAAAAAAAACAACAAAACAAAACCGACCAAACAAAAAGAGCCTTATTATTATTTCAGTGTCTCTGAAATAACATTGGTGTCCCGTAGAAAAGAAGTATTTCCCATGTACAGCACCACATAATCATTTAGCTGCACAGTGGGAGGTATTTGCCATCTTCTAAAGTATCACTTATTAGCCCTGGTGGGGCTGCAACTGGCAAAACGACAGGTTGATCCTGTACAATCAACCAAATGGTTTGAAGGTACTGTGGGGAGATGAGTGGGCTCTCTTCTGAGAGCAAATGCAATTTAGCAATAGAATGAGAAGGGTAGGAGAGTTCTGTGGTGTTGTAGGGTCAGTTCTGAGAGGTATGTTGATAGTCTACATCGTCCTCAAGCAAAGACATGCCTGTCAAGAACAAGGACCATCGCTAAGTCTGGGGATGTGCACACATGTGTAATAAAAACAGATTCCTCCACCGAGATTTTACAAGCCAGGTTTATGACCAGACAACATACAGATGTAATACACAAACACAGAGGAAGAGAGGAAAGGAGATAACAGTAAAATGAACATGCATTTTTCATAATAGGCAGTAATTTCGTGGCTTAATTTAATCAGTGGTCTAACTTAGTGCAGTACCTTGCTTTTTTCCTGTCCTCATAAGTTTTAAGGCCTCATTAACATATGATGCGTGTGGAATATTTCACAGAAACTGCAGTCACTAAGAGTAGTCCCACAAGCTTTATGGCATGTTTCACAGATTTCACAGAATATTCTGAGTTGGAAGGGACCCACAGCAATCATTGAGTCCAACTCTTAAGTGAATAGACTGTAGAGGGATCAAACCCACAACCTTGGTGTTATTAAGCACGATGCTCTAAACAACGGAGCTAATCTCAGGGTTGTCTATATGGGATCTTATTCCATTTTAAGTACTGGTCCCAACAGAAAGGTTAGTTTCAAAAGATTAGTAAGGTGTTCTGCAATAATTGACATTTTCTGTAGTAAGAACCCTGAATGAGTGCTGAATTTTGCTCTGCAATGTGGGAAGTGCAAGCCAAAACTTTTAAGGATGTTCACAGCATTGTATTGTCTGACTTCTGTTTACTCCTGTGTTGCATTTGGAGCGGGCTTTGGGAACTGCTGGCAAAACAAGAGGTTTCAGCACCGTAAGTTATTAGGTGTTGCTATCATAAAACCACTTCCACAGAGAAGAGGAAAGTGTTACATCAGTTTAGATGGTGAAGTTAAGCTCTGGTCCTGAGGACACAGTTTGAGCTGGAGAAGAGGGCTCACAACGTGCCACTGGTTTCCATAGTAAAATAGGTTGTGTATGACTTGGCGATGTCATTAACTATGAAACTATGTACAAAGTGAGGGGTAATAGCCTTTTACGTTTGTATGCTGTCACTATTCATATTCTTACCTTCCATGTGAAGACGATCTCCTGTATGATGTAGTCTCAGGAATACCTGCACAGGTTTGGCCATGAAATTGTTTATTGATATATACGATCACACATCTTTAATTACACTTCAGAAGGTCACATAATACAGTAGGCATTTTTTTTAAGGCCCACAAGGCCCTTAAAAATAAAAGGAAGAACAATCTTCCTCCTACCTGTATTGAGACCAAAATATACATTGGTGCTGCCAGAATTGATTTGTATATAATTGAAATTTATCTTGCAGGTTCAAATTTTAAAGAAACTCAAATCTGGTGCCAGCCAAACAGGGCAGTAGAGTTAAGGGAGAAACTATTTTTGCCAAATTATTTTAATGTGAATTTACTGATCTTGAAAGATGCTGCATTAGTGATAGCACTTTATTTATCCAAAGGAGTACAACGTGTGACAGTGGTGCTCCTCAGCAAAACAGTTTAGTCTGTTTCTGGGAAGAAGCTCCAGGGAAAGGGTTTGCATCCCATTTAGCAAATCCACTGGCATCTTCTGGCTTCCTGGTCTTACCATTTTTCCTTGTATTTTTGAAATTTTAGAAAGAATGAGGAGACTAAAGAAACACTTACAGAAGTGCTAGCCTTATACTAACTTTCCTGATGTTTACACCTATCTATCGAGAGGATAGGCCTGTTGTGTAAATTTTAACTTTTCTACAAATTGAAACACAAGATAGGATATAATTCTTCATGCTTATTATGAAAATAAAGTACCCAATCTAAGATTGTTACAACCTTCGCAGAGAATTCCGACCCTAGTATTTCTAGAGAATCCTATATATCCCAAGTCTGTGCTCTCACTCCAATTACACCTCACTGCCTTCACAGAGACATCTGCAAGTATCTAAACTGGTATTTTGGTCCTATTCAGCATCTGATGAGATATACTTACAATTACATAGCTGTAATAGTACTCACTGGATAGTACAATAGGCTTGAGTGGACTGTTTAGCTCTGGAATTTTAACTAATTTTAAATCAAATTTTGAATTTCATGCCCTTCCTTCCAAACAGAAGGGTGTTACACCTTCTGATTATGTATTAGGTGAGGTAGATGTAGCAGAATAGCACACACAAAATGTTCAGTTTCCTTACTTCTGCAACACATTTCCTCCCCATTTTAGCATTAATCATTTGCCACCGTAGAGTTAAGCCCAGAATAATGTACTTTCAATTAACACAAACAAAACCACATCATCAATAGCATCATCATTAACAATCAGCAATTACTGCTTAGTTACAGCCCTTGTTCCAGCTTTGGGGCACAGTGCATCCCCACACTGAGGACGGTGATGATTCCTATAGCAAAGGTCAGCCTTACAGCCTCTCTGAAGCCAGTCATCCAGACGATTACCATCATTGACAGTTTTTGCCAGAAGCACACTTATTGAAAGCAATGTGAATGCCACAAGGACTGTGTATAAAAATAGAGGAAAATTGTCTGCAGTCTTCCCTCATCTCCTAGTTGCCAATTGTAATTAGATCTTCAGGCTGCTTTGCAATCAGCCATCAGTTCCATGGTATAAAGACCTCTGCAGCAGAATATGCACTCTATGTCTTTATCATCAGAGTCCTCCAGTCATTCAAATGGCTTACAGTAGAGATATCTTTTCTATATAACTTGGAACATCCAGGGAAAAAAGAAAGAAAACTGAGTACACCAGAACTTCTGGAAGAAACTGAAAAGGATATCGATTGCAGTTCCTGTGCAGCATTTCCTGATGCAACCCCACACTTAGCAGAATTACCGAAGTAAGGTCAAAAAGAATCTTCATTTATACATTTAAAGTGCCAACTCCTTTTACATTTTTCAATACATAGGATTTTCTCCCTTCATACAACACATTTAATCTTCTGTGCATCACCAATTTAATATTCATAATTTCAGTGTTTTGTGGGATCCAGTCTCAATTTCATTCTACTGACATAAGCAAAAAATATATAAATGACTTCTAAGATTATATTCACCTACATGTTACATGATGTCTCTGCATTATTTTGTCTCAGACAGTAGTGCTGTTGTTTAAATAATTTGTACTATGGTTGTATTGATTTATTAAAAGATATACTCAGAATCCATTTTCATGGCATTTAGTTGTTAGATGCATACACAGAAGAGTGTTCACCTTGTTGACTTAAAATCTATCCTCTTTGTATTTATTACCCTTAAAGGAATCTATATGGACAAAGACTATTTGCACCAGTGCCCTGATTTTCACCATAAAGAATATCAAATAAATACTTTTTTTAAGTCTCACTCAGCTAATTGTCTTTTAAAATGTAGTTAATATGTCAGAAATATCTCTCAGCTATACATCATTTACTAAGCAATGCCAGAAATTACAGTAAGATGTTATTTTTCTGTTTCTGAACATCCTGCTCCGTAATTCTCTTTAGAGGAACTCCATGTGAGTGGTACAGAATAAGAAATGTTATATCTCATAAAGCCATAGACTACCAGCACACCCCCCCCAAGGTGAGTTTCAACTGCTCTATAGCTAAAGAGGCTATTCACCAGCAGAAGACTTCAGGATACAGAGGAAAACTGTCTGTGTCTGCTGAGCCTGGCTATTGAAGCTGGCAAGTTTCATCTCCATCCTCTCTGATGCTCATCCTATGAGGAAAAAAGAGAGCTTCCATAGTAAGGACAGTTGTGGTCAACCTAGACATAGGAGCCCACTGCAATTTTGAAAGCTGTTTCTTTACTAAATAGGAATATTAATGACTCTGAGGAATTAATTCTGGAATGGAAGTTCCTACAACTTCCATCCTTACTTATAAAAGCATTGTTAAGAAAGAACTAGTGCTATATTCCCATGGTTGCACCCTGTCTCTCTAGATGAAGAAAATATTTCAAGTGAAGGGAAGGGGCCAAAAGTTAAGAGTAAGACTTTCAAGTAATGTTTCCTGAACCCTGGAAATTGTCATGCTGAGCTCCTCAGGTGAAAATTCAGTTTCTGTGCATTCCAATCTTCTTTCAATATGCCCATCTGACTCTCCAGATTCATTAACTGAGCAGCCACATTTTCTAGCAGGTTTCCTACAGTGATTGAAGTTTGCAACACATCTATTTCTGCATATAGCAATTCCAACACTTCTCAAAATGATCCCTTAAAGTCCAGACTTGTGGCAGATTGTCTTTCCAGCAGGACAGCACAAGATGGGCTCTGGTATGTGTCTTGAGATGTAGTGGTAATGCACGTTGAAATAAATTAACTATTTATACAGAGCATTTCCTCTCAGAATTGTATGAGCTATCTACCTCACAAACCATGCATATAAAAGTATGAGATTGAGACAAGGGAGTTTATGCAGGTCAGGATCTTAGGTACTAAGAATACACCATGTTTCAGAAACCCGATGAACCTGGGTAGTTTTGAATATAACAGTGATGTTATTCGGATCACTAAATGTTGTGATGTAAACAATTTTGCAGGATCAGGGATTAATGATTCAATTTAGGCAGTGAAAAGCAGCTTTATACCTTGGTGCAGAATGACCTTTAGGCAAGACTGGAACTTTAGGCAAGACTACTTTTGTTTGTTAAGAACAGTTTTAACTAACCTGTATTTCAACAGTCACAGAATTAATTACAAAAAGGAAAGTTCTCAAAGTTTTCCTCATTTTTTTCCCTCTATAAGTCTAACTGTCTGCTATGAGAAAGTTATGAAAAATAGCTAGCTAGCAATTGTATAGATTCACATCAAGTGAAAATATTTCAAGAGTTTTGTTATATTGTGACATCTACAACCCTCACTTAGTAGGTTTTTCACCTACTCTAACCACAAGTTGCAATCACACTTGTTTCCTGCATGACTCCAGCCAGCTGAACCCAAGTGAGCTTCAGAGAAATGAAAGTTAGGGCAACAACATGTGTGATTTTTCTTTAACTCTTGTGTTTCCAATATAAGAAAAATTAAGAAAAACAGGCTAAGATACAGACTTACTGCTGAGTAGCACAAAAGTGATGCTAGGAGTTGTGCACTCAAAGAACTGGACAGTGAACATCCAGTTCCAATTCTTCCTTGTCGCTTTTTGTCAGGATTAATTCTAAAATCATAGAAAAGGTTGAGAAAGACCTCTAAGATCATTGAGTCCAACTGTTAACCTAACACTGCCAACCAAGTCCACCACTTAACCATGTCTCTAAGGGCCATGTATACATGGCTTTTAAATACTTCCAGGGATGATGACTCAGTCACTTCCCTGGGCAGCCTATTCCAACCATCCTCTCCATGTTTACAACCCTCTCCATGAAGAAATTTTCCTAATATCCGGTCTAAACCTTCCCTAGTGCAACTTGAGAACCCTCACCTTACTACAACCTCCTTTCAAGTAGTTGTAGAAAGAAATAAGGTGCCCCCTGAGTTTCCTTTTCTCCAGGCTGAACAGCTCCAGCTTCCTCAGCTGCTCCTCATAGAACTTGTACTCCAGACTCTTCACTAACTTTGTTGTTCTTCTCTGGACTTGCTCCAGCACCTCAATGTCTTTCGTGTTATGAGGAACCTAAAACCGGACACAGGACTAGAGGTGCAGCCTCATCAGTACCGAATATAGAGGGACAATCACTGGTCCTGCTGGCCACACTATTGCTGATATAAGTCAGGATGTCACTGGCCTTCTTGGCCACCTGGGCACACTGCTGGCTCACATTTAGCTGTCTGTGAACCAGCATTCCCAGTCCTTTCCAATAGGCAGCTTTCCAGCCACTGTACCCCAAGCCTGTATGGGGTTGTTTTGACCACAGTTCAGGACCTGGCACTTGGCCTTTTTGAACCTCACACCGTTGGCCTCAGCCCACTGATCCAGCCTGTCCAGATCCCTCTGTAGAACCTTCCTGCCCTCCAGCAGATCAACACTCCCAATCAACTTGTTATCGTCTGCAAACTGACTGAGGGCGCACTTAATCCCTTTGACCATATTGTTGACAAAGATATTAAACAGTTCCTCAACACGGAGCCCTGAGGAACATCACTCACAACCAGCCACTAGTGGATGTAACTCCATTCAACACAACTCTATGGGTCCAGTCATCCAACCAGTTTTTTACCCACTGAACAGTGCACTTGCCTAAGCCAGGAGAAGCCAGTGTCTCCAGAAGAATGATGGAGGAAATGATATTGCAGACTTTACTAAAGTCTAGGTAGACAAAGTCTACAGCCATTCCCTAATGCACTGAGCAGGTAACCTTGTCATAGACAGAGATCAGGTTAGTCAAGATCATGAATTAAGGCTATCATGGGCACTGCAATCCATAAAACACAGTGCCAACTTTACCAACTTTTTTTTATGGGAAATGACATTAAAGCAGCCGCTTCTGTATCTCTGGTAAGCTCCACATATTGTACAGACAGCTCTGAAGTTGCCTTTAGATCTGTCATATGGTGCAAACAGCTGTCGATGAGCCATGTGAACTGCTTTGACCTCCTGTATGCCATTTTCCTCTGGCTTCCCTTTGGCTTTGAGCATGCGGCCTCTTTTACACAGCTCACAGGATTGCCACAGATAAGTTTTTTTCCCATTTGAAGGGATCAGTAATTTTTCTTGGAGAATGCAAATACAAATCAATAGATTCTCATCTTAACATAAGGGAAATGTTTATTTTTAAATGAACTCTGTTTTTACCCCTGAGACTAGTACAAAGCAACCAGAAGAGGCTCCATTAGAGCTGCACGGGGGATTTCAAGACTCTGCTTCACTTGTCCCCATTTCACATTGTCAAAACATGTAAAAACAAAGGATTTCATTTCACTTACAAAAGACATGTCAGTAAGTGTACAGCTTCAGAAGGAATTTAATTACATGGTGTCTTCACAGGTGACAAGGTGCTAGCATTTGTGTATATAAAAACTACCTGAACAAGCTTTCAGGAGGATTTTTCCTTCAACACAGGGAAATTAGGGCTACTATGTCTCACATTAATTTAAGGTCAAGAACTCCATTCAGAGGAGTAGGACCATGGATTGCCTGAATTGGTAGCAGAATAAATGTAGAATATGTCCATTGAATATTCCCTTTCTCCTACTGGACAGCACAATGTTTTTTCACATATATCTTATTTTTTTTAGATTAATTTTATCTATTTGAAATTTGATTGATTTAGCTAGAAAGTCAAGTCGTCTTTACATGGCATGCCTTAGACACCAAGTGGTCTGCTAGGCAGAAATTTCATCAGATACCTCTGCCCTTTAAATTCCTCATGTAGAGAAAGAGGCAGTGTAAAACCATAGGAATATGGCAGAGAGCTGTTCTGGGGAGCTTTACCAACCTATGAACCCTGAGTACAGCTGGAATCAGGAGCAATGGATCTCCCTGTGGGCCCCTTCCATCAGTGCTGGGCAAACACCACATACCCCACTTCTGCCATGGGGGAAAATGCTCCAAGAGATTTCAGTGCCAAAGTGTTTAAGTGACATATCCTATGCTCGGGACAGTACTGAGCAGGATATGACAGAAGATGCAGCTCTAGAACCCAAATTTTGCTCCAGTAACCTGCATGGCTTGCCGAAATCCTGCAAGTCTTAGGCAGGGCTGAGCTGTTTAAGACCAAAGACAAAATTTGTTTTCTTGTGTTTAGACTTAACAGAGTTACATTTCATTTCACATTCCTTATTTGTACAGCAAAGAAGCAGATTGATATTTCAAAACCTTTTCCAAATGTTTATTTTAAGCAGTGATGGAGGAACTCTGTATTTTACATATGGTTAGTGGTGCTGTTTGCAAGTTATCAGTCATCAGTTTAACTTTTAATCAAAGGTTTTAAAACATTTGTGTCTCTTTGAAAGTTTCACACATATTTAAGTGGAGCTTGATGAGTAGCAAAGTTTTAATTAAGCAGGTGTCCAGTGATGGATGCACACCTCCCTGGGAGCCCCTCCTGGGGGCTATTTCTGGGTAGCAAGCCACTGAGTAGTTGAGAGGACAAGTAGCTGAGAGTAAGTGTACTGACAACACACCTTATTAAGTACAAAATCTGTACAGCAAAAAAATCAAAACAGGAAACAAGGACAGGCTTCGATGATTATAAAAGTTGCAAAGATAATTCTACAGCTACAGGCACGTATTACACATATTACATAAATATTGTAAAGATTGTATTTATATCTCTAATGTTAGATAATTATTTGCTATTCTATTATAGAAATCTTTATACACAAGTTTTCAATTTTTTGTTTTGCTGCTTCTACCTTATGATGATTGTCTTTGGTTATATTACCTTATTTAAGTTCACTGTTTATTCCTCTGCTACTAGAAACAACAGAAAAGGATGCAAACAATGTAGGAAAATAATCTAATCAGGAGGGTCTAAGAACCAGCATTTCTGATTCCTGTTGTTACTTTTCTCCGTTCTGGGGCATATATATAATACATATGTACTACACAGCCTTAGATACTTTATTCTTATTAATTAAAATGTTATAGATTTATGTGCAGACACATTACATAGCTAGAGAGACAGGAACAGGTACTAAACATTCACAGACAGATATGAAGATTTAATTATGCAAGCAGCTTTGAAGCCTTGCAATCAATGTATATATACACATACACACACAAGTTCATACATACACTTACATGCAAAGTGACATTAATCCTATATATCATGCAACGACAAGTGATGTTCACAAGCATTATTTTCTAAATGACAGTTAAAAATAAGCATACATCTATTGTATTCAAAAGACAGAATTCAGTTCCTTTAACCAGTTAAAATATAGAATACTTTAACCAAGAACAAAGATGAGTAATAGATTTAACATGGGAAGAATTTTAGAAAACTTAACTTCAGAAAAATAAAATATATAAAAGTGAGTCAAATTGTTTTAATTTTTTTTGATGTTTATAAAATTCTAAACTATTAATAAATATATCTGATAAATAATTATGATAGTCTCCATATTTCTTTGTTTAATTCTCAGTTTTCTTGCAAGATCTTCTTGAAGTTTGGTTGTAATGGATCATTACATCCATAATGTGCTCAATGTTGGAGTGAATTTTGAACAGTTTTTAGGCTGCATACTGTTTTCTTCCAGATAATTTACTGGATTAAAATTAGCAGTGTGAAAAGCTGTAGAGAAATCTAAATGCCTGCCAAATCAAAGAAATAATCACATTTTTATGAATATTTAATATCATAGTCATGGCAAATAAGGCAAGTAATTAGTACTTACCATAAATTTGCAAAGTATTATTTTATGTAAATGTTACATTCTACTAGTTTGATATGAATTATTCATTGTATTACCAGACACTGACACAAACCAGCAAACACTAAAATCTATGTGTTATTAGTTTACTTACCTTTAATGATATTGTTTAGAGGGTATTTTTCTGAGATTACTATTTTTTCCCAAATGGGATGGAAACAAGAAGAAAGTCATTTAAAGTCACCTACTGCACATTCCAGTATTGGAGAAACTCAAGATGCAAATCAACAAAATGCAAGTTCTTTCATGTGTACAGATGAAGAGCTCTCAGCTATGTCTCCGACTGCAAAGACTGCACAGGTGATTACTATTAATGAAGTATGGTAAAAGGTGTTTATAAAAATAATGGATGTGGGAGAGAAACTAACATCTTTAAAGATGACTCCCATAACCCCTCACAGTCGGGGAACTAAAGGATGAAGAGAGAATCTAGACCTGACCATAACAGACAATATCCAAATAGCACTTCAGGATAAAAAGGCCCCTCTAGTTTATCTACAGGTGCTGGGTTGTCATATGTGTTTCAGGGCTTGGCTGATAACTTTTCTTGATTCTTACAAAATAATTTCATTTTCCTGATTTGTGATTGGCACCTACTGATCCCTGAAAACATCAACCCTCATCATACTTCCAGTGCTATAGTATATTAAATGACCAAAGCCGCTTTCAGTTCTTGCTCCATCTTAAGTATAATCTCGTGCTTCTTCTGGTATTAATGAAATCTTTCATTCTACTGTAACTGCCAAATTTTCACTGATACACTCCGTCTTTGGAGTCACCAGTATAGTTACTCAACACTAATTCCTAGAACACATATCCCTTTGCAATTACCTTGTGACGGTGAAGATACCAATAACCTTCTAATCTATTTTTCACTTAACAAAATATTTTATTGACCCTTGATGAGCAGCATCTGACTGTTTGATTGTACAAAGTGAGTTTTCTCCAAACAGTAAATCTGTCAGTCTTAACAAATTACATCCACTGCTTTATACTTATCAGCTTGCTCTGTAGCAAACTCATCAAAATTAAAATCTCCTTATGCTATACGTCCTCTCCTTTGGTAAATCCATGTACATTTTCTGCAGAAAAATTTATCTTTTCTAGCATTTATCTATACTAGTACAAACCAATTAATTGTTCATGAGACTTTAAGACTAGCTGGTTTTGGAGTCAAATTCTCACAAAAAAAAGATCTGATATTTCATATGCGATAAAAAACATATATTGGTCCTTTGCATCATAGTTCAACTTAGAGGCATCACAAATTACATTTGGGATCTACCAAGGGGTATTATAACTTTCAGTCTCTACCTCACTCTTCACCTGTCTGGCAGTGTCTTAGAGCAATAGAGTTCACAGTACACAGGCGAAAAGTCAATGTTCTGGTTCTATTTTTGTCAAATCTCACCAAAGTAGCAAAGAGTTTTAGAGTTCTAACAGAACTCTTAATGGTAAAAATGTAAATTATTTACATACAGTAAAAAACTGTATTACCATCCTTGAACAGAGTTTTGGAGCAACTGAAGTTGTTTTACTTGTGGTAAGTAAATCAGACTCAGATTACAGGCTGGTAGAGTTAGTTGTCTCTGAGCCATTGTCTCTGAATCAGGAGTTTGCAAGCATGAATAACGTTGGTCTAAGTTTAATTTATTTGATATAAATACAGCTTTCTTAATGCAATCTTAAATCCGTGTTACTCATGCTTTTCAGTGATTGGTATCTGGAGTTTTGTTCACCAAAGACAAATTTTAGCCTTATGTGCTATTATTACAATGTAGATGTGATTTTGAGTCATGTCACGCTAAGGCATGCACCAATCAGAATGCCTCTATAGCTTCTACTGAATTGTACAAAATTAAAAACATTCCATTTCCAGAGAACTGAAATAAAAGGATTTTAGCTAAGGGAGAAGGGCCAGGTTTAAGATGAATATCAGATGTGGCTTCATAAAATGAAATATTTCAAAGTATAGGAAAAAAGGTGTCTCAGCAGGTCTGGGAACAGCACTATTATACAGCTCCTCACTGTGAGCTCATGTTTTCATGCTGTACTTGGGAAGTTCAACAAGGAACTGGCAGCTAAGGATCAAGTATTAGAAGCAGTTATACAAACGACAGCTCAGTATCCCCCATTTTAAATAAAAGCTTGCCAGCTGGCAAGTGGGAGAGAAGGAAAGTTCTTGTCCTTGTGGGTGGTTTGGACTATGCGAACCATCAGTCTTTACCCTAACAAAACCCTCATCAGTCTTTGGGAATTGCATGATTTCCCTTAAAATCACCCTTGTGTAACCTGTTTTATTTAGGTTCAAATTATTTTCACCTCCAACTAGGCAAGTTAGCAGGGTCTGTAGAAAAGCAGAAAGGAGCAGATGTAATGATAAAAGCTCATGCAGAAGCATTCTTCAGTCTCTGATTCTTTCACCCTCTAGTACAGACTCTCCCTCATCCTGTACCCCACTCTGGCCTCCTCTCCCACATTCATAATGATAAGCAACATGTGCAAAGCATCCGATTAAAAACAAAATACTATTTGCACATTTAAAGTGATAGTAGAGAAGATACAAGAACACAGCACAATGGACAGCAAAAACGTGGTTCACATAAATGTTTGGTTTTAGCTTTAATATTTTAAATAAACATTTCCTTCCACTTAGACTCATCCTAATCTGCAATCTCCACCTGGTGTTTTTGAAACCAGATGGAAATGTAAATTATTTAAAATCATGAAATTCCATTAGCAGTTGGGCTTAAGTGCTTAAAAAAAATAGGAAGAAAGAGAACTTTTGAGGGTTCCAGAAGGTGACTGCGCCACCCCTTGTGTATGGCTGCAGCCACAGAGCAGGGTCCAGGAGCGCTCTGCTTCGTACATGCCCTGGTTGAGCTCTGAACACTGGTGAAGAAGATCTAGATCCAACTTGTGGCTGAGATTTGCATTGCAGCAACACCTGCAGCTTACTCATTCCCACAGCAGAAAGAGTGTGACCCCTGGAGAGCCTGCAAAGCAGACATCCATTTCACCTCCTAAACTGCTTCGAGCAATGCTACCTACTTTGCTTCTGTTCAATCGGGAGAAAGAATTTTCCAAAAATGTTCTTTGTTTTGTTTTGTTTTTTCCCCAAAGTGCAACCAGTGCCCATGGTGTTGTCCGTTCATTCCTTTTTGTAGCATAAAAGCTTGTGAGGAAATGCCATATAAAGAAGATGCCTGCATGAACAAATACTGCAAAGACTGAAAAGGACCATGAATAAGAAAATACAAACTAACTTCGTCCTTCTATATGCAGGAAATTTTGACCATGAAAATTAATAACAAAAATGACATTTGGGGGCATGGCATTCTTTTATTTCTCCTCTTTATTGAGGTCTTGTACTAAAGGTGATAAGCAAGCAACAAGTGATAATGTTATATCAGGCTACTCATAGCTCTCAAGTGCATCACAAGACAGGAGCCTAAATCCACTAGCATCAACAGTCTGAGACACAAGATGCTCCCCTCTCCCTTCCTTCAAGGTGGCTGCCTCCTGCCAACCCTCATCACCCTCTGCCAAGCTCTCTATTGCTCCGCACAGCAAGAAATCAAGTAGAGACTTCTTCCCCACTGGCTGGAGGACTATCTTCTTGCATCTTTAATATCAGTTTTTGTGAGTTGGGAGCACTCTGATTACTGTTTGCTTGGATTTATCTAGTATTTGGCCACATCATACTATAAAAAACTCTCTAAAGGCCAATTATATTAATTAATGTACAAGAACTTTAAAGAATATACAATGCGTAAGAATATATATGTACAAGAATATATACAGTGGTATGGATATATTGACATTTCTTGGTCATCTATATAGATGTACCATTTACAAAACCCACACCAGACCCACACTCATACCCATTCTGCCTCCATTATTGATCCCCAGTTATTAACAAGAATACTATTCTTAGCCAATTACTAATCACCCAACTTCAACTAGATGGTAACCACATCTCCATCTTTAATCCTGCTTTCACTGAGCAGAGAAGAATGGTTGGATTTACCTTTCATGGACCAAATCCACTGAAGGAGACTTAGCCACTGTAACACTACTCTCTCTATTCTAGTATGAATCCAGACCCCTACGAGAGATGGCTATGTCACCCTTGCAAAGTACAAGAAGAGTTTGGTACTTCTGAAGGGAATTCACAAGTATCAGCACATTGGCTGTTAATGCATCTTTTACACCCTAGGTCAGTCAGAGTGCTGACCTGGACCAAGTATTCCCCTGAGCTGGCACAGGTCTCTCCACTGCTTGGTTTGGACCAGAGATCTGAATCCAGGTCTGGTCTAAGAGAAAATATCTATATGAGAAATTTCATAAATCTTAAGCCATACAGTCAGAGGATACAACAGATAGTTAAGGGTACTGGATATGTGGGTGACAAGTGAGCAAGGAGCTGGAATCCCAGGTTTGATTTCAGGATCTGTAGTTGAAGGTGGTGTCAACCTCTATGAGTTTGGCCTTCTTTTTGCGCATTGCCTGGTCCAATACAAGTTCTATCAGCTACAAGTTTGCACACTGTGAAACTCAGAGACTGTGATTAACAATGATCATATTTACTATGGAAACAATCACTTTGGAATTTTTTTTGCTTTGTTCCTTCACACCAACACTTCTGTAAATCTATTATGCCCTTGGTGCTTGGGCTAATGTAATAGAAAAACTTGTCTAGGAAATCTTATACCTTCCTCTTATCTCTAAAATATTAGTATATTGGCTAAGGAAAAAACACTTGTGAGTGACAGATATGACCCTCTCCAGGGCACCATCTACCTACAATTCCTGGTATTTCATACCATTGGAAAAGCAAATCCTTGTTCTTAGGGAAAAACTTTATCAAATATTGTAGCACTAAAAGCATCCAGAAGTGGCAATGTAAGAAACAATCCAAATTTCAGTGTCTCCAAGTGAATTTCAGAGAAACTGCCTTATGGAAGGGAGAAAGCTGCTTGCTTCACACAGCTCTGTTCTGCTTCTTTTTATCATTTCATCATTTAAATTTTGGACAAGTTATTGTCATAGCTTTTTCTCTTTCCGGTTCCAAGGAATGAACCTGGGGCTTCTGATCAGGATGAAGAAACAAACAGAAAAAACATTCATGAAGCAAAGGCAATCTTGTCAAATCACATTTTAAAATAAAAATTATTTTAGGGTATAGCTATACTGTATTTATTGCGGCTTGGGCAAAGAGCACTGTATTCACTGAATGGATCCTCAGGACAATAGCTCTTGTTGCACAGGAATCAGTGGAACTAAATGTCCTGATGTTTGCTGTGTTCCTCAGAAGGGCTTTGCAGTCTGCATGGAGCTCTCTTTTTTGTGCCACCAGGAGCATACAGGCGAGCCAGTTTAAATCTAGCTAGGATATAACTGCATGTATTGCAGTCAGCTCGGCTGCAGAGTAACTGCAGTGTAGTGTCCCCTCCCATACAAAACACATTGCTCTATGTTGTTAATTTTCTATAAGCTTGCATACTCCATAGGTAGTCCAAAATTATCCTGTTTCATGGAAAGAAGTCAGCAGCCATCTGCACCAGAGTGAATGGCACTCAGCATGGTAGAGGTCCCAGCTGGGAGCAAGTCTTCCTCTCGTTATCATCTGAGACTTTCCCTCTTCCCTTTACAAAGCCCAGAGAAGCCATCAAAAAGTATTCTGAAATTTCCATAGCTTTATATTCATTTAGAGCTTCTTCTGTGCTCTCTGTGTAGAACAGCTTGCAGCATCTGGGGGTACTTCCCTTTTGGGGGTAGGAGCCTCCAGAAGTTCAGTTACTTTAGCCACAGCCCTCAGGGACAAACTGCTGTCATTCCTTCATCGTTATGCTGCAGATGATGCCAAAGGTAAAAGGAAAAAAGGAGGTCCAGCTGGGGTTGTACCTTCTATCTGTGCCATCTTGGACTCAGAGCTGCAGAAAAAGAAAACTTCTCTTCACTGCTTTAGGGAGATCAGAATTTGGTAGGGATTCCCCTCCATCCAGTGTTAATCAGAGAGCAGTACAGGTTGGACAGGTCATCCTTCTTAAAGGAGGCACAGCTACAAGGTCAGATGATAGTATTCAAAGCTTTATCGTGACAAATTCTGTAAACATCTAAGTGAGCAGGTAGTGCTCACTTTTCCATGGCTTCACTGTTCTCATCGTGTAACAGTTTTTCCTCATATCCACAAGGATACAGCTGGATAAACACATCATGTGTGTCTTATGAGTGGAGCAGAAAGGGTAAGAGTGAATGGGGTGACATCAGACTGGCGACCTGTCACTGGTGAGGTTCCGCAGGGCTCCATCTTGGGCCTTGTTCTCTTCAACATCATCATAAATAACTTTGACCCAGGACTGGAAGGGATGACACAAAACTCGGAGGAGCTGTTAACTCCCTCAAAGGCAGGGAGACCCTACAAAAAGACCTTGACAAATCAGAGGACTGAGCAATCACCATATGAAGTTCAACAAAGGAAAGTGCTGGATTCTGTACCTGGGATGGGGCGACGCTGTATGTACAAACTGAGGAATGAGATGGTGGAAAGTACTGTCACGGAAAGGGACCTGGGGGTCCTGGTCAATAGCAAATGGAATGAGTCAGCAGTGCCCTGGCAGCCAGGAGGGCCAACTGTGTCCTGGGCGAGCATCAGACAAAGCATCACCATCTGGTCGAGGGAGGGGATTGTCCTGCTCTGCTCTGACCTGGTGTAGCCAGGTGTAGCCTCACCTTGACCATTGTGTGCAGTTTTGGTCACTGTAGTATAAGAAAGATATTAAGCTGTTAGGCAGTGTCCAAAGGAAGGCAATGAAGATGGTGAAGGGCCTTGAGGGGAAGCTGTATGAAGAGCAGCTGAGGTCACCTGGTCTGTTCAGCCTGGAAGAGACTGAGGGGAGACCTCATTGCAGTCTACATCTTCCTCATGAAGGGGACAGAGGCAGGCACTGATCTGTTCTCTGTGGTTACCAGTGACAGGACCCGAGGGAATGGCCTGAAGTTGTGTCAGGGGAGGTTTAGGTTGGATATTAGAAAAGGATTCTTCTCCCAGAGTGTGACTGGGCACTGGAACAGGCTCCCCAGGGAAGTGGTCACAGCACCAAGCCTTCCAGAGTTCAAGAAGCATTTGGACAATACTCTCTGGCACATGGGGACTCTTGGGGATGGTTCTGCATAGGGCTAGGAGTTGGACTTCATGATCCTTGTGGGTCCCTTCCAACTCAGCATATTCTGTGATTCTGCCATATAATTTTCCTTGTTTTAGTTTCTGTCCATTCAATGTCTCTTGTCCTTTAACTGCACACCTCCATAAAGGCCTGGCTCCAACTTATTGCTAACCTCCTCATTGATTCTGGTACAGTTTCATTAGGTCCCCCAGAAGCCACCTCCTCTCAACTGAATAAGCCCAGTTCCCTCAGCCCCACTTCACAGGACAGATGCTCTAGCCCCTGACTACCTCAGTGGCCCTCTGCAGAATTTTCTTCAGTTTATTGGTGTCTTACTTGTATTGGAAAGTTCAAAACAGGATGCATTAATGAAGCTGTCAGGAAGATCAGAAGGAGCTGAAGGAGGGAAGCTGAATGGACCCCTCTTACTCTAGACATTGGTCAAAATAAAATGGCTAGTGGTCCCAGATCCACTAATACTATCACTGAAATGGAGTAGATTCAAACTGCATGTTGGGGTAGGAGGATGCTGACTATTTATTTTGACCAATGTCCAGAGTAAGGGGGGTCCATTCTTGATTTGCTGATTACCAACTTCGTAGGAAACACAATTATTCATAATAATAAAAAAATATATCACAAATTAAGTGTATGTATCTCTAAGGTAGGTTGCATTTTTAAGACAGGTTCAGTACAAGGATGGACTCATTGAGATGAAGGCACCTGAAGTTAGGTGTTTACAAGTACAGCACTGACCTAAACTCCCATTACAAAAAGTGGAGATATAGTTAAGATTGGGAGCTGCCCACATGCAGCTGGTCTGCTCAATAACCCTGCAGGCTATTTTTATCTCAAATTGAATCCTACCTGAAGAATTAAAAAATGGCTTTATATGACTTAGAAAATTCATTTCCTACTACACAGAGAGGAAATAAGGACCAGTGTTAAGTAATTACACTAAGCTTTGTGCCAGCTCAGTGTCTCTCAGTGGGTTGTTCTGAATACCAAACCTTGCTGCCTTAAGATGCTAAATGTAGCAGATCAGCTCCATTTAAAAATACTTCTCACAGCTCCCACATGCTTTGCATTTTGTCACAAGCCAACTGAGGCACAGGGATATAAGGCCCTCCAGAGCCCTCCAGAACTCCAGATTCTCGAGGGCACATCAGTAAACATAGACCCAACCTGGGATGTCATTTCCCATCTGGAGCAGCAAGTAGGTGACCGCTTCCACCAGCAGGTGCCAAGGAGAAGTTGGCCAACAAATGGAGACAGAGGAGAACTCCCAGGTGAAGGGGTCTGGCTGATGCAGTTGGCTGGGGCACAATATCAAGGGAGAAAGAATGGATCCTCCAGTAGTCACTATGCCATCTTTCTTTGTTTTCTTCTTTCTTTGGATCCAGGACAATTCAGGTCCAGATGAGACCAAGTTCAGAGCCAGCGGACCAAAGCAGTTTCCAGTTACACAGAAACCGTTCAAAGTTAATAAACAAGTCTCTGCAAATGGGAAGAAATAGATTGATGCATTAAAGCTGCACTAAGAGAGCAAAGAGAAAACAAATAATTCTCTCTGTCTGCCACAAGCTTCTCTTTAACTGAACACTATTGGAAAAGAAATGCTGTTGGTCCCCAGTGCAATGGTGGAAGGGGTGGGAAGGTTACGTGGGGAGAAGAAGAAATCACTTTATTTCTATCACGATGCAATAAGATATAAATACAATCAAAAGGGGTTAATCTAATCCTTTTGTGAAGCACTGAGTCAGAGAACAAGACAAAAACAAATCTGTGATCTGGAACTTCCTGAGCACCCACTCAGGGTGGATTAATGAGGAGTACACGGCTGTGAAATTACGTGCCCTCTGAGTCAGGAAAATGGTCCTAGTGGTGCATGACCTTGAAATGAGGGGAAGCAAACTTCACCTGATCCACAATTATAAAGACCTAAAAGGAGGGGGACTAAGGAGGAGAGAGAACACATTAAGAGCCGGGAAAATGTTTCTGAATATGAAACCAATAAAATAGTAAACAAACCCAAGGCTTGAAAGATGAATTAAATGTAGCCTAAAAAAATCCAGAGGCTTTAAAGGATACTGGCATTAGTGTTTGAGCATTATAAGAAAAGCTTGTCCTCTTTATTTACATGAAGTGGATATTTTGTTGCTGTTGTTATGGACTTAGTGATGTTTGTCTGCCTTCAATTTTCTCTTTGCAATGAAAAATTGTTGTGAGATGATTTCTAGTCTTAGCTGCTTTACATGACAGTATTATCAAGGATTCATCAAGAGGCCATCTGTCGAATTTATGAAAAAAAATGCAAAACCAAAACAGATGAAAAGGAAAGAGCAAGACAGAGACTGGTCCAGGGGACGATAGATGTGGCAGTATGTGCCTCGGTGTGAAAATTACAGCATTTAAATACTGTAGAATAAATTACTGTGCCGAAAAATTAGTGATGCTCTCCCACTTCAGATTCTCCCCTTATGAGAACATAATGAAATAGATCACAGACCAAATCATTTTTTCCTGTGGCTATTATTATATTCTAATGAAAAATTAAAATGGGGTAAAGACATAAAACCTGTAAGGGAATCAAATAAGCTAAGCTACTGAGTCATTTCTTAGGTATCTCCAAAATGTACAGCTGATGTGGAAAAAATAAATTCATAGCTTTTTATGTATGTAATAAACTGATCTCCCCCTGGTTTTCATAGTTTCTTGCATCTTTATAGCTGTGTAGACTCAAATACATGCCTGTAACATAGAAAGGATAATGGAAGGGGGAAAAAAATGATCGGTCTTCATTACAAGCTGGTTGAATTGCATATCAAAGTAAGTAGAATATAAACATCTATTCCCAAACCAAGTATATTGTATACAAAATTTGCTGTATATCTGCTGCTTTCTAATTAGGGTGACACCTATGTTTACATATTGTGCATGAGAAATAAAGTTCAATCAAGCAGGTACTTATTGAAATCAAGCCATTTGGATTTAATCAGAATCTAAGAGTTTAAGTCCAGTTTTTACTGTATTTTTTTGAAAGTTCATGTCTTTCGTAGCCTCTCCTTTCATTTGGCCTCCTTAAAGAATGTACTTGAACTTCTGTGAAAGCTAACAGGGAAAATATCTCATTGTTTGTTGCACAAATTCAAAGATTTCTAACAGTCTTTCCTTAAATGCAGTTTGCCTTTGTGTTTTATTGATTATGTTTGAAGTTATGAAAAACTAGCCACCAGGCTATCCCCATGAAAATGCAAAAAATCAGAATATGACATACCATAAATTTTTAAACATCACTATATTATTTAATAAAAAATTTTAGTTCTTCATGTCCTCACAGGGAGAAAAACTAAGAAAAAAAAGGCTGATATTGTGTTTTACCACACTTAGAAAGACATTCACGATAGTTGACTCTGACTTTCCTACCAAAACTTCCCACAAAAGTAAATGGCCTACCAATGATGACGATCCAATGATGACTTCCTGAACCTGAGAGAAAGAGCAGGTGAAATTGCTCCCAAGATTCATTAAAGACTTTCCCAAACTAATCTAGTTTATGTGGCAGAAGCACAACTCTGCACTAATTTCCATGAGTTACAATTATTAACTAATAACTAAAGAAAGGCTACATCTGGCAGTCCATCAAACAGTCCTCAAACACACAGTCCTTCAGTTTCGATGACAAGCATGGAGAAGGCAACGTCCCAAAATCTTCAGCTGACTTGCAAAAAACCCACCAAAATAATCATTAATTTCAGCTTAATTGAATTGCGAAGATCATCTTGATACATCAGTAATTAAACGACAGCAAACATCATAAAAGCAAACTGTGCATATATCTTAATGGCAGAGAGCAAAGCAAAACTACTTACAAGGACTAAACTCTGTGTCCTTCCAAAACTGTAATAGGGTTTATGGCTAAAGACTATCATATCTTTCACTGTAGTCTAGGGAAACCTACATTAGGGAGAGTCTACAAGTTTAGCCCTGAAAATATGTGCTTACTTTACTCATGAGGGTAAGCTCACAAATTTGTGTTGTACTTGACCCAGCTGTAAGGGCAAGCATATACAAATCCCTCTGAAAGACGAGCCATAAAATTTACATTCTGGAAACTTTTTTTAATACAACTATGCAAATATTGCCATCACGTTATTATACTTTAAGGATCAATTCTTTATTTATATAAGCGTCAATATTCATTTGACAACGGACAAGAAAAAGAAGAGGTAGTTATGCTTGGGGGGAGGGGGTTAATTAACTTTTGAATCTACTCAAATACCTAAATATTAAATGAAGTCAAGATAATGATTCTCAGACAAAAATATTGCCTCCAGGACTTAGCTTCTGATTTAACATAAGATTATGGTATGTGAATAGAAGGCTTGGTACGCTTTATAAAGGAGGAGCAGTCATTTAAGTGCAGTGAACCCATAGCTTCTCAATGATCAGTAATGTTGCTTGTGAAAATTGACAGAATAAACACACAGCAATGAGGTATACTCTATCAAGTATACTCTATTGTATTGTGCCACAGTAAATGGGAAACAAAAAAAACCTTGTTGACTGTGGTTTTTGATCCTCACTTTATTGCACTCTAGGAACAGTTCAGAAGCAAAAAATGGCATCAACAAACCACTAATGTTCTTTGTGACTGATTTTTAAGAATCCAGTTGCCTCATTTAGAGTTGGCCATTTCATCTTCTCTTCCTTTTCCCAAATGCCAGGAAAAAGAAACAAAGCCTTTGCCTGACTTTATGCAAGGACCAGCTCTTGCTGAAACAGCACAAGACTCCTTTGAGTTTCAAGGGAGTGAGATTTTTCCCACCAGTGAAGAGCTCTGCAGATGTCCAGCCCAATTTCCACTATTGATGGGCCATTTAAGTGCTTCACGCATGCCAATGCATTTTCTCTGTCCTGTGTAACAAAACCCAACAATCACAAACAATAACAATCAGTAACAACAAAAATTGTCAGATAAGCACTGGAGGTCCGGTTTCATCAGGAGCAGTGAATTCCTGGTAACCCCAATTAATCTATTGGTCTCAGAAACAGTTGTTTTGCTGGCAGCAGATTTGCCACATGAACTGGTTCTTTTTGAGCCTATGGGCCCATCTTTGGAAAATCAAGAGCCTTTGTACCACTCTTCACCTGTACCAAATTCCTGGGGCCATGAGAGGAGAATTATGCTGGGGCAGGGCTGTGTGGGAGAACATGAAAACACATTCCATTAAATTGGTTACTGAAGTGTGTAACACTGCCATGCACAGGAGTCAATTACCCTCATAGTCCAGCTCTGCCCCACTCCCTATAACCATATGACTGAAGATCCATTGTATAATAATATCCTGCAATAAGGTGTCAAGAAAGGACATCAGAGGTCTCTGAAGCTATGAACATTAACTGGGTGCAATACATTCCTAGGTCCATCTTATTGGGATAATTCTTGAACTATTCAAATATATGAACTCCCATATGAAAGGGTATCTCTCCATCTGCACAAGCTTGGGTACTGACAAACAGGCTGGAAATATATGGGGAGCTACATTATTTTAAATAACTCTTCCATAAAATAAGTAGTAAGTACACAGCTCAGCATTTCAAGAGCTGTAAAATAAACCATCATCAAAAAAGCTTATTTTATGAACCCATAAATCTTCTGAAAATAAACGTTTTTTTTTCATCTTCCTGTGTTTTAATAAAAAATTCCTTTTTTTACTCACTCAATTACAATATCACTATCAGTTCAAATTACAGGTCAAAGATATGGGGCTTAATGTATGTACAGCCAGTTCTCTTCTCCTAATAACCTGTCATTCCCAGGATTTGAATGTCAGAACAGAGCCTGCCGTGGTAATGCTACTCGGCAGCACAGTGATGAAAACTTTGGACAAATCATGAAGAACGTTCCAGATCCAAATCATCAGAAGGTTACTGGGGAGAGCCTTTCATCGCGCTCTGACCCCTTGATCTGACAAGTGACACCTACAAAATGAACAGCTCTCCAGCTTAAATTGTTTAACTGTAGCCTGATCAGTTTTATTATCTTGCTAATCCGGATATCAGCCATTTCATCAGAATGGAAGATATGCATATCATGAATTATTTTGACACCAAGACCTTTTAATTTTT
This sequence comes from Corapipo altera, assembly GCF_003945725.1. Lineage (NCBI taxonomy): Eukaryota > Metazoa > Chordata > Aves > Passeriformes > Pipridae > Corapipo > Corapipo altera. Next base: position 14,006,812 of record NW_020884879.1, read on the forward strand.
GCCAGCAATATTTCACTACACCAATCAGGGCCTGCAGTCAGTGATGCTGCTCGCCTCCTGGGATGTCAGAGGACAGTGCACTCCTGACAGCACCAAATCATCTGGGAGCTGTAACGAGCTATTGCTGCAATTATTATTATCTCTTGTAGTCATGCATTTCATTACAGTGCAGGCAGACAGAGGTTTCGGTTTCGAGCCAGTCTTATTTAGGAATCTCTGCCATTTTATGGGCTGTAGGGCTCTGTAGTGTAATTTCTTTTCTCCTCAATAGACAAGGATAGGTGAATTTCTAATAAAAACAAAACACTACCGAGGTACTGTAGAAAGAGGGAGCACAATACAGTACATTAACCAGCAGTGAAACAGCTTAAATGGCCCACTTGTAGTTTGTGAAAGCAGTGGTTAATCAGCAATATGGTTTGCTGCAGAGAGAAATAAAGAACAGTTTATCTTTAAATACATATATATTATCCTTTTCCCAAACTACCCACTGCTAAACTTTTTTGTAGACTAGCACAAAATGCTGAAGGGACAGATCTATGGCTTTTAGTGATTTTTTTTTTATGTCATCTGATAGAAAAGAAACTAAAATAGTTAAGAAAAGGTGAAGAAAATATCTGTTTTGTTTGTTTAAGCATCTTAGAGGCTGTTCTTGCAAAGCACGGATATGCAAACAAGAGTGTTGGAGAGAAAAGGGAGAGGAGTACTCTCAACTAAAGATTGATAAAAATTGATAAAAATTATAAAATTTATAAAAATTCAGATATTCACACGTAGAGCACACCATGTCTCATTAGGAATGGCTGAGGGAGCTGGGTTTTTTTAGTCTAGAGAAGAAGAGATTCAGGGGGGACCTCATTGCTCCCTACAACCACCTGAAAGGAGGTTGTAGTGAGGTGCGGTCCGGTCTCTTCTGCCATGCCTGCAGTTGAGAGGACTAGAGGAAACGGCCTTAAGCTGAGACAGGGGAGATTCAGATCAGATATTAGAAAAAAACTTTCGCTGCTATGGTGATCAGACATTGGTTGCCCAGGCAGGTGGTGGAGTCACCATCCCAGAGGTGTTCAAGAGGAGTCTGGATCTGGCACTGGGTGATCTGTTTTAGTGGTTTAGGGTTACAGTGGTAGTACTGGGTGGATGGTTGGACTTGATGATTTTGAAGGTGTCTTCCACCTTTGATGATTCTATGACCACAAGCCCTTCCCAGAGACAGCACCGACAATCACCATTTTAGCTTTTTTCTACACCTAAGGTTAAACAGTGGCCCAAAAGAGGTTGTCCTGCCAGCCGTGTGTTGAATGTCCTTTGGAGGGTATTGCCAGCTTTCACAAGCATCATAAACCAAAAGAAGATAATGACATGTGCACCAATAAAGATGTACATTCATGAAAAGGCAGTGGTTTGCAAAACACTCAACATTCCCTCCCCCTGTCCTCCCTCCATCTCTCCTTGACTTTCACTTTTACTATGACCGGTGTCCATGTGTTTACACATGCATCATACCACATTTTCATCCTTAGCCTTCCTTTGCCACACTTAATTGATTTTAAGACTCTCTTTCTCTTCAAGACTTCCTTTCTCCCTTGGCTTCTTTCCTCCTTTTCAAACCTGCTCCTCTTTTTCTCAATATTTAAGGCACAAGTGACTCAATATTGTAATAGGAAAAGAAGAACCAGTAAAATCAGGTATAGAATTTGGCACTTTCAATTCTCCCATGCTTTTTAGTAATCTGTGTAACACAATGAGTAAAAAAAAAACAGGACAGTTTCTACTAAATGTGGGGGCAAAGCCAAGCTCCTGACTATCTGTGTACACATAATAAAACACTGGAAAGTCAACCACATATTTGGAGAATCTAAAACTACGGTACTATTGATACAGAAACAAATTGCTGCTATATTAAAAAAAATATTTGAATAGACAAATTTAAATGTAAATAATGAAAGAACCACTTCACATCACCTTTCTCTGTGAAAACTACATGATGTCTTCTTCTATGCTGAGGTCTTTAATTATGCACTTTCTGTATTCAGCAATCTCCTCCACATGTATAGTTTTTTTGACAGCAAGAGAGACGAAGTTCTGAATATTAAACTTAAAGTAACATATTCTGCCTCATCACTTGTGTAAAGACAGCTGATATTGCCTAAGAGTTTGGCACCAGGGGCCAGGCACCATATTTTCAGCCACCCACACACAAACCCTTTCAATACAATCACTAGCAACTTGACTGTGAAATTTCCAGACATTGATGGCTAGCAAAGACTAATAGCAATGCTCCTGTGATGGACTCCCGTCATGAAAAAGCAGTTCTTCAGCTTTTTGATCCCATCTGTGTGATGCAAAGAGAGCAGGAGAGACTTTGCCTCAGCAAAGATAGGATAGTGTGTCCAAAAAGGAGCAGAGCAGCACACCAGGGTCTGTAGTGTTGTGTTTATTTACAGATGCCACGCAGTTTTACATAACTCCCTTGTTAGTTAAGGGCTGCTGATCCTACAGACTCTTACACATGTGAGCAGTTCCATCAAAGTCACTGGGACGTGCATGAATTAGGATTCCTCCTTCAAGTAAGGCTTAGCAGGATCAAGGCTCGTCCTCACGGCTGTTGAAATATTTGTGATTGACTTCAAGAAGCTAAATCCACTGAGCACTAAACAAACTGGAAGATACTCTCTGGTGTCTCATGAACCTCTGAGGGACTGACTCTGCCAATCAGTGGTCATAGTTTGCAACTATGGAGTAAGAGAGCTGGATCACATCCCCAGGATTGTTAATGTTGGTTAGCACAGAAGAGCATCAGCTCAAGGCACTGACATGGACAGCAATGGTTGCTTTATTTGCCTGGGGATCATGACGCCCCCTGCTCTGAAAGGGCTGGCCCATGGGTGTCTTAGGCTAAAGTGTGCAAGTCACCCCTGGGTGACTTGCTTAAAATGGTAAGCATCATGCCCCTCCTCCTCTCTTCAATAACAAGACTTCAGAAAACAGTTTATTAAAGTCTCTGCACTCCGCAGGTCCTTTAACATTGACTGTGGCTATCACAAGGGACAAGTGAAGATATTTAGCACAAAACCAAAACAAGAAAGTTCAGCCAAATGGATCTAAAAGCATCCCCAAACCAGGTTGGAATTTTCTGGATGTTCACAGCTTGTTCTGAACTCCAGTGGAAGCCTCCTTTGCTACCTGATCCACAAGCTCTCTGGGGCCAATAAAGACAACAAGAGCCCAAGGGACACCACCCTGGAGTGATTCTGCTGAGTATCACAGGATGTGGCTGGTGTATGGGATGGGTCCTGCTGTACCTCAAACACAAATTCTGTGTTTTGCTGCATCACAAGTAAGGACCAGGGAGCAACTAGATCAAAGCCAGGAGTGTGCTGGCTGTGCTAGGCAGCTCCTGTTTGAGGAAGGGACAAAATTTCCTTCAAATTGCTGTAAAATTTTAGTGTAAAAGAAACAAACAAACCAACCAAATAGGAATTATTAATTAATTAGAAAAGAATAAAAGGAAAGCCAGGTAACAAGACTCTCCCACTATCACTTTACAACCTGCCATACCTTCAATGTCCCTTATTTTATAACCATTTTTATTCCCTCTGGGGCAAATGTTTTCCTAAATGTCTGTGAAATCCCTTTATAAAGTCAGCTGAAAATTACTATCACCTTCTTATTATCAATTAATCTAGATAGACTTGATAAAAGACCCTTACTTTTACCTCTTGAAAAGTTGTAATTCTTGCATGTGCGTCAGCAGGAAATTAAAAACGCAATGCAGTAAAAAAAAAACACTAAACCTGCTGTTCTTCAGGTCAGTGAGAAGCTCTTCAAACACATTCATGCAAACATACAGGGGTACAGATTTCATATGGTGTCTTCTTTGACATTAAATTCCACATTATTGTGATTTAAAAATGCCTAAGACAATATGCAATGATAATGTCAATGCAGCAATATGCAAATATAATGTCCAAACCACCTGTATTTCTAGCATCCTTTGCTGTGTAAGTGGTGTTTTTGTTTTACAGAACACAAGAGTACCTGTCTATGAGGAAGTTACACAACAGATATAACTAGTTAATTAGATCCCTGTAATATTTCCAGAAATCTGCAGTATATGAGAAAACTGTGGTTTAAACATGTTTCAAAATGGCTTTTTGTAGTCTCTTTGCTAACTCATGCTTTCTTCTTCCCAAGACCCCCCACGACAAGTGTTATCCCATGCAGGAATGTCCTGGGAAGATGTCCTAAGGTGTTCTCATTGGACCTTGTTAACCCCTTCCTGTGACTGGGTGTTCCTGTAAGCCCCTTGAGACTTCTAACTGGTTACTCTGTGAGTCCTTCTAACCCTATAAATGTAACGCCCCCAACGCTCTCTTGCCTCCTCTCCACGCCGGTGTGCTGTCTCTGTGCCTGCCATGGAGCCACGTGGGTGGAAGGAGGGGAGAGCACCTCTCCCCTCCAGGCTCAGGACCTGAAGAAACCCCTGGTGCTGGAGTCCCCCCCCCATCCACTTAAGCTGTCGGAAATGGTTCCTCAGATGGAAATGGAACTAGAACTGGGCCACCCCATGCCGTGGGGGGGAAAGAGATCCAGAAGATATAACTAGTTAATTAGATCCCTGTAATATTTCCAGACAATCAGTTCCAAAATTCTCAGAATCATCTTGGGTCAAATTCTGCAACATCCACTAAAGTGAAACAATGTTGTTAATTGATCTGACTCAGATCAGATTCCTCGCATTTTCCAGGGATTTCGGCATATGTTGGCATGTTGTTTAAATGTTGGTGGTTATTATTTCTTGTTTACTACATATTATGTTGCCTTAGTTACACCTTAGCTTGTTTATTTACCTTCAGAGCCAAGTCCTTTGTATTTCTGTCTAAAGAGTGTTCTACTTTATAACATCAGAATTATAGTTATCTTTAATGGCAACACAACAGATTTGCACAAAAATAAACACAGAGTGCTTCATTAACATTAGCATGTGCACAGACTTAGCCTTTTCTTTTTTAAGAAATCAGGAATGACAGATTCTTTACAATACTTCTTAAAACAGAACTTGTCTTCCATCTGAATCCTGATGATGAGCTGCAGCGTAACCTTGCAACCACCAAATACAGTGCGTCAGCATTTACCTTCTCAGCTGATAGGTACATTTAGTCATCTAAGTGATCCAACAATAATTAAGTGGAAAAACTGGAGGGATTTGTAAAAATCTGACTCTCAGCAACCTGTCAAAAGCTATATCCTTAAATTCAAGGTAAAAATTCAATACTTCATAGCTTTTGTGATTGAGCTTAAGCCATCAATTTGTTCCTTGTTGTAACTCAAGTAAAATTTTTTCTTTTCCCCTTTGCCCTTCCGTAATGTATTGTATCTTTTATTCTTGCCGTGTTAAAAGGTTAAGGATGCAGAATGTATAGCAGTAAGAGCACTTTTTACTTGTACACTGGTAACCTTAAGTAGGCATGTAGCACAATCTGCTTAAATTTCAACTGCTTCTACTTTTAGTGACTTTAATATGGAGACTACTAAATATTCTGCATTTGTACCACACCATACCATAAAAATAATTGGAAAAAACTACAGAAAGATTTCATAGCTCATGTCTCACACAGATGTGAGCACTCATTTTAAAAGCAGAAATCTGCAATTCCAGAATGACCTGATAAATGTTGACCAAAGTTCCCAAATACAGTGTCTGGCAGCAGGCTTCCAAGCCCACGTTAGTCTTAAAGCTTCCATCCAAAAAACTGGGTTAAGCCCTGTGTTGAGGAGCCTTACAGCATTTCAATGGCACCTGCTGTTATCAAAGAGAAGGAGCCAACCATTGCCAAAAACAAGTCTTGTTGGATCTGTGCTGTGCCAAGGTATGGGCTGGAAATGAAGTATTTCTGCTGGCTGTGCCAGGAAGGAGATCACTCTCAGCATCCAGGGAAGAACTGCAGATTTTGGGGAGTTATTAAACCCCAAAATCTAGGTGCTCTGGAATAAAGTTCTGAGCAGAAATCTTTAGGGATATGATATTGGACATTTAAAGCAAAACTCAGAAATAATTAAGTGACCAAATTCATATTTGGTCTGACTTAAAACCACTAAGTGCCTGTATGTCCTATTAATGTCGAAAGCTATTGTGGTTTTTTTATGGAAGAGGCAAATCTGGAATGTAAAATTAAACAAAATATTTGAAAACTTTGGCCTATAAACTTTGTATGCATAGCCATTCTAAACTAAACTTCCAAATACTTAAAATCTTTTTTCCTTTTTATTGGACATAATTTTGTGCTTAGGAAAAACAAGGATGGAAATAAACCCTCTTATTTTTGTCATAGGATTTATTTAGATGACTCTATGAGATCACAGTTAGATACATAAATTAAAATAAACTACACAAATCAGTGTTTTTAGCAAAGAAAGTTAGGGAAGAATAAATGACCATTTCTCCCCCTTCTGTCTGAGTAATTTTTAACCATTTCTCCCTGTGCAGCCACCACTACCACTCACGCTAAAGTTTAGGGGATTAAGAGAAAATATTTATAGCACTCTTCTGCATCTATAAGGACTTACTTAATTTTAAATGTTGCATGTGAAATTTACAATATTGGATCTAAAAGACTAAATTTGAAAACTTGCTAGATACCCTGACCAGTAGAGTGATTCCACCACTCTCATTTTTTAGTAGAACTGAGGGAGGGGTCCCAAGCTGTAAGTCAGCATAGAGTAATGACCTATGTGACTTTCCTCAAAAAACCCAAACTTGACTGGAAGTTTTGCAATTTTAAAATCAACCCCTATGTTGTTGTTTACATTCCACAGAGAGCTTGATGTGTTCCAACAAAGAACACATCAGAAACTTTCAGAATATTTGCTTCCAGTATCCAGGGTGTGTTCATACTTTTCTTTTAAACCTAAGGCGATAGTACACCTACTTGTGCCATCAGTTTGTTTTTAAGCCACCACAGTGGTGAGAGAAGCCGCTGGCTTTTGAAAGAGGGCTTGTTCAGTACAGCTACTGTCTACTTTATGGAGAGCTTTAGGTTTGTTTTTGCCCTCCTCATTCACACAAGACAATTCTCATTTCCAAGTCAGTCTGAATTGACTCATATACTGCTACACAGACACATTCATAATTTTGTTTTATGCTGAACAATATGTTTCTTGTTAATAATTAAAAACCCTTTGGATTGGTATAAATTCATAGTTGAGATTTGCTGTTGTAATTCTATAGTAAGTAACCCTCTGAATTTCTTGTAAAAGGAACTGCCTCGAAGAGGGGAGAAAATCTCTTCCAATAAATCATAAACATTTTATAACATATATTGTCATCCTGGGAAAAAAAGGTTAAATTTTTGTAAAGGTTTGTAAACAGCATTGAGACATAATGCAACTCAAATCTTATGAAAACAGTTTTACTAATGCATTTTACTTTGTAAGCAGGTGGGCAACTAGAGAACTCACACACTATCTATTACAGTATCCAGAGGACGGGTCATTGCTTGTAGAGGTGTTGAAACTCGATGGTGTGTTCAGATGTGTGTTCTTATCCAAGTGTATGTAACCTGCTTTGTTCAGGAACAGACAAAGCTACTTTTATTTACAGCCCTCATATTAAAAGCTGAGCACGTACAATGTCTTTGCGGAACTGTGGCCAAAAGTACTTTACAAGGCAAAAGATGAGGCAGGTCACTCATTTCTCTGGTGAATATTTATATGCTCCTGGGTTAGGTAGGCAAAACAATACTCAACTGTCAAACTCAAATCAATCATAGTTTGCCTTATTTGCAATCATTCTGCCATGGGAGGTTTGCAGTTCTGTCTTCGTTATTTGTAGGTTTAGAAAGCAAAATTAAAGTGTGAAACCCTATCAACATGTGAACTCTGCACCCTCTGACATATGGGGCATGCCCCTCATCCAACACAATCTTTGGTTAACAGCTGTGAGGAGTTTTATCAGGCTAAACAGCTTTTTAGTCTAACCCAGGGGAACTGGCATGTGTTAGCACAGCTACAGAAGGTCTCTGCAGTCCCTAAATGCAAAAACATATTGAGGATCATGAAGAAAAAGTTACAAAGGGGACAGAGTTCAAATAAAATTTGTTCTCTGCTTCATGGCAAGATTTATCTATGCTCACAAACACATTCAAGTCTAGCTCATTTGCTCCAGGTCTGCTTTTGCGAATACTCAGTATGAAGACCTCCCATTGGCAACCCTGGGAGCGCTGGCACACAGAAGCACCGTTCCTCTGTGGAGACAATTTGCACCAGCTGAGGATTCAATTCAAAGTACTTAAAAGATGAGGTTAGAGTGCTGTGTTCCATTATAAGCAAAATGAGATGCAGTATCACCTTTGTTTTATTTTTCTTTGGGGATTCTTGCCAATGCAATATCCATAAAACTCATTCCGGTATGCGACAATCCATGGACATAGCAAAGTCTGAATATGGCAAAACAAAAAGGTCTACCTTTTGTTGTGGCCACGGTTTGCAGGTAATCCTAAGAGCTGTTTTTCTACTTAGATTAGCAATGGAATGTTTACAGTGCGTGTACTGGTGCCCATGTCTGAGGTTGCCATATTTCTGCATCTGATTTGTCTATAATGCAAATGATGCATATGGTTTATATCAAATCTGCTATGCAAATATAGGCATACCAGTATATCCTGGCACTTGAGGCTTACTGTACCTTTAGAGTTTATCTGTCATGCCCAGCTGCCTGCCAGTGCATGCAGAGCCTGGTCAGCCTGTAGCTTAAGCAGGCATGAGACAGCCCAAAACACTGACCAAATTGCAAAGGGTTCTTTTCATACCAAACAGAGGGAAAAAGAAAAGATGTCCAAGGAAAACTGGATGCATGGTAGAAATATCCACATAGTCAAGAATCCAGACTAATTTAACTAAGTCTATCTTCATGACAGCCTGTTCAGTCCAGTGTGGTCTGTAGAAAGCCCATCAACTACTTTAAGCCGCTGCTGTGCTGCATGAGGGGGTGACACAAACTCTTATGTGCCACAGACACATGAGAGTCAGAGAGAGATGTATGTTTTCTCCCCTGTCAGTGTGAAGGATTTGTTTCATTATTCTGGCTTTGACTGAGTTCCTCTGCCTCTTGCCAAGTTAAACTTCCCTCATATCACAGTAATTCTAGGTGCTGCTAAAGGCATTTGGTGAAGCATGAGGAAAGCTAATTGACATGGAAAAGGAAAATTTGCAGGCCATGTTTTCTCCTGTGGAAATTATGTAAAATTGTTACTGTTGCATTACACAAATAATTTTGATGTATTAACTTGTCTTTGTCTTTACCTCATTCTCACCAAGACACTACGTTTTTATGTGCCCTTTTTGGTTCTTAGTTGACTGATTTCCAGAGAACAATTCACAAAGGCAGCTTTGAGAGCAGCTTCCTTCACATCACTCCAAATGCTGATATGCAATAGTAGTATTCAACAATACAATTATTTCCTTAAAAAGGAGCTATACTTTTTCAAGCCAACTAGCATTTCTCTGAAGGAACTGACAGTACTGAATTCGGTAAGACTCTGCTGTGTCTTGTGCTGTGGCATGAGCTGAGGTTCTGCAGTGTAGCAGGGCTGCTGCCAGGTGAAGGTTAAGTTCTTTGTGGCAGCTCTGCTGTGCTCTGCTGAACTACTTTTGCCTGTCATCATTACCCTCACCCGCGATCTGATGTAAAACCCCAACCTAGCCCGTGCTGCTTGAAAGTCATATTCAACTGCTCCTGAGGTGACAACTTTATGTGACAACAGGGTTACAATCCGTCCCCACCAAAGGTACATAGAGCATTACTGCCAGAAAGTAGCAACATTTCTGAAGCATTTAGTTCTGCTGTATCTCTTTCTTTGTTCAATGCTCACCCACACTTATTCTGTGATTAGTTTCTAACAGTTTAAGGCATTCTCATTTTCAGTTTTCTCTGAAGCAGCATGTAAGCCTCTGAGAGTCGTATCTCATTGATACTCTTGTAATTTAGCAAAACTAAATATGGATCAGAATCTGATTCCAAAAAATTGAATCAACAGACACTTTATAAATTTTACTCTATTTTCACCTACCCATTGCAGTGACAATAGCAAGGACTGTTAGTTTGTTATAGAGCAAAAATATATAACATTTATAATTCATATCATTTCAGAAATTTCTAAAAGCTTAAGCAAATTGCTTCACTGCAAATTGCTGAACTTGTAGCCAAATCTGAAGATGGCTATGAGTAAGTCCCTCACAAAATTAAAAGGAAAAAAAAGCTAAAAAGAACACTGATGTTAAAATATTTTTAATTATTTGCATCTCTGTTGTTTCATTATATCTTGAATATCATTTTAAAAATGAAGCCATATTTTGTCTTCCTTACTAACAAATATAGTAGTATTATTTTGCTATGGACTTCACAACACTATCTATCTTGCTAGTAGATATTTTCTTTTTAGAGAAAATGAGAACAATTCTGTTTTATTTAGAGGCAAATAACATTCTTGATTTTTCATCCTCACTGTTCTGGAAGAACAATGAAACAGCACTTACATGAAGGATTTACTAGTGTGAATGCCAGGACAAAAACAGATGGACAAAACAAGTTTAGACAACTGAATCTGAAAAATTGGATGACCTTTATCTCACAAACAAAGTTACAAAAATTCAGAAAAAGCCAGAAGTTATTTTATTGCCTTCAATGGAGAAATTCTGGTATTTGTGCTTGAGCCAACCACTTTAATTTAAACCTGATGATTTAAGTTAGTAGTCAACCCTTCAGGGCAACACATATTATTCCTAAAGCACAAATATCTAAAATGTCTTAAAAAAACCCTCACCCCATCCCCCTCAAAAACCTAATAAAGGATTTGCAGTTTGATGGGCTTTTTTACACTGGTAGCATGCATGGACTCACAGCCAAGATCAAGTGACAGACAGTGACAATGTCAAGCTTAGGTGAGAGTTCCTGCCTCTGGTAGCCGTGGGGGGAGGATAAGGCAGAAATACAGCAGGCAGACAAAACACGAGGTGTGGTAGGCTGATAAACGATTAAGGAGGGAGGAGCAAAACATACCCTTGTTAACACAAAGCACAACGTTGAGATCACTAGTTTTAAGGCATGCAGAAGGAACTTACACAAAGGAAGTCTCCCATTTGTTTTTCTAAGATATCAAAGCTGCTCTTTGCTGAAGACATAAGAATTTAGGCAGAGAGACGGGATATGGTAAGGCCACTGCAAAAGTAAGTTTTGTATCTATGCACGCATATTTCAGATTTGGAAGGGGTATTAAAGCTCTGTAAAATCTATTGAATACAAATACTGAATTGAAAAAATTCCCAAGTGGATTTTTTACATCCATTTGAGGGCACAACTGCAAATTGACATTATCATGAAAAGCTGACGAGCATCCTTTCAGCTTTAAACATAACATGTTCTAAGAAGATAGAAATTCAAACTAAACAAAAGGAAAATTAAAACCTACACAGAAGAATCACCCTACACAGAAGCAAATAGAAAACCTTCCAAAATATGGAATGGAAAGTTTGGGTCTCACAGTTAATTCAGGTATTTGGTAAATTTGCAGATAGATATAGAAAACTGCTTTTTTTCTTCTGCTTAATGTTAAAGAGATCAATACATTATTGACAAAACACACAATAAATCAACTGCTATTACAGAAAATAATCAAAGCCACTTCGCAGTTTCATGTGGTTCTCCTCAGAGAAACACCCAACGAAGGTTTCCTGTCAAGCTTACTGTCCCTCACTGCACTAATCACACTGGGAACCTCTGTTCACACACAGTGAAGCACAAGCACAGGCTCATGTGAATGGGTAGGCCCTTCCTCCATACCCCTCTTACACAAAAATCAACTTGAGTAATATATGACAGAAGGGGTAGCCCTCATGAGAATCCATCAGGCAATGTAGCAGAGAGGGACAGCCTTGCCCTGTCATTTTTAAATTAATATCTACAATCCTACTGTGGGAATATGGGTAAGTTATATTCTATGTGGTTTTGCAGGAATCCCATATGTCTTTAGAAAATTCATTTGGCACTGTGATTTTTCTAAAAAAAAGAAATTTATGAAAGCATGAGGACATCTGCCTTTCACTTTGTTGCCTGTCCAGGTTCTGTCTCCTCTACAGTCATGTCATGAGCATGAACCTATGCACCTGCTTGAAATGGCTGGTATTCTAAACTGAACACTCTCGTGGCAGAATCTCATTTTAGAGAGACCCCTCTGTCTGGATTCCTGGTGGTTATGACTTTGGTCTTGACTTAATCCATGTACATCCAACTGCCCAGGTTAGTCTCCAATAACTTTAATGGGAATCTGCCCTGGAGCAGGAGAGGGAGGATCAGACCACAGGTACAATCATATCTCTGCAATAGAACCAAAGATTTTTGCTTTCAAGTGAAATAGCTTTTCTGCAATCATTTCCCTGACTGCTTGAGTTGTGAGCCAGTAAAGATGCTGAGGCAAACCACATAATACTATGACCTTAGGAATTTTAATTTTTTTGGCAGGGATAAAATCCTCCCTCTTTCTCATCTCTCAGCAGTATCAGCCTTTGTTTCCCAGAGCTGTTCAAAGATCCAAAAAGATAGAATTTTCCTGTTCTGCCTCTTGCAAAACAAGATGCTGTAATCAGAATAAAAATGCTCTGCAAAGATTCAGCTTTTTATTCTCAGTTATTCTGATTTGGTTTTTGGTTTGGTTTGGTGGTTTGTTTTTTGTGGGATTTTTTTGTAGCACAAAATGGTTTAATTCTGTCTAACAAGCAATTAATATGTTCTTCCAAACAGATCAGAACTGGAAGACCAAATTAACACCCTTCAAGAGTGATATATCAATTCCTGATTTTACAGAATGCTTTACGACCCTTCCACTTAATCTAATGGGTGGATTTCAAACATAAGAAAGCCTTAACATGGCTTGAATTTGAACACTTTGACTTCTTACTAGTGTGTATCACTAATTACAGCAAGACTTTATTAAACTAAGTAGTCACCTATGTATTTCAAGGACAAGAATACCTTTAAAAAAACCAGAGACCATTAAACAGAACATTCACTGTTATTTTTATTGAAACATACCCAGTGAGGGAATATTTACCATTTCAGTACTGCATACATATCAGTATTATTTGTAAATCTAAAATCAACTAAATATTAAACACATAGCAGTATCTAGTCAGAACTAGAGATATCAGCTGCTAATTTTTTCCACTTGTCTTTCACTTCCTTCAGCTCATAAACAGATTTAACAAAAAAAGAACCATGGAATCAAAACAACATATTCATGGGGAGGTATGTTCATTTAAGCAACAGGCTGTTCCAATGTAGCTTTTAATAAGATAGATGGAATTGAGTAAGTGATAATTTAACCAATGACAGAAATGTTTTTTCATACATTACAATAATGCCAAGCTTTGAATTTTAATGAGTCTCTGTTTTTCTCATAAAACCTCAGATCTTATAGTCAGTTAATTAGGAAGCAATTTCATTTTTTCATTTGGTGGAATGTGGTGGCAAAAAGGTACAATTCTAGGTGTTGCATTAGCAAAAAGTTGATATGAAGGAAACACTTTAGAAAACAGCAAAGGTAAAAAGAACACAATGTGATGGGTTCAGAATTATGCTTTTGTGTTGTACGGTGGGCTAAACTCAGTTAAACATATATTCAAAGTATCCACACCAGGATGCTGATGCTGGGAGTCCAGATGGTACCACTGCTGCAGCACCTGCAAAGAAGATGGGGCAGACTGGGAGTACCATTTGTATATTGAGGTGCTCGTGGACTAATATCCAGGCTAATATCCGGTGTCAGGGTATATAGTCCCCATGAGAGTTGTCAAGTGGTACACAGAGTTAAATATCCTAAATAAATGGGCAACAGCAGGGCAAGCTTACTCAAATAGGGTAACTTTGTTTTAAAGAAGTGCCTCTGAAAATGAGACTAAATGAGCCTGCATGCCTGTGCAGCTTCTGCACTGCCAAATCTGGCAGCAGAGGTTTCTGCCAATTATTTTTTGTTAAGGGAATTGGAATGCAGCCTATGATTCATTTTACATATAGTAGAGCAAGAGTTGGCCTACATATAAAAATTCACACTGGTATAACTGTGTCAGTTTGGGGTGTGATATTTTGCTGACAGTTTTACCTCTAAAAGACCCAAAGTAGATGTGGGTAAATCTGTGCCTGGATACCTTATACTCACTGAAGTCGTTTGTTGGTTTAGGGTTTTTTCCTGGTTTTCAGCTAGAATACACAGGCCAAACTATATAAATATGGAACTTTTCCACAGGCTGCATATTTATCTCTTCTTATCAAAATAATGTAGATCGCATGTAAGTCCAGACATATACTAGAGATTCCCAAGACAAAGAGAGGATCATTAAAAGGCCCTTTGCATCAGTCACCTCTTTACAGAATCACAGAATGGCTAGGGCTGGAAGGAATCTCGGGAGCTCATCTGGTCCAATGGTCCTGCTCAAGCAGGACCATGCAGAGAAGGTTGCCAAGGACCATGTCCAAACAGAGATATGAATATCCTCAAAGACAGAAGCTCCACAACCCCACTGGGCAACCTGTGCCAGTGCTCAGTCATCCTCACAGTGAAGAAGCACTCCCCAATGTTCAGACCCTTTACAAGAAGAATAAACTTGTTAAGTACAGATATTCAATAAAATGTACCAATATACCAAAATTTTAGGGAGGTTAACTAATAGGTATATGTTACACTCTGTGCCACCAGAAATAACAGTCTATGTCTTTGTTCTGAAAATGGCATTAATGCCGTGGTGTCTTTATTCACACTTCCTAGTGATTAATATTTTTTACTTAGTAGGGCAATTCACCATATTTAACAGAGATAAGATAAGGAAATCTGAAACTAAACCCCCTGCTTAGCTATCAGCAACCTGAGACTTGTCAGAAATTCATAATCAAAAATAAGCTTGATTTTAATGCAAGCTACCAGTTTATTTCTCACATTAATTGTGGAGAGGAGGAGATCATAATGTAGTACAAATATTTTAAGAGTCAAGATTCGCATGGGGGAAAACATTACTTTGTTAACCAACATCTTGCATTATTAGCATCATTATTTCTAAGAAGACTGAAAAGTGAAAAGAGAACTGGTTTTCATTTTTAACATTTCTCTCCCCCATTAATACTCCTCATCAATTGCAGTAATCAATTTCAGTTTGACACACTGAGCTTTCAAGTTGTAGGGTCTAGAGGGGGTAGCTGGTTTTTGCACCTTTTCCATAAACTACTTTCTCTGACAAAACTAGTTTGGCAACCACATGTCAGGCTCTTGGCAAAGTTCTAACCTGACCATTTTAAGCACTGTTTTCCTAATATAATGTTGACATATGGCTATTGTGCTCTTAATGCAGTTATTTTGTGTCTGCTGTGTTGTTGCTATCTCATCTTCTGAATTTTCTTCAGGCAATTACTGTCAGAGGCATTTAATTTCTTCGGCTACATATTAACCAGTTGCCAACATTCCCCTCTTTTCAGTGTGGAGGGGGTGTTTATGGGTCCAAAGCAATATTATTTCAAGGTGTCCTAGGTATACCTGTATACCTGCAAGGCCCTCTCAAAATATTCTGATCACACCCCAAAGAATGGTAGAGAAGCTTTGGAGAGAATAAAGCTGTTCTTTTGGCCTTCACATGTCAGGAAGCCAGGAAAAAACACGCTACATTGCTTTCATGTCTAATATGTTGAATAGTTGCCTGTGGTTAATTACACTGCGTCGTGGAAGGTGCCACAATTAGGCAGTAGGTTTAAGCCTGTTGAAAGTGATGTGAGGAAACAGATGGAAAATAACTCAGGTAACCATAGAAAGAAAGTACAAAAGCTTTAGTCATAAGTAGACAAAACACCATGTTTAACCATTTTATGCATTGTAAAAAGCAAACACCTCTGCAAGAAAAAACCAGTACAAGTTAGCACACGTTGTTCGCTACCATGTGTTGACAATATTTTGACCTTGAGCAAGCAAGACCAGAGGTACATATGAGAAACTGAGAAAAGCAATAGCTGGTAGGTACAGATTTAACACAGGGACAGAGGAGGGGATGTCCTTCACATTAACTCTTGCTGGTTCACAACATGCTCCACATCCTGTGATGGGGAGCAGCTGCCGTCCTGCAATGCCGTCAAGGCTGTATCCATTCTGACCAGCCTGTAGCATTTATTACAGTGTATGGCTTCTTTTTGGGTCTTGTGTCTTGTTCTAATGTCCCTTAACTCTAAACTGTAAAAAAGCTGGCAACAGATAATGAGACCAGAAAGTATTTATTCTGCAAGGCTTCACGGGGCTAAGTCTGAATGGTTCTCTGAGGAGCTTCTCTCTCTTTTCATTGACTGTAAATAATTCACATCACAGGCACCTAGTCTGGGCAGTGTGGTCACCTGTTCACCATCACTGTGCTACTGTGCTTTGCCCACATTCCCAGTGTATGATGTAACTTCTTTTTTTTGTGTCTCTGCTTACAAAATGGGGATGACAAGACCTACTTCATCAGCTGCAAGTATTCCAGCATGTGATCAGGTAATCAGTTTTGCCTTTACAGGCATGACTCGTAGTCGTAATGTTTGCTTTCATGGAACAAATTGCAGATCTCTAAATTTGCAATCTCTAAATTGCAGCATCTAAATTTGTTGCAGTAACTCACTTTGAATGCAAGCTAAGTCCTATGTTTTCAGATTGTACACCACAAATACTAAAATAAGCACTTCCTGGGGGCTGGAAAGTAAGCCTTGGAAACATATACCCTTGATTTCTCAGAGAAGCAAGAGTATATATTTGAAGAGAAAGAACAAAAGATATGTGATCCTTTCCTATACTTCACAGTTTGCCACATTTTCTTTGAAATTCAACAAACCGTTAAGTCATAGGATAGCATGTACTATTTACAACAAATGAAATATAACAGTTGGTTTTACTGACAAATGACCATACTTTTCTGTAGTAATTTCTAAAGGAATTTTATCATATGACCATAGGTTGCACAAATGCCAGTTAGACAGACATGACAGGGGTATTGATAGTATCATAAAAACAGCAGTTACGCTTTACTTAGATTAAATGGTATCTGTAGAAGCTAATCAGACAACTGGTTAGCAATTTAGAAACCAGTTTATTCATAAAATTAAATGTAGCATCAAAAACAATGTGGCACTATGACTAAACTGTGTTCATATAGGTTGAAGCATATTGGACAAGAGACCTGTTTGCAAAGTTCATGAGAATTCGGCTGTACTGCAATATTCTGTCAGCCATCATCATTATCTTGTACAGGTACCTAGTGGACAAAATATCAATCTGAAGTACAGAAAACTTGTTAAAATTCACAGTTCAGTGAAAATCTGATTACAGCAGCAACTCTCTTTTCTTCTCCCCGTCACTCCCACCCTTTTGTTCTCTTCCACTTCGCTTTTCTCCTCAAAACAGCAGACAGCGGTAAAATGGTGTGGGTAACATGTGGTATATTAGTCTTATTAGTACTCATTTACAACAAGCCACGTAGCTGCACTCTTCCTGAGCCTATCCTGCTCAGCACTCCTACTGCCAGGGCACACACTTGGCTGGGCAAGGGTTCAGGACGCCTCCTCTCCTGGGCTGTCTTGTTCTCATCTGCCCCAGCAAAGATGAGCTGCTTTCTGCCCCCTTCGTGCATTTGAATGCCTCATTGTTTAAATTGAATTACAATCTTATATTTCAGCCAATCTCTTTATCCCCTGAAACCAAGTTTGAATGTAAAAGTATTTACCATGAATAGTATTTACCATAAACATTACTCCATTCTATGACTGCAATTTTTATCTCCTAATTGAAATACCTCTTATTTTCCTTGCCTCAGTGAGCTGTTTTAAGGAATAGCTGAATGAGATTGTGCTGGAAGACATGCAGAGAATTGCTCAAAACAGAGATTTATTTATTTTTTATGGAGCAAAATATACCACTTCCAAAATAATTTTACAATTAATCACCTGACATGTACCTAGATTATTAAAATCTGACTTTTCCATAGCCAAGTCAATATGAAAGGAGAATTCATGAGAAGTTATCGAAAAAACACTTATATGTCGTGACTGGATATAATCCTTGCGGGAGGCCTAACACAGACTACAAGAATATCCACCCATCTAAAGGATCCTTCTGAGCCTCATGATGTCACTGTTGCTTGAAGAAGGAGAGGTCTCATTTTTAAGGGACATTTTAAGATTTCTTAAACCTCAGCAAACCATACTTTGCTCAATATTTTTCTTCAAAATATAAAGAACTACTTTTTATTTTTCTCAGTTATCTTAAAATAGGAAGTTATGGGGGAAAAAAATAATTTCAGACAACAGCCCAGTTACTGAATGGATTACTTGATGCCATCCCCAAAAACTGGTTCACAAGATCTCTGGCTCATTGGTCAGGGAAATGGGAAGTCTGTGCAGTACTTGATCTATTATTCTGAGCTGCTAAATTTTTCTTCTTATCTCTCCAGTCCTGAATCCATGAAGCACACTGATGGATTTTAGCTAGCACAATCAGTGTGATTAAGAAGATGTCTTAAGACAGTGTAAGTCACCTGTGAGACAACAGATACATGAAAGCAAGGGTCAGGATGACAAGGTGCTTTGGGTTTTGGATGGAGTTGCTTCTCTATCAGGCAGCAGAGTGAAAAGTCAGGTGTTTGCTTTAGGACAAGGAAAATATGAAGAAAAACAAAGGTTAAAAAACAGGAAAAAATACAACTGATGAGTTTCCTTCTTCCTTTTGCTTTCCTGCCCCCCTCACCACCAACAGAGAGATAATAAATTGAAAGACTTTGTGTTGTCAGCGAATCAGGGTCCAGCCTCTATCAGCATCTAGAATCCAATTTGAAATCACCATGCCATTTTCCAGGTAATAGATATAAAAGTTTCTGTAGGAGACAAAGCACCTGAAGTTGGATCACATCATCAGTTTTATACTGATGAGACTTTGGATGGGTTTTCTATTACATATCCAAAGATTGAACATCTGTCTTACCAGAAAGCTTATTCAGGCTCAGCCAAAAGCTTTCATATTCAGGAATACATGTCATAATTTGAGCCTAGTGAACTGGAGATATTCTGGGAGACGAAACATGCCGACATGGAATATTTTAACACAGATGAGATTGGTTAACATGGAAAGGATACTCAGAGAAAAAAAACCAGAGTCTTGAGGTTTTCTAGTCCTCTTTAATTCTGAGTTAATTTTGTTTTTTTCAGGTAATTTTAGTCTGCTGAATACACACTGTACACCTAACAGGAGACAAAGATTCTCTAAAAAAAAAAAGTATATAACAATAAACAAAATAGCCATAAATTTCAAAAGCATTGGCTCTAAAATAAATTTAAAATATATGGCTCCTTTTTATAATGAGATAATAGGAAAATTCTCCCAAGATAAAGCAGACCTCCTGAGACTTAGTAGGCTTCCAGAATGTATCTATTTGTGGCCAACAAGGAGAGCAGATTTCAGGGGAATTTTCCTATAAAGTGCATTGGGAAAAGCAGGTTTTGATCATTCGTACTCTGGTTGGCCTCCTGAAGGCAGCTGTCTGCATAGTGATCGACCTCCAAACCACACACCTTTCTGGAACACCTATAGTTGGCTGGGGTAAATAGTGCCCAATATGACCATAAAACAGCATCTTCCTGGAGTTACAGTATGCCATAAATCAACCTGCTGTAAGTCAACCAGCTGTCAGAAAATTTAACTTCCCTAGAGCACTTTTAGAAGACAATCCATTTTGGATGCTTAGGTATCCAGGTACAAAACATAAGGGTCTAGCCTGGAAACAACTTCTTCACACAAGCAGCACCATCAATTTTAGTGTAACTATTTGCATGAGTAAGTATTTTGCAGACTCATGACTTTATTTCATAAGTATCTTTTGTAGAAATAGCATCCTAAAGCCCTTTATGGAATTAAATGACACTGTCCACTCTCTTATATCTGATATAAATTATAGAAAACAGCATCATAAAGATATTGCACGGTGAATAAATTAAACCATTCGGTCGTAAGGCCAATGACCGAGGGAAAGAAAAATTAAGAGGCAGAGGCAAAGGAGGAAAGATACATTTTAAGATGGAGTTTGAAAAGATATAGAGTCAATGAGGCAGAGAGGCATATTCATGCAATGGGACTGTGTACCAAGAAAAACTTTAAGATGTTCTGATATCCAGACAAACCAACCATGGACAGGTTTGACTAGACACATGGTACATGGAGACTGTCACACATCTTCCTACACAAACAGCAATTCTCACACCTCACAAATTAATTATAGGGAGAGGTTTAGTGCTTGACTGGTCTATAACTTGTTATGTCTCTAGTTTTTCAGTTCACTGCCCTATAAAAGGCATTTATGTTAGCACAAATCCAGTAAGACACTAGGAGTGTAGCTTCAACCTGTAAACCAGAGACATATGGGGTGATTCCTGAGAGAAAGAACAACGTCTGTGAAGGTCCTCCAAACCCTTCTGCTGTTACACACAGAACTTCAGTAATGGTATTTGGGACGATGGCAATCCAAGGTGGACAAGATTACTGCAGTCACAGTAGTATAATCACAGAAGAAACTCGAGTCAGGTACCACTGGGTTTGGTTTTCACTTCTACCAAAACTAATGGGCCATACCCACATTTATATTTAGGTATCCTCTGCCACTAAGTTCAACAGAACTTAAATACCTAAATATCTCCATAAGCACAAGTTTTATGCTTGGCCTTCAGCAAGTCATTTAAAGATCCTCAAGTCCTTCCCTATCAAACTGGGATGCTAGCACTTGGTAACAATAAATTAAGCTAGGGAAAAGTTTCTGTAATAACACACAGCACCAGAGCCATAATATCTGCCTAACACTTTCTGTGTCACATCAACCAAGACACAAATAACCCAATGCCACAATTAGAAAGTGTTGTCAGAATTTTAGGACTTACTGCCACTACAGGCAGAGTGAGACACTGTCAGGCCCCGAAAGAGATTCTGAAAGCTCCTTTAAAGTTTACCTGCTTATATGTCAGTCCCATCAGAGCTTATGGAATGAAGCTGGAGCCCACAGGAAGACAAGCATATATGATTCCTTGCATCAGATGCAGAGATACCTGGCCTACAGCTTCACAGACCCTTTTCCTGGAATCAGACTAGTCCTTTTAAGGGAAGCATGATCAGTTGCATGAAGATAAAAGACCCATTGCACCATGTACATTTTCACTCTAGGTCCTCTTGCCCTGTTCTCATATGCACCTTCTCCTTATCATGGTGCTGATCATTGTCCCAGATTTTCTAGCCCTGCCACCTCTACCAAGCAGCCTCCCAACACCATACAGATCACCTAAACACATTTTTTTCCTATCACCTGAAGTTTCCCCTCATGACAAATAGCTTAGGTGTGATCTAGGTATGTGCACTTCATGCATATTCATGTCATACATTCAAATTTAAACTCCTTGAAGCTATAAGATAAATATATTTTTATATCTTTTCAGTGTAGGTTTATCACTGAAAAGGACAGTTAAATAAAATATTTCCCACTTTTGGCTCTTGCACTTCATTAATATTTTGCAGCTGTGTGGTCAGTCAGATCCCTCATTTGACCTTCCCAGACAATATTTTTCCGAAAGTCTTACTCCATCACTTTGAGTTTTCCAATAAGCTGGGATATTTTTTCCGCAAGTATTACACACACATGTTCACACACACTCTGAGTGCATCTTAAAAACGTCAGTGACAGAACTACAAGACTCTCAGAGTCACAGACATCCCACTTGGGGCAGAGGATATTCCCACTCCCTCCCTTCCTGGTATAGACAGCAAAGGTGGGGGCGGTGTGGGGGATGTGCAGCAAGGAAACATCATGCTCCAAATTTGCAACCAGGAACACTGTAAGCTGTGTAGATACCTTTTTGGTCTGTTAGGAGATCCATCCACTTCCCTCTGACCCTCACACTCTGGACCAGCTGCATCAATATCTTCCCATCAGAGTGGGTCCATACCCCAAGATGACTACTCTCAATATTTGAGCTGATAAGTACCTCTGGCAGGAACTAATATTTCAAATACCTAGTCCAGTAATGATTTCCTTAGCCTATATAAAGGATTTTCAATTTTCACAATTCTCATGTATGGTAACTACAGCGAATGACAACAAAATAAAGGTTTGGAAAATAAGGCATTGTTTCTTGTGGAGTTTCCCTATCCCTTTGTTGTCCGTTCTGCTGCTGAAGTTAGATATTTTAAAAATTAAAGCAATCCCTTCGATGTCTCGATTATTCTTTAGAATTGAAGTTGCTTTATTTTGATTTTACTTTGGAGAAATTATCCCCACAGTAGAAGGAAGGGATACCACCCAGACAGACCTTGACAGGCTTGAGAGGTGGGCTTGTGTGAACTTCACGAAGTTCAACAAGGCCAAGTGCAAGGTGCTGCACCTGGGCAGGGGAAATCCCAAGTACAGGTACAGGCTGGGAAGAAAATGGATAGAGACTAGTCCTGGCAAGAATGGCTTGTTGGTGTTTGTGGATGAAAAGTTCAATATGACTCGGTAATGTGCACTTGCAGCCTAGAAGGCCAACCACATCCTGGACTGCATCAAAAGAGGTGTGACCAGCAGGTTTAGGTGGGTGATTCTGCCCCTTTACTCTGTTCTTATGACATCCCACCTGGAGTGCTGTGTCCAGCTCTGGAACGCCCAACACAATAAAGACATCAACCTGCTGGAGCAAGTCCAGAGGAGAGCCATCAAGTTGATAACAGGACTGGATCATCTCTCCTATGAAGACAGGCTGAGAGATTTGGAAGACCTTATAGCAGCTTTCCAGTACCTAAAGGTGGCCTACAAGAGGGCTGTAGAGGGACTTTTAACAATGGCCTTAAGCTGAAGCAAGGTAGCTTTACATTAGCTATCAGAAAGAAACTCTTCCCTGTGAGTGTGGCGAGGCACTGGAACAGGTTGTTCAGAAAAATGGTGGACTCCCTGTCCCTCAAAGTCTTGAAGACCAGACTGGATGGGGCTTTGAGCAACCTGTTCTAGTGAAAGGTGTCCCTGCCCATGGCAGGGAGATTGCAACTATGTGATCATTAACATCCCCTCCAACCCGAGTCGTTCTATGATTCTACAATTTAAACTAGAAAACCCTCAAAACAGTCACATTGCTAAACTGACTCTAAAACATCATGAAACTTTCAGTGATCTACAGAGACAGCTGCTGATAACTAATCAGTACTTCTGGTCTGGAAAATAATATGATCTATCCTGCTAAATAGAAACAAGAGAAAAATTGGTTGTCTCGTTCTTGTCTGAAGACAAGAGGAAAATACAATTGTATAGGTCTATCGCTAGAACAGGTACTGAGCATTTAGGTTCTCAGCTTTGGCAAAGCCTTTTCATGTTTCCCAAGCCCAGTCACATTGGCCTGTATTTTCCATGGCAATTTTTATCCTCAGATAGCACAGACTTGGACTCCAGATGCACTGAGCACTTCCAGATTCATACCGTTTTAACTGGAGGTACAGCCAAATCATGCTTCCCTGAGTGCTGGTTGTGAGGAGACTCAAGCAGATCAAAGCATAGAAAAGCATGAAAATCCAGCATTGCTTTTGAAAACTTGGATATTAACAGCCCTTCCTCCGAGTTTTCCTCCCTAGTGCAAAAATGCTGCACCTGCTCGACACACCAGGGTGTTATGAAGCTGAAACCAAAGCTTAGAAACTTGGAAGAAGCTGCCTCAGAGGAATGATTACTTAGCAAATTCCTCCTTGGAAAGGAAGGAAAATGTGTTATGTCTTATTGAGCCTGACTGTTGAAGTGAGACCCCAAAGACTGTATGGTACACAGAGAAGTTAGACATTTGCAAAACCGACACCTTCTTAATATGCTCTTTAAGTCACAGGGACACTCACTAATTCTTCATTTGCCTGCTGATCCCTATGCATGAAAGGACAAAGACTACAGATTTTCCCATGTAGCCTGGGAGCCATGAGGTCACCCTTACTGAATGAATTTATCAATAGAGTTTCAATTTATCTAATATGCTTTACTTAATAAGGCAGTTCCTGTCGTAATTGCTGTTGTAGAGATAGGAGATTAATCTTTTAAGTGACGGTACTGGACGCACCTGCTGAGAGATGATCTGGAGCTCTCCAATAAAACATTCATGGCTTCATGCCTCCTCTGTTGCACTTAAATCTATGTTAACAGTTTCAAAAAGCTAAAAAGCCAAGCTATGCTCTGCAGCGACCAATGGCACCGCAGTTAGATATCAGTGTATTCAGCTCAGTGGGATAAATGTTTAGTCTTTGGTAGATTTAGTAGTGGGTGGAAATGACAGATGGAATTCAAGTCTTTTATTCAAAGGCTTTGTTCTCCTCTGCTTTAGTGCAAAGAAGTTCCCTGTGATGTTTTGCTTTCTTTCAAAGAGACCTGAAGCACCAATCATTTTGCTTTATTCCCCTTGAAAAATAAAATAAAATGAAATAAAATAAAATAAATAAAATAAAATTTTAAGAAGGCAAGGTAAGCCAAAACGTAGAGAAGCAAAACACTTACTTCACAAAGATAAGTCACTAACAAAAAGGTTAGGTCAATAGAAACAAGACCCAGCATGTCTGGACAGTATAATTTCAAATTTGAAATCATACAATTAAATCAAATACAATTTGTAATAAATAACCATTTAAAAATGTTCAGTTTGATCAAATAAAATTTGTGATAAATGATCAGGAGTAGGAAACACCCATTTTTTGATATCAAACTAGAAAAACATCAAATACGGTCACATATCCAATGATTAGTTTCTGGTCCTGGATTCTGTAGGACGCTTATTTAAAAATAAAAATAAAATCTGAAAAAAAACCCCATTGCAACAAATGTAAGTATAAGGGTTGTGAAGTACAGTAACTAGCAATTGTGGTGGAAGAAAGGAGTGAAGAGAGCAGGATCTCCTGCTTTCCCTTTGACTGTATTTTCCTCCTTAGTCTGCAATTTTCGGCGAACAAACTGTTTTGGAAGAAAGCATAGAGTGCAACTCAGAATGTAACAGTCAGAAATTGTTTCCTCTAACCAAAGTTTGAACCTTCTCTGTGCCCAGATTATTGACATACAGCCCTTAATAAAGGCTGTGTGTTCATAACTCAGAGAAGAATGTGACCTCAAAACTTTGAAGAGCATGCAGAGTTATATGAAAGTTTTCTGGCTCTTCACTAATTATTGTCCTAGCCCTGGAATTATCTAAGTGGGTTTGCATCCATGTTTCTAAAATCCTTCTTCTTCCCTTTGTACTTTTAATATGGTACAGAAATACTGGTACATGTAATTTTGGGAGTGGTTGTTTTGATCACAAATCTAAAGCTCATACAGTCTTATACCAAAACAGGGGGGGAATTGGAGTCTTTGGTGGTATTACTAATGGTTGTTGACTGAAACTCTTGAATGAATTTTGTTCTGGGAGAAAATCTGATCCAGAAGGTCACAGATGAAATCATCTATTGAGGTAATATACTTATGAAGAACTTACAAGCCAATCTCAATGTATTTTATTTTCCAAGAATATCTTTTTATAAAATGAACTGTATGTTTTTTATTGAAAGCTGTTTTTACTAGACAAGCATGTGCAGGGAATGCTTGGAGAGTCAGCAAGAGTGTTGGGAGCAATGTAAGGGCAACTCTGAGTTTTGTGGAATGGATTACTGTCTGCTAACCGTCCTTCAAGCTATTTAGGTATGTGATATATTCCCATGCCTTCCATCTGAGCAGCTCAAAGATTCTCTGTCTTAAGTCCATGAGGAATATCCACACACTGTTCATGTTTACTGAGTACTGTGTGAGGAGTGGGGAGAGGAAAGGCAAAAAGGAACACATACCCACCCCTTCCCTACTGCAGGAAGGTGAGGTGATTACATGGGGTAAATGAGGGATTAGAAAATAAAGAGGTTGAAGTAACTGATAAGAACGGCAGGATTTCACAGGATGATTCTGCCACACAGTAAAAGTTGCAGTGCAGTTGAATAGCACTTACTGACTAGTTACACCCTACTATTAACTCCGGAGGACAGAGGTTACTTTATCTGTTAACAATAGAGTTAAAAAAGATTACGGATAAAATTGCTTTTTATAAAGGTTAGGTAGTTAACAAAGATATGACGGACATAGTTTTAAACATGTGGTCTAATCAAGGGTATAGGTACCTACAATCTCTGCAAATACCAGTCTGCAGTGGGAAATCAGTAGACTGCCACCAAGGGGGCTCTGCTTAAGAAGACTCAGCAGAAGAAAAGTAACAAATATAACAGCTGAAGGTTAAAGTCTAGTTACCAGTTGCATGTTCATAATGGTTTGTTTGATGCGCTTCTTCTTGAAGACAGATAATAAGGTATTGTGGAAGAAACAATGTTCACCCAGAGAACAAAGAATTCAACAGTGTAATATATTTTGAGGACTAAAACATAAGCATTAAGGTAAAAGTATCAATATTTCAATCCCTAAAAGGAAGCCCTTTTGTCTTATCAATAAATTTTACTATGAACAAAATGGAACTTGAAAATTCTTGAAAAATCCTAGTAAAAAAAGGCACACAAGGGTTAGAATAATTTGGAAGCTGCAGCATAAGTGGAGCCATACTGAATATGAAGATGAGACACATTTAGTTGAAACCTCAGAAACGGATTTTCTCAAAGGAGGATGAAACATAATGTTTGCTATATGCAAAACATAAAGATTGCATCACCATCCTTTTAGATACAGCATATGAACATATCTGCTGAGAGTCAAAAGTGAAAGACTCTAGGAAGCTGCCAGACCTAGGGAAAATGAATATTCTGCAAATATATTTATTTTACATGCAAAGCAAAGCAAAGAAAAATGTTGTTAAATATTTACTCATCACCCAGTAGCTTATTAATCTTTGTTGCAGCAAATACAGATGACTATAGAGTGTGGGCAGAGATGGTCCTTATCGATAAATAATTGGAGGATGCACCACCACAGACTGAGACTCAAAGGTAAGCAGAAGCCCTAACAGGAACAGTGACTCAGTTGCACGAAGAGCAGCTGCACATGAAATCAGGCCATAACTGTTCCATTGTCTTGCTTTTTTTTTTTTTTGGCTATGTGACTTCCCTCATCTGGCCCCCAGAGTTGTCTTGCACTAGCAGACATCTCACAACTATTACTGCAGCACCACTCCAGCACCACTGGAGTCCATGTAGACATGGACTGTACTCTCATGACCTACTATAGGTACTTAATGTTGAGGGTGAATCAGGTTGCCTATGTAAGAGCAAAGGCTCCACAACTGGTTTGTGGGGAATCTGATTCAGCTCATCAAATGTCTTTTTCTCTCTTTGGTCCTCTAGGTTTCCTGAGAGGAATCAGCACTCTAAGTATTCTTCTGACAATGCAACAGTCACAGTGATAACCTGACTTTGCACGACAACATGGTGGCAGATTCCCCAAACCAGGAAAGGGAGACCTAAAATCTGAGCTCTACTTCAGACTGAGGTCATCAACCCCACAGCTCCCATTTCCCTGGGAGGTTCCCACTGTGTGGGTTACACACCAGAAGATGTTCCCTGTCTTTGCTGAAATTGTGCCTTCTTGTCCCACTACAAGCTTATGTGTAAGACTCACAGCACCAGAGAACGCACAGGGAACCTGCCTGCACCATACAGAAGAGGAGGAGGTCTGGTTCGTGATTGCTGTCATTCAATTGTCCTCATCAATTCAAAAGAAAAATATGAAGCCTCCTGGAGCAGGAAGCAGATTATCTTGAAAGAGTCTCCTCCTCACAGTTGGTATAGAGGAATTAATCTAATCAATTCCTTCATTAGATCTTGATCAAAAAATTCAAAGGAAAAAAAATTAATTACTACAGCACACACTGAAAAAAACCACAAAATAGTTAACAGAAAGCTTCATTGAAAAATGTGCTGAGTTGCAGTGGGCTCCGGTAATAAAATCAGGACTGGCTGTTTTCCTTGGGGATACAGTGGCCTTCAAGTGTGAGTTATTTAGTGAAAGTCCAAAGGTCTATGTTATGCAAGAAGGCAGATTAGATGGTCATAGCAGTCCCTTCTGGTCTTTAGCAATTAATCTCTGACGTGTTGTCAGAAGGTTGGTTCATCACAGCCCAAAAAAAAAGCAATTTCCTTGCTGATAAATGAAAAATAAATCAATTTTTAGCCTTAGATGAAGATGGGATTCCACTGGTCCCCAGGGGCTGTTTCCCTCTTCAGGCTCTGAGCAACTGAGCAAAGGACTGCTGCACCAAACAGCATGTGTTCTTGCCAGGACCTGAATTTATTCTCCTTGTTTCCAGCAAAATCACAGCCACAAAAGTGAATTCCGGCCTCTGAAGACACGGGTAGGTTTAGATGGGGTCTTGGCTTTCAAAGGAGCACAGAATGCTCAATGACATGCAGCTAAACAAATGATGAAAATCAGAGAAGGAAAAAATGGGCTTATATTTATGCTGCAGGATCACAAGTTCACTGGTCCATATTTTCTCCACTAATTAAGTTCTTCAAGTCAAGACTGGACACTGAAAGACATCTTCCAGGAAATTTCACAGAAAGAACTGAGCAGATATTGAGTAACTGATTCTCAAATGCCTGTGTGACACCAGGAGCAATGCCCTTCTAACCTACACTTCAGTAGGGAGGGAAGTAAAATGTGATAGGCCATGGCCAAAGAACAAAATCCAAATAAGCAAAAGAGAAGGGTTTGAAAGTGAAATAACCAAGCTCTGAGCCCCATATTCCTACCATCAAATTTCACAATCCCTCAAAGATCATTCCTCCAATTTCCAAAATTCATGCAACATAAACCTCCATTTAAATTTAAATCTCCATTTAGGTAACCCTATTTCCCTTCCCTGTACTGGGATCTTACGAAGACAAAGTGAGAAAATAACAGTGGTCAGAGCCTGCACCTTTTTCAGCCAATTGTAATTCAAGATGGCAGAAGGGAGTAAACCCACAAAACAAGTTATATGCCATTGTCAACAAGGAATGAAAATGGGTGGATTACACTGCCTACCATTATATTCCTAATGATACCACTGTCAAGAGGATTTCTCTACAGCAAATACAAATGCAAACTTTTCACTGATGTAGTTGCATAAATATTATATTAAATTTTTTAATTTCTCATTGATTATGTTTAAGTATATAACAGAAATATTAATGAACATGTTTGCAAAAGACTAATACAGAGGAAGCACTCAGAAATAATGTGAAGTGGGACCACAGTGCCTTTATATGGTATTTGAAGCATCTACCCAGTCAATGAACCTCTGTGGAAGATTAATGTCATTTGAACTTTTATTGTGGAATGTCATTTGTGCACTGTCACACTTTGCACAAATGGTGCTTCAGTCACAGTTCGGTAACACTCCAGCATATTATTTCCCAGGCATTTGAGAGTTTAGAGAATTATTGAAGGGCAAACTGTACTCATTTGGTAATAAGGCAGACTGCAGTTGCAGTCTCCATATGATTTCAAGAAATGGAATCAATGTTAATTTCATTGAACGTAGCAAAATAGTTATGATAATAATCCCAGTGAAATATTCCACTAGAGAAAAGAGATAGAATATAGTGTCACAGTGTTTTATATTATCTACACAAAAGATTCTAGAAGAAATATCCTAATAATTTCTCTAAAAAATATTCATTTGAAAATCACAATTGCTATTTCTCTCAGTCTTTACACATTGATTTTAAGAATGTGCTGCAGAAGAAAGAATTAAAGAAACCAGTCGAGATTCACATCCTATTTTCACCAATGACATCCAGCTTTGGGCAGTCTAGATGTTTCAATTTGGTATTACTGCTTGTGCAAATAAGTATTATACTGATCCTGAAAGTAAACATTTCCCAAAGCCATGATTTGTTAGCACTGTCTTCACGTGTTATAGTCAATTAGTCAATAATTAGTCAAATAATTAAAAATATAACTATGCAATGATGTTGCCTTATTTTTAAATTAAGGACTCATTTGCAAGCTGATTCCTCTTTCTCATTATATGTTTCTTTGATGCTACAGTTTAAGCACATAAGCCTTGCTTGTTTTTTCTCTCTTTTTCATTTATTGTTAACAAATGGACAAGGGCTTATTAATATATTGTCACCAGCAAAGACACAAATATGCAACTAAATAGTTATGCAGCTGCCACCAGATGCAAATGTGTCTGTAAGAACCATCACTGATGTGCTGGAGACCTCTAGAGCTGTAGCTCTTCTCACGAAACTACAATTTCAGATACTGTCAATTATTTTATTAGGGCTACGGTTCAGGTATACAACTAATTTTAAAAGAAAAACCAACCAAACAACAACAAAACAGAACAAAACCAAACCAAAACAACAAACAAACAAACAAAAACCCTTACCAAATCTAAAAAAGAAATGTCCATTGCAGAATCATCAAAATGTCTCCTTGTCTCCTATACCCAATCATAAAGTGCATAACACACCAGCAACCACCATGGTTTCAATATCTGTAGACACTTATTTGAAACAAGGATACCAGCCTTTAGAAGGGCCCTGATGTCATGTAGGGGACATGGCACGACTCATAGGGAAAATGAGAAGTGTCAATGGTGTGTACTGGCACCCAGAAAAGTAACTTCTACATAAACATCACAGCCATAAGATAGCCCAAATCAGGAATTCAAAGTGGCTTTAACCACCTGTTCATTTAGCTGGCTCCCATCTATCTATACCAAGGACTTCAGCTTGCAAGGCTTACATGGAGAGAGTAGGATAACTTGGAGTGAAGTGAGGCACATACTTCACCTCACCCTTTTGAGTTAAATCTATGTTATTAACTTAGAAACAGAAATGTATTACATCAATGCTCTGCAATGACTATGTTCACCCTCCAATCTAGATACCTTTTGTAGTTTTGTAAATGACACTAATATTCTGAGAATTTCTTTCATCTAAGCACAAAGTTAGCAGAAGTAGTAGCAATTGCATGTTTCTATGCCTACCTGAGGGCTATGAGGAGATTTTATCTCCCTGCAATCTCATCAAGTTAGATCTGGTCACACAATCAAACCAAACGCAGGACTGTTCATTATTTGACAAATACAGAAGGATAAAGGGATCTTCTAAAGACTGTCAGCTGTAGATAGAAATGGCAACTAAAGCAGAAGAACATTTACAGTTTGAACAAAATTCTTGGCAATCATCTCATGTCTTTTTTTTAAAAAATGCTGTTGTTTTAGCAGGTGCAAGCCACTCCTATGGAAAACTCATAAAAGTCACCTCACATTATTCTTCAGGGTTGCTCAAAATCACCCCTATGGGCCAAGCCAGCCTGAATTAAAGTTCAATGACAAATGTATCCTAATGTTGGAGGGTTAAGTAACACAGAATCACAGAATGAGTCAGGTTGGAAGGGAGAGACCACAGTGGGTCATCTCGTCCTGCTAAGCAGGGTCATCCTAAAGCACATTGCACAGGATTGCATCCAGAAGATTCTTGGATACCTCCAGGGAGGGAGACTCCACAACCTTTCTGGGCAATCTGTTCCAGTGCACAGTCACACAGTAAAGAAGTTCTTCCTTATATTGAGGTGGAACCTCCTGTACATCAGTCTCTGCCAGTTGCCCCTTGTCCTATTGCTTGGCACCACTGAGAAGAGCCTGGACTCATCCTCCTTTCAGATACTTACAGGCATTGATGAGGTCCCCTCTGTCGTCTCTTCCTGAGGCTGAACCGGCCCTACTCTCTCAGCCTTTCCTTGTAAGAGAGATGCTCCAGTGCCTTGATCACCTTTGTTGCCCTCCATTGGTCCTGTTTCAGGAGCTTCATGTCTCATCTGTACTGAGGAGCCCAGAGCTGACACAGTACTCCACTTGTGGCCTCACTAGGGCTGAGTAGGGTGGATACTAGCCACTTCAGATGTCTTGGGTGAGCAGGATTCTTGTCTGAATGAGAACTGAGTAAAGAGTTACTCAGTAAAGAGCAACTGAGTAACTACAGTTATGAAGGCAAGCATGCAATGTCAGTCATGCATAACAAACTTCTAAACTAAAAGCATCCAGTACTCTATCAAAAAGACTCATTTTTGTAATATGGATGTTTTTCCAAGAAAACTCTCAACCATAATTGGTACCAAGATGTGGGCTTGGCAGGTGTATAGAAAACTTCAATTTTTGTCTCTTAATACATGGTACTAGAGATGGGAAACATTTTTGCCTTCATGCAGGACCCAGATGGCAAACTGTGAAAGCTTAATTTCAAGAGCATTCAGGCTGACAGCTCTACAAGCAGCAAGCTGAATTTAACTTATGTGATTATGACACATACACAGGACTCTTCAACCAAGTGGTCCAACACTCTACCTATTAGAGGCATGCCTGAGATCTGTGCATGCTGCAGGAAAGCCTTTACTGTGCAGATCAGGTCTGGATTACTACACTAGAAACCACACGTGCACGTGCATACAACTTATTTCCATGATCTAGCTTGTTAACCAGGACATTAATTCTATTTCTGCTTTTGCAAAGGGTAACAAAGGGTCTCCATGACCTCACAGGCAGGATCACTTTTACTCTGTACTTTACCTAAAGGGCTTCACTCATGTGTTATGCCTTACTCAACTCCATTCTGGCACACCACCTACTGACAGCCCAGCACTGCTTTCTGTGTTTCTTAAAATCCTACCCCTCTGTGAGCCCAAGACCTCTGATCCTGAGATGTCTGGCTGTGCAAGCCAGAGCAGCAGCATTTTCCAAGACTCTAAAAATAGAGAAGAAATTGAGAAAAAGTGTCTTCAGGCCACCAGTGGTATATTGATAAAAATTAATAAGCTCAACTATTCAGCATTTCAAGCCAGGCAGTGGGAAATGAATTTTCTCCCAGCCGAATGGGAAGCAAGCAGTCAGATAGCTTATCAGTAAGCAGTTAATGAGACTCCAGTACTCTGAGAATCTATTTCATCCCAACACAAAATTAGCAAAAGGACTAGTAATTCTATGGTAATATCCCATCCTCCATTTCAGCCACCTCCTTGTCTCACAGGTGCAAAGGTCGGTTCAAATTTCTTTTGATTCCACATTATTTGGAGGTCTTTGTGCATTTCAGGGGTTCCAGATATGCAATCAGATTGTGATGCACAAAACAGAAATGCATTAAAGCACTGTATTTTTTATCTTGCTGACTTTTCTTTATATACCATTACTGCACAGTTCCATAGGGTTGAAATCCCTGTCCTGATTTTTGGCAATGTTTGATGTTCTTTCTCATGTAGTTACTTTGATGTTCCATAAGTAGCACCCTTGAACCTCACAGGATATCCTAAGAGGAAACCATAACAAAACAGTTGATCCTGATGGTGACATTTTGTCTAGAGAGAACTGACAGCGACTAATGACCCCTCTTCTCGAAGTTACAGCTGCCAGCACTAAGTTAACCAAACCTTTCCAAACTTGATAATGCTGGGATTTGACAGATATTTCCCATCATCCTGTCATCTTTAACACTATTAGAGGAATCCTGATCCATTGACTTGGCCTCCTTCAGCAACCCAATGGTAGTTACTTGTCCTCCTCTCTCCCTGCCTTCCCATAACACCTTCATTTGGTCTGACCTCTCCACATTTCAGCCCATCTGTTTTACCTCAACTCACAAACTTCCTTAAAAACCCTGTTTCTGGAACTTCTTGTGCTAGGAAGACATCAGTGATAAAAAAGGAGGGAGAGGTTGTTACATGTCTGACTGAGCTGAAGAGCTGTGTGATCATCCTCCTTTTCCTCTGTTCATAACATGAAAGGCACGGTCTATGCAAAGATCACCACTTTTAGTGTCACTGCTAGACACTAAATAGCTATTATTATAATAAGTAAAGGATATTTGCTGTAGACAAGTCTAGTGTTGCAGTCTCTTGAAGAGACTAATCTCTAGAAGTATTTAGTGTCCCTAATCATCTCTAGGGTCAATGGGAAAGAAGATTAAGGCTGGTCTGATCCAATTAGCAGGGATTTGAGGAAGAAACAAAGAAAAAGTTGTAGATTAGCCTTTAATAAGTTCTCAAGCACAAGTCTGAGAAGTTGATACAGATCCTTCACACTGCTGCAAGGGGCTTTGCCCTTGTACAAATGTTTCCCTGTACTTATCCGTACACCTCAGTCCAGGCTGGACAGGATCCACCAAGCCATACAACTCTCGTGGCATCTGCGTCCAGTCTGAAACATCATTATTAACCAACACATCCAAGAGTAAAGTGATGCCTTCATTTGCCCAGGTGGGAGGTGAAGCTTTTAAAATTGGATGACTTACCCAAGGCACAAAGGTACAGCAGGGAACACAGCCCTGGGATCACCAACCAAAAATTACTGCCCACAACAAGGAACTTTTCTGCCTGAAGTTAGAAGAAGCAGTAAGAGTTAATCCTGAAGTAATATCATAAAGACCATCAGGAAACAGGTCCAGGTTTCTATTGCACAAAGGTATTTGAAGAAAAAGCACTCTCTTTACTTTAAAGTGTTGCTGATAAAATTCCATGAAATCAAACTGTAACACTTAAACTAATGAAGATCCAGCAGATGTTGGACTTGTGATATTTTATAGCATTGTTTATTTGGGGAAAAAATCCAGTTTTACTAAAATATTAATGAAAGTATGCTCATTTTGCTTCTGGATTCACTAAATGCCTGTGTTCAATAGCTTGTTCCTGTTTTCAGTTCCCACTGTTCCTTCTTCATCTTACTAGTAAGACAGCAAGAGACGAAAACAAAGAACTAATAGTCCTTGTGCTCTGAACAATTGGATTCGTGCTGTGAAGAGGCTGACATGAACTTATTTTTTCCTCTACCAGAGCACCTTGGAAACATGTCCATTTGAAGCCAAACTGAATTCAGACCCCCGCTAAAACTTCCTTTTGCTGTTGACATCCATACTGTATGAATGAAAGTCACTGGCGACTTTTCAAGTCTTGATCTTCAGACAGCAAATCTCATTTTGAACAAAATGCCCAATATATTGGGAAGCTTTCACATAACAACTGTTCTTGACTTACTAGGAAAAATAAAAAACCCCCGAGTACTGTACTATGAAACTCAGCCTAAGTCAGTGGATCACAACCATCCACAGTTGCTATGAGTCCTAGCCACTTGGAACATTTCTAAAGGCCAAGACTGAATTCCTTTTTCTGACTGACTGTCAGAAGAAGATCTCTTTTCTGTCCCCACAATAGAAACCTCAATTTCTGTCATTTCCATAACACGCGATCCTGTGCCTGTTTTTTCTGAATCACTCTGCTATACGTGCCTCTCTCCTGTTATACATCTGTTGTGGTACAAGCTTATATCCCCACTGTCATTCTATGAGTCAGTATTTGTACTTCTGTCTCATATTGTGATGAAAACATCTCTAGTGGTACTACACTTTAATTGGTATGAAAATATTTGGTAGCATAGTCACTAACACCCACAACTTTCATTTACTGCTTCTGTCTCTGTGGAATATTGGTATCATCCACTTGTACATGGCATTTTTCTATGCCTATTTTTTATTTCAGTCATGGGACTCCTAGTTTTGAGCAGTCCGTTCTGGTAATACATGTCAGACTCTTTCCAGGGAAGTATCCTAGAGACCTGAGAAAGGAATTTAATCATGCTACAAACATCAGTAGATTTTACACCATCATCTCCAGTTGCACTTTCGACCAGGGTCAACAAGTCTGACACAAGGCCAGGCAGGCCCGTAAGACAAAAGCATTTCTGAAATTACTGTAGGCTGGTCTTCTTGGTCAGCAGTTCTGCCCACACAGAAAGCTGACTTCTGTTAGAAAAATCTCATGAGGAAATCACACTAACCATGATCATGTGTCCTGTGTGCTGCATACTGTTAGAATATTTAAGCCATTTTTAAAATTTTTATGAAATTTAACTTTTATATATTGCATAGAATATCGTTGATGGATATGGCAGGAGGAAGTATATAAACACACTATTGTCTATTCAGGAAGGTCCAGGTAACAAGAAGAACTCTTTGAACTAATACCCACATCATTTCTCTCTCCTACACGTACATGCATCCATATCCACCAAGTTAACCGAGCTTCCAGTTAAATAAGGCCTACAATAGGAAAAAATACTTGTTTCCGCCTGCTGTCTTTTGGAATAAAGTGCATACAGGGTATTGTGAAAAAGGATCTGGGTTCTAAATAAAAATGCCTTTTTGTAACCCTTCTGTATTGATCAGTTCATCAGTTTCTAAAGAAGTAACTTGAAGCTCAGATTTTGGCTACATTGATCTGGGACCTACATTTACCTATTGCAGCATAATTAAAGGGTGCAGACCTCTCCCTTACCCCACCCCCCCCCTGTGGACCAGCCCCACAGCTGAAGGAGCCAGGAGGCATTTGTGGTGCCAGCACCATCCTGGCAGGGGAATCAGCACTTCCTAGGAATGTCAGGAACCAGGCTGCCATCCCTGCTCCCAGTGTTGAATGAGACACAGTACAGTCTAAAAGAAGGATAAACATGCATAGACTAAACCTTAGCTGCTTTCAGGAAGCACTCTTTTGGGCTTCATACTAATTCCTCATTTAGATGGACACTCTTCCAACATGTATTGCCATGAGAAACAGCAGAATAGACGAAGAAGAGAAGCATTGCTCACATTCCTGTATTTTAAAGTCAACCAGAAGAAAAGACAGTGGTGAGCTATTTGGTTGCAGTGGTCTTAGCAGTGTCCTGGGCAGCATGGGAGCCAACCACCAGCCCCTGTGACTGTTTATACAAACTAAACCTACAAGCTCCTGGGCAATACCTGGGGCCTGGGTCAAACATGGGTCTGGAGACTGGAGCAAAAGGAGCAAAAGGAACATCCCTTGCTTTGGAACCAAAGCATGACCTAGAAGGGGGCATTTCTTTGCAAAGAACCTGGGCTGAATTCTGATTTTAGTTACATTCAGGAAAAAACCAAGATTAAGTTATCTGTGCTTGCATTGCTGTCAGGTAGATCAACTCAGGACTTCTGTCATTCAAGCAGGTGGCACACATAGCATAAATCTGCAGATATTTACACATAGACATACAAAACCCAGTATCCATTCCATTTCATGGGTCATTAAGATCGTCTGTAGCACTGTATATGCAGCTATGAATAAATTAATTGTAAAAAATAAACAGTGTACTAGAGTTAGAGACAAGAACTCACTGCCAGGGGAAGTTTTTCTTAAAAACAAACAAACAAACAAACAAACAAACAAAAAGTTGAAGAAATTGAAGAGTCAGCTCCATATGAGAACAAAGAAAGTGTAATGCTATTTCAATGAGAACCACACAAAGTTCGGCAGAAAAGTAAAAGAACGCATTAAAAAAAAAAAAAATAAATAAAAGGAGTTAAAGGTGGGGAGACATGGGAGACATACACAGCCTCGCACTTCAGCCGGGAAGGAGCCGGGTGATGAGGCGGCAGCATCCCCCAGCGGGGTCCTCGCTCTTTCCCTCCCTCCCTTCTTCCTTCCCTCCCTCCTTCCCTCCTTCCCTGCCGCCTCCCGGCCAACGGCACGTCCATGCTGCCATCTAGCGCTCCCGCCCCGCCGTGCACCCGCTCCCGCACGGCCTTCAGCGGGATGATGGAACAACTCGGAGTGGGCGGTACCGGCTGCCAGCCGGGGGGAGCAGCCACCTCAGAGGCATTGCCGAGGCCCGGGACACAACTTTAATGTTTGACACGGGTCCAGATAAACCTCCTGCTGCGCGGGCGGCAGCACCCGAAAGAGGCAAAAACCCGTGAAATGCAGTACTTCTTCCTAGAGTTTCTTCGCATACAGCAGGAAACGGGCGTGCCCAGGCGGTTCATTGAAAGTCCTTTTAGGACTTCTTTAGGACTCCGAAGGCTGAATTAGCCTTAGGTGTTGCTGCAAGCGTCTGGTTATGTGGGGAATCAGCCAGTCCCTCCTTCCCGTTGCCCCCTCACGCAGGAGGTGAAGAATGGTCAGTGAGATGGAAATGGAGCATCACCCAGGTCAGCGCTGCAGGTCCAGAGGCTGGCAGAGGAGGAAAGTGCCCTTTCTCCACCACATAACTGGAGTGGGGAGAGTTTCCCCTTTGTATAAGAACTGCCCTTAAAAAAAGTGCCTCCTTAGAAGCTTCGTAACGTTTAAACAGTCATCAACCACTAAGTAGCAGCGTAGGGAATAAAACCAGACTAGCAACTACTAAAAATACCTGGATTGGTGGTAACAGACATCAGGAATCCTTCCTGTCAGTCCTGGTGGGTTGCACCAGCGGCCACCCAGGCTCCTAGCAAGGGGAGAGAAAAATACTTTCAAACACAGAATAAAGGAGTTTCCTGACATCCCACATTTTCATTCATACAAGAATCGTCCAGGAGGAGATGTAATACAGCTTCTCTTCATAATCTGCACATCTCAAAGACAACTTTTTGTGATTTCATAAGACGTGTGGGGTAAGATTTGCTACCAAACTCCTCCACATGTGGGCCTTTACATCCGGTGCTATCCAGTCAAGTCTCTCCAACTGGATTAAAACACTTCACTTTACCAAATCCAAAAAGAGCAGAGAGAAACTCTCTTCCCTGTTGCCCTGCCCTGCCTGGTTGAAAAGTGAGATGCAGAGTTATGGCAAGCAAAGAAAGCAAAAGAAAACAAAACAAAATCCAAACAATCCAGAAGACTCAAATGCTTCAAAACCACCAAGCCAGGGAAACAGGAAACAGTAGCATGAAACAACTGAATGATCACTAGAATAAAGTTGTTCCCTCACTGAGGCCAGTGAGGAAACAACTGAACTAGCAAAGTAAGAAGAAGGGTGGAAAACTGTTTTAATATTTTGGTTTGTTACGGTTTTTGGATGCAAAGCTCTAATTTGTAAGGAGAGCAATTCTAAAGTCTCAATTTTCACTAAAAAACCAAACATCTCCAATCCTCACAGCTGCAAAGATGATGGGAAAAAACATGGAACTGCACTCTAGCGTACCCAAATGCCAGAAGAAAAAGACCAAGAAACAAAATGATTTGTTCAAAATCCTTGAGGAATGTAAGTCCAGTTCCTGGTGGAACTTTGGTAACTACAGTTCCATATTTAGTATTATCAGGACTGAATGGATGAAAGACTATGATGATGATGACAACATGAGTATTGTAATAAGAGCAAAAGCAAGTGTGCACTAGAAGAAGCAGGTTTGCACAAAATAAAAAGGATCTCAAACTCTGTGCTGAAAAATGTTGGAGGCAAGACTGGAAGTCCAGAAATTTTTGGATTTATTTTGCTCTATGAAGGAGACTGTTAATTTTAAGTGTCTGGAGTTAAGATCCCAAAGAGTGAGAAGCTCAGGTCCAGAAACCCAAACCACTTTCCCTGCCTTCATGCTGATCAAGTCAGCAATTTACAGGATGGCCCGGCAAGAAGCACTGCATAATTTTGGTGGGTGTCCATTTTACTGAACAGCTCTCCTCTTGGCAGGGGACAGACTTGGTTCTTAGTTTTTCCTTTTGATGTCTTACACAGCAACTTTCTCTGTGTAAATAGCTACCTTCATCTACTTTATATTCTTTTATAATGCTCAGGTTTAGAGAGTCAGGCCTGGGGTTACGCAGTTATGGCGTAGGACAGTCCTAGTTGTACTGAACTCTACTACATGAAAAAAAAAAAAGAAAACCCTTTTACAAATGAGGCCAGTAGTAGTCATTTCTGAGGAAAAGTTAGTGCAAGGAGTAATCC
Source organism: Corapipo altera (assembly GCF_003945725.1). Lineage (NCBI taxonomy): Eukaryota > Metazoa > Chordata > Aves > Passeriformes > Pipridae > Corapipo > Corapipo altera. The sequence goes on from NW_020884879.1 coordinate 14,046,545, forward strand.
CTAATAACTTTCTTCACAGCTGTAATTCTTTCCCTTGCCAGATTTAAAATCTAGCCTCAGAAAGGCATGAGGGAAATATGTTCTTGCCAAAAAACCACACTAGTGTTAGGAAAGACTATTCATGGAACAGTGATTGCTTTGGGGTATTACTGTGGCACTGCAAACCACTACTGACAGTTAATAAATGGCTTATAAGCACTGAGTCTTAGAAAAATGAGACCACTTTACCCTTGGACAAATAAAAACATTTTTACATGATTTATTTCTATCAAAGAAAGTTTCCCACTAATAGCAGTGGAAGATGTTGATCAGCTCACAGACTTTTTTAAAATCAGCTTAAAGACAACATTGCAATCACAACAGCATTATGTGGGGGCATTTTTGTCAGCATTGACAATTTTTATCCTGTACAAATGGTGGTGTTTAACAAAGACATATGTTTACACAGATGGAGGAGGGAGGTTGTAGTAATGGTGTGATTGAAAGTAAATTGGATTGGTTGGGGAGCTGATGCCAGCTGCCATTTCAGTCTAGGAGTAGGTGGGTACTCGAGATGGTCTGCAGTCACTGGGACCAGATACTGAAAGTTTGCTGGGTACCTGTTATTGTCCATTTAGATGATACTAAAACCATCACTCAGCATCTGAGAGCTGGCTCAGGATTCAGTGGGGCATTTTGGATTTGGGTGTTTCCATCCTGAGGGAAGGAAACAAAATGTTCCCTGGTGGCATTTAAGTACACATGTTTTTAGAGGTGGGCATGCAGCACATAAGTGGCAGCCAGACTTGAGTATCCTTACAGCTCTCCAAACGGAGAATTTATTTAAAAATCACTCGCTCTCTCTTCCTCTATGGTGGCTGACTATCCATCAAGCCAGATACAAAGACAACCATACTGTTATTTAGCCAAAATAGTGTAGCATTGATCTTGCACAGGAAACACTGTTCCTGGAGCACTAGTGTTTTTTCTGGTCAAAGAGGGACTTCTAAAGACAGATGCTCATTTTCAAGATTTGGGTCTTTATGAGCTACTATTACTGTAATATTGAAGTACTGCAGAGGTCATGAGAATGACACCTTTTTCCACCCAATGCCAGTCTCACATGAGCAAAGGGTCTGCTCCTCCCCACATCTCTTAGTTTACAGATGCTGCTGCAGTCTGGTGGTGATGTTGTCATGGCAAGGGACAGAAAAGGAGCTGAAAGGGCTGCGCTACTTTCGAATTTTCACTTACTTTTGTGGCATTAGGTTTTTCCCTGCTCTTCTTCCTACTCCAATTAATTTAAATAATGCAGGGAACTTTTACGTATTTGGGATCTTCACAAGAAATAGTCAGGCCTAGCTCTCACTGTAGTTTACCAGATGTCAATCCACTCTGCAGAGAGGTCAGCATCATGCTTCCTTCCATATGTATTATCTTGTATATTATGAACAGTGTCTCAATAAAGGATTTTTTTTTAAATTTAGACACATTACAATTTTCAAAAATTCTAAAGTTATTTTTGGTATTTTCTCCTAATAACTACCATTTCCCTTTCATAATTTACAGACCCTTGATTAACCGAATTGCAACTGACTATTTAGCCATAGCACTAGCAGTATGTGCATCAGGGTTCATTACTCTCTCTATATATATGTATGTACATGGAAGGCTGAAGAAAAAGGAAAACAGCACCCTATGGCATTGTAAAATTATTTAGCTAGGCACAGAAATATGAACTGCAAACATAATATTAAAAGAGGGCAGGACTTATGAGACATCCGAGGTGAAGAACTATTCACTGCCAGCTTTCATTTGCAGGTTCCTAGCTTTGAAATGGGAAACATGCACCTATTTGATACTAAGCACTGCAAAAATACGTTTCAAGAAGCTTTTTTCACAGTGAAGGCTTATATACAAAAATACTTTTTTTTCCTGAGAACAAAATTTGCAGGATGGCACAGAGAATTTTCATTGTTGAAACTACTGCAGCAAAAAAGGTTTCAATATCAGTCATTATTTGATTATTCTGTTGAAAGGTTCAGATATAACTTCAACAGCAAGAGTAGCCTTCAAGAACACATAATTTACTGTTACAAACAGCAATGTATTTTATACACCAGAACGTCTACACATATGGAGAAACAAAACCAGCTACATTGACTATAATAATAAGATTGCTTCAGCAGCCTAAATGGCAGAGTTAATGCTCAACTATGTTAAATGGCTGCTATTTCCCTATTATAGTGGGTGATATATCTTCATTGTTTCAGTAATGCAGCCAACAATTGAGAGCTAAGTAGTAGCCACTCTTCGCCTTCAGTAAGCTTTACAGGTATTTTATATGCAAAGAAATAGACTCCTTAAAATATGCCATTTACTACATCCCACCGAATTACAGAGTATAAACAATAATGGTTATTTGCTAAAACATTACAGCACGTATTTGTTGTAGCAAAGGAGGTAAAGCAATGAAATCCAAGGACAACATATAAGGTCTTAGTTTTAAACCAGGATTATGAACCTGAACAGCATTGTCAATATTGAAAGAGGCACTTCCATATTAAAAATATAGGGTTTTATAGTCAAAAATCTATTATGGTAGTTTAAGTTTTTATTCAGGAAATAAATATTAATTTTGCAATAATACAAATTAAATTTACAAATTAAATTACCTTTAGACAGTCTCATGCAATGTTAAATTAGTGCTGTTCCTATGGCCAGGAGGAGCAGCCTGCAGGTGGAAAGCCTCTTTCTGTGTAAATTGGCTTCCAGCTTCCTTCCACTCCCTCCCAGCCTTCCCAAAACTGGAGTCCCTATACTGGATCAACTATCTACCCTTCAAAGTTTAATACAAACCAAGGTACCATGGATTCTTGCCCAGTGAAGGAAGCATGGTCAAAAGGTCTCACAACGAACAGGACATCTTCTTGTGCTATCACTTTCAACCTGTGCAATACACAGAGACAGGCAAACCAAACATGCTCTTGAAAAGTGATTAAAAAGAAACATCAAATTCGTATAAAATATATAAAATTGTGCATAAAGGGAGTCTACAAAGGAGATCACACCTTCTTAGAAAAATGTTAGGGATCAAAACCCACTAATCACATTAATTGCTGGAAAGGATGTAAACACCACCATCAGGGTGAAGCTTTAACTCCCAAGAAGGCCTTAGGTACCTTTTGCAGGTAGCACTGCTGAAATAGATCATGTTGTGCAAAGCTTTTGGAATACCACACATGCAAAGATAGCTAAATTTATTTTTTTTTTTGAAAAAAAGTTCTTTTTTAACCTAGAACTTCAGCATATCAGTAAGGACTATTTTGAGATTAAAACTGACTTCTGACCATGCCTTTTGACATCACGATGGATTTGATGCATAACTCAATAGGGAAAGTCGCTTATGGCAGGTTTGACTTTTGTACTCCAGGCCAGAGAAGTTCAGACAGTGCAAAGGCCCCTCTTAAAATGGAAACCATTTCGGTTTATGTAGTGAAGCATGAACTAAGATTCAGAGACAGCTCACAAAATTTTGCACTTCCCAGGATTCCTGAGCAATTTGGGCAAACAGACTCAGTTGTGCAGTCTGTAAAATGAGGGCTAGTAGAAAAACACCTCTGTAAAGACCTCCTGTTACATATGTTCAAGTGTCTGTGGATGTTAGGTGTGAACAGAGTGCCAGCTGCTCCCTGTTAGCTCACCATGGGCTCACGTGATAGCTCCCCCTGCCCTTTCACCGGCAAACATACAGAGGGGCAGTTCCCACAGAGAAGGTGACACAGCAATTCCCTGCACCGGTGCATTCACATGCCATTTCCCTGAAGCACCTCAAAGAGAAGAGGTATGAAAGAGCAAGGTATTACTTCAGACGAGCAGTATCCACTTACTCTCAGTACTTACACTTAAGTCAGTGCTCCGACAGGAAATGAAAGCAGCAATCCTGTCATATTGTGGTTCTGTGGTATTCAGATTTTTGTATCTGCTACTTAAAAGACCCTTGTTATGCCAGTCAGACATATTGCCATGCACTGCTGGCACAGGAATGCTTTTTACGTGAGAAGTTTGGTTCCAGTTGTGATTTTATTCATCTCCTTAGAAATGCTGGTTAGATAAGCACAAGCACCATGGGCCAACTGACCTGCATTGAAGTCACCGGGAAAATATTAAACACTGCAGAAAGTATTTGGCTATCAAGTTCTATAGCTTGGTAGCCATGAAGAGACCAAGCTGCTGGGAACTTCATCCAGATAGCAGCCTTCAGACACTAACATAATAAACAACTTCTACCATGACAACTGGAACAAAAATCTGTTCACAGCAGGCATCTCCTCTGAGATGTTTTTGTATCTTGAGACTTTAACTGCTTTAAGGGATCTTAATTTATTCCCAGAGGAAGCTCTAACTCTTGCAGTCACTAGTGCAACATGCACATAAATGAACAATAACATGAAGAAACTTTAAAGTAATGCAGATTCTGACGTGGCACATGCACCAGCTTACAGAGGTAGACCTTGCTCTCCATGCGTTAACCTACGTATGTGCAAAGTACCACAAATTTAAACCATCTTTTTTCAACCCCATTCAAAACCTGCAACACAGGCTAAACAAAGAGCATTGCCTGCTCTGTGTAAACTGTGAAAAGGACAATTTTCTTTCTAACAGCTTCATACTAAGCTTTAGAGCAGGAGTCTCAACAGGAGTCTCACCCCTGAGGCTAATTAGATGCTGTACCTCACTGAAGAAGTCTCCAGTGACCCTGATGTTCACCCCCTTTCACCAATCATGTGCTCTCAACTTTCCCTAAAGAATCACAATCAGCACCAGAGATGAGTTGAGAGGTTATTCTCATCTCCGTCTTTATTTTCAATCCTTATAGACAGGTTTGTTCACATTTTAGGAACTCAGAATAATTAGGTACAGATGAAGAAACAGGAAAGACTATATGGTCCAGCCTTCTGCAAAGTGACTATGGCAAGGACTGCTGCTGCTAACTTTTATTAGGCATGTTTTTAAACTCTGCTAGTTGGCAGCTGGAATGTTGTCACAGGCAAAAAGGAGCACCCACATTTTATTTCACATTGCAGGCAGTTACAGGAGTATTTCACACCTGCCAGTTTGCATCTGCCGAGGTATTCAATGTTTTCTTCCAAATTAGCCCCACGCAGTACTCTCCCCCTCAGCTTACATGGCCTGTGGCAAAACTCAGCAACATTGGCTATTTTTGTACAGAATAAGCCATAGGTGATCATGGAGTGGGAAAGCTAGAGTATGATGTATTTCACAATACTGCAGAATGCTTACAGTGCTTTGACAGCTCTTAACAGAGGCACAGTTATGAGCCTCAGTTTTGCCTCTACTTATCCCATCAGCATTTACTCTTATTATGAGGAAACACGGCAGTGATTATTCCCTTATTATGCTGTACACAGCTTTAACCCTAGGACGGTTCAGGAGCTTAAACCATGATGTATGTGGTGGCTTCCCTGGCAATCAAGTATTCTGCAACTAGTGCAATGTGATACCAGCGCTCTGTCTCTCAGTTCAGCTTCTTTTTGGAAGCCTTTAATGCTGCAAATTTTTTCAGTCATATCCTTAGGTCAGAGTAAAAGGGTTTTCTTATGCTTAATCTGACCTCTGAAAAAGTACAAGCATAAAACGAATGAGTCTGTGCTGTGACTTTGTTCCCCACACTTTTTTCAAAGTAAGAGGTTTCTCTAGGAATGTTGATTCTTCCTAATTTCCCTAATGAAATATTACCTACATAGCATCAGTTATTAAAAAAAAAAAAAAAAGCTAATGTCCAAAAAACCTTCCTAAAAATGAATTTGAGACAATATCCTCAAGTAGCTTTTGTTTACCTACTTTTTAAAAAACCTTTGTTGAAATGGAAGCATGTTTAGACATACACAAAAGCCCAGCTGTGATATGTAGCAAAGGACTCACTAGGACTAGACATTTACATTCCTCTCTGTTAAAGATGAAAAACGCATACTTCTAATACCACAATAAGCTTAAAAGAATGTCAGAACATTTAAAAAGGCACCAGTCAAGTCTTGTTTAGTTATATTATCCTTTATTATTTTACAATGTATTTCAAAAACTTTTACAGATGCCTTAAACTGTTCTACAAGAGCTGCAATACTGTCATAAAAGCACACCTACAGACCGAATGCACAAACAAACTGTAGTACCTACTGGTATTGAACCATTAATATCCAAAGGGTGTAGTCTTTTAGTAAATAGATGTGCAGTAATGCAAATGCAAACAGATGTTAATGCAGAAAACCAAAACTCTGCATTCATGGCTATAGAACAGAGGACTTTTCAAATACATTTGGTACTGTAACATTCTAGACAGCAATGAGTAGTATTACATATTTAAAGCAATACATGCCCTGAAAAGCCTGTATGTTCAATCTGTGCGTGTAAACCTGAATCAAAAATAAACTATATATATTAAAAAACATGAGACATCTAGTCTGCCAACAAGCTTTTGTTTTGTTTTGTTTTTTCCTAGAATGACAATTAACCTGGGTGGGTGAACTCTGACCTGCATTATTATTTTATATTATCATATCCTCAGCATTTCTGTAGTATTATGATATGACAGCCTGTGATTTTTTTATTTATTTATTCCTTGTGCATAGGCACAGGGAATAACTTTGATGCATTAAATTTCTTTTCTGAGTCTCCAAGTGGTAAATATAACTCCTATTATAGCAAATACATTACCACAAAAAAGCATTGTATAATGAGGTTTATAACGTTTTGAAGTCCTCAGCTGTATTTCTCTGGTGCAACAAAGCAGTGGCACTGCAGTTTTCAAGCACTGCGTTTTGAATCCTCTCACACACAGTGTTTACTAACAGCTCAGATATATATTATTCTCTACCTACAGAAGTTCTGCTTTTATTAGCACATCTGCTCACAGAAATTACTAAGACATCTCTAAATTTATACTGTCTGTAAGTCACAGGGCAAAGCCAATTGTTTGCATATGTTTTTAAGCCACGCTGATGTACTTTCATGGGACACTCATGAAAGACATTAGAAGAGAACAGTAATTGCATATCAGATTTGTTAGGGGGAAAAAACCCAGAGTTAAAGTCAAAATTTATGAGTGTGGCACTGTGGCAAGAGGCATTCTGTCCTGCTTTATACTTCAAGTTTAAAGTTTTAGTTACCATTAAATATTTCCTAACAGTAAACACCATTTCTTAACCAAGTACAGTCTACATTCCTCTATTCTCTGCAGGCAGGGCTGCAACGGGTCATCACTGCATTAGACCACAGTTTTTTCTGCCAGTCTTCCCAGCTAGCCTAAACAGCAGTCAGTGGTACTTATTAGCTTTTTATATATATATATATATCAGTCAGTCACACTCATCATTACAAATATGTTCTAGTTTATTTACTGTACAATGTATGTATACATATTTGTGTTTATTCAATCCCTTTTTTCTTATCTTAAGCACTCCAACAGTTAAGGGCAGGCTGGGAAAAAATTCAGTATACATAAAAGGGTTATACATTTCAAGTCTGTAGTGATTCTAGTTTAATAGCAAGAGGGGAACATCGTGCTCACACTGTGCACATGGTTGGCAAAAATAAAGGCAAAAAAAAGTGGCAGACTGTATTTTTCTCTGGAGTCAAAATCTAGAAAATTAAACAAACTAATGTTAATCCAAAGGGATGCAGAAACAAAGAGGGCATTTTATTTAATGTACAACTAGAGCTATTAAGAATTTTCTTTCACAGAGGCCCTGAGACTTGAGTTGAATGGATTCTCCCTACCATGTGTTTCATGTGAAGTCAAACTTAAAGCTCTATACGTATAGCATAAACATTTGGTATATAACAGTGGACCCATTTTTAAAAAGTGATGCAATAAAATCTACATGAAAAACAAATGGAAGAACAACTTGATTGGAGGCCTCTGTCCTTTGACCCCTGCCCTATCAGGATAAACGTCCAATAAAATGTAAAATGCAGCATACATTTACTTAATCTAAAATTTTCGTGATGATTTATTGCAAATTGCACTTGGCAGTTCACCACACCAATGGAAAACTGGCCCCCCTGTTGTTCATTCACACAGTCTTTTAACACCAAATACAAGTCACCAGTAGAAAGATCTTGATAGAAAGTTTGCTGCTGTGCTGAGCCAGCTTGCTGCACCTTCTGGGTGTGACCCAACACGAGACACTGCTTTGTCCTGTTCCTTAGTAGGGCTTTCATCTTCTGGTAAATATTCAGGTAGATCTGTGTTCTGCTCTACTTCCACTGGAGTATCTTGGAACGGAACTAGCATCTGATAAAACACAACACAGATTAAAATTATGTCAGATGTTACTTAAAAGAATGAATCAAAGTTATGACAGATACATGTTCAGGATGACAGACATGCACATTGTGACACTCCTCCCCATCGCCCTATACATCAAGAATATAAACAGAACCTAATATGCTTAGAAGATACACAAGAAAAGCTTTGGCTTAATATGGAGGAAAAAGTATCAAATAAATAAAGACACAGCCCTTTTACTGTGGTTGTGAATCACATCAGCAACTCTAACCAAAAAAAACCAGGTTCATTGTGACCCTTTTCATACCATTAAGGAAAGAAACAATTACAGTATTTTTGTCCTTCTTCTGAACAATAAGTTCCATAAAACTGTTCTACTGATTCACGCCCTGACACAGGATACCCTTTATTCTCTTTGGACTGTATGTGTTGCACTACCACTAGATGTTACAGGCACAGAGGTGCTAACACTAAAGACACAGCCAAGCTATAACAGTTGGTATTTAGAAAGATACATGTCCTACCTCCTCACCACTTTCACTTTTCACAACTTGCTGTGCCTTCATAACTTTGGTTGATGCTATGGCCGTTGCCAATGCCTACAAGTACACAGAAAAAAACCAAGAGCTCAGTGCAACAGAATGCAATAATGTGAGGATCTGGAGGATTTACCAAGCACTTACCTCTGCTTTTAAGTCTGAGCGAATTCGGACCACGCACCTTTGAACAGCCATTTGAAAGGTAAAACTAATAACACCTTTAATTTTCAACAAGGCTTCTTCACAAAGATTCCGTCGAGACTGAAAAACAAATAACAATCCCACAACTAAAGTCCTTTTGTAATACACCAAGTGAAAATGCTCACAATTATTTGTTAAGGTATTCCTGTATGTCTCAAGGCACATGGTTACAGAACCACATTTTTGTAACAGAAAAACTAAGACTTACATTTTAGTGCACAAATATTAGACTCTCTTGCCACCCAAAAAAAAAAAAAATTGCTTACACTTTAGAAGTCAAAGAAGGATGGAATCAACTGTAAATAATTAGAGAAAAGTGCTGAAAAGCAAAGAATGTTTTTCTCTGTATGATCAGCTAAACAGTCCCCTCTGGTTAAGTTCTGATTGACTGAAGTGCTCATTGATGAGTAGTTAGTGTTTAAGTTGCTATTTATCAGGCACCTTGGCTCCATACTGACTGAATGCATCAAAGCAGCTGTTGTATTTTTCAGCTGCTTCATCTGTGGCAGCTCACAGACATCATGGCACAGCATTTGCTTAATTCTTATTTCAAAGGGAAAATATTTTGTTGATAACTCACAGAATGTTATGTTTAAAGCAAGTGACATTGCCTGTGCTGTAACATTACATTGACCTGTACTAGTTGCAACTGTTACAATACCTTAGAACCTTCTATTTTTTCCTTTTAATATTTGCACAAGATGGTTGTAACAAAAATAAATAAAATACTGGAGAGACTGCTACCACATAAGGGGATAAAAAAGATACACTGTACCAGAAATAAACTGACAACCTTGACACAGGTTTAAAATAATCATGCAATTAACTTTCACTGCAAGTTTCTGCAAAGTTTTATATAATTTTTTATTTCAAAGTATATTTGCATTAGTTATGAAATAATCACTGGTCAGCATTTAGGAAGGGTCCATGAATAAGAAGCAAATTAAATTCTTTTAATCTCTAGAAGAACCTACTGAAGTGGTTTGGGGTTTTTTTAGCAGTTTAGCATGTATATTGAAATAATTCATTTGTGAAAGTTTACGTAGTGAAATAATTAACATTTTTCTGTTTTACAAAAAATAACTTTGTCAGGTAGGCTACCTTTTCTATACAAAGAAAATATTTGATGCAAAGATGTCAGGCTGCCTTACACGAGTGAAAGTTGAAACTACTTCTGGACACAAGAAGCCAAACATTCATAGCTTCCTTAGCCTAAACAAATAATTTATGCTTACTTGAGTGTATAGCAATTCTGTGACAGAATCTGGCTTTTTACTTTAAGATCCCAAGTAAGTCATAGGCACCTCAGTTTAATTTCAAATGAGGCTTTCAGTGACCAGATAACTGGTGAACCACTTTGTGATAACAAAAACAGCGTAAGGTCGGTATAACCTAGGGAAAGAAGAAAAACAAATACTAAAACTTAACTGGGCCCCTATAAAGACATAAAACAAGTTACCTCCCTTTTACCTTGTACGAAATTTAGTGAGGAGACTCTGTTTAGTTAACTAGATGATAACACCTTTCTTAAGAATTTATAACTTTGTCTTAGAAAAACATCTGTTGAATGTCTGACTTAACAATATATAATATTTATGCTTGTGTGTAGATACCAACCTTGCCTAAGAAAAACATCTGTTGAATTCCTGACATAACAATGTATAATGTTTATGCCTATGTATAATGAATATGCATGAATTAGCTGAGAATAAATACAGAATATTGTGCCTGCTTTGAGTGTGACAGGCCTCCTGAGTCACATAGACTCGGCTTGGACACCACAGCGCTGTTTGCTCCCATCATATAATAAATCCTAAATTGGAAATTACTCGAATCTGAGATTTTATTTCTCACACACTTCTTAAAGACAAAAGTTACTAAGGTTCATATGAACTCCTTAAAAAGCTGGCAGCTGTCAAGCCTTGCTGCACAGACATACTTTGCAAAAGACATTTAACTGTGGTAGGTAGCTACAAACCCCAGCAATACACAGGTAGACATCTTTCTGCATGGTATTCCTGAAGCATGGGCACAAGGTAGGACAGGCAAAATGTAGGTTATTTTCTTGCACATCAAAGCCTGATTACCATACCCTAACAAACACTACTAAGATGCACAGACTAGAAAACTGACTGAAGGCCATGCCACAAACTGCTGAATTGCCTTGGTTTTTTCCCTTTTTTTAACATTTTTAGTAATTATCACCAAATTTGATAATTAGATCTTAAAATAAAAACATCTGACTCCACACTAAATGACCTTTCCTCTATCTTCCTAAAACAATCAATATCTACTATTTGACATTTTGAAATCCACAAGCACCTGTAGGATCTGCAATCACTCCTAACAGCAGCTTCTTGTTACAACTGTAAATGACTGAGAAACAGCCCTGTGTTTGCTCACTATGCCTTTTAATGCTCATACATGCCACATAATATTCTTTGCTAGTTAAGTCAAGAACAACCTATTCAATGAAAGTAAGCTGCTTTTGTTGCTCATGTTGTTCACCATCCTCCCAGTCCAACCTTATTGTGACATTTAAAGTAGCATTAAAGGAAAGTTTAACTGCTGGGTGAACACCTGGAGCATCACTAACATTTGTACACTAGCCATCTCAGCCAGTGCACAGCCAGATTTTTCTTTAATAACAAGCTAGAAAACATGCTGGTCTACCTGCAGTTTTTTTCTCTGCAGATGAATATCTAAATACCCTATGCTTTTTCTCAATACCTCTGCATCAGTATTCAGGCATTGGAATGGGCTGCCCAGAGAGGTGGTGGATTCACCATCCCTGGAGATTTTTAAACGCAGATTGGATGTGGCACTGAGTGCCATGATCTAGTAAATGGACTGGATTTGGACCAAGGGTTGGACTCGATAATCTCAGAGGTCTTTTCCAACCCAATCGATTCTATGATTCTATAAGTATCAAGGAGAGAAAACTCCACAAATCTCACTAAGCTGCACTTGTCAAAGAACACAAAGAAACACTTTTAAGATATAATCAGACTACAGGCAAAATATCTAAACTCACAAAGTAGAAATGGTTGAAATTTCTTGCTTGGAGATACCTGTGAACAAACAAATCAACTACAAGCTTTAAAACAACAATTGATGGAACTGAATTAAAAAAACTTCACAGAGCACAAAAGCCAATGGTGTTGACAAAGCACTGCCTTTCTAGATAGAGCAAGTGCTGGAAGGACAAAACTGTAAAAAATATTTACTTTGTATAAAGTGAGCTAGAGCAGCATGTTATTTCTAAAGGAATTAGCTGTGGTCTTATGAAAACAGTACAGTGAGGATGCTGTTGATAAACTGGGCCTGTGGACACGCTTACTTGGCAAAATGTAAAGCAACAAAGCAAAGGATCAGGTTTGATCATTTAAAATGGGTACAAAACTGAAAGATACAGAGTCCGGAGGGCACTTGTGGATAACATGCTTAAGCAGTCTACATGCTGTTTGGCAGCCGTAAAAAGGCAAACATGGCCCTGGGGTGTTATCTACAGGGGTATGGTAGATAAATCCGTAGAAGTTATTCTGACATTACACAAAGACTCAGTGAGACCTCATTAACTCAAATGCCATTCTGGTCACCACGGTAGAAAAGATCTCACGGACAATGAAAAGATGTATCAAAACCAACTCAAAAAAAATTACAGCATTTCTAAATTAAGAGCAACAAAAAACCCCACACAGTGTCTGAAATCTCTGGTAACTTATAGGAAACTTTTTTTAGATTAACTCACTGAAACAACCACAAGATACCTGTGAGTGAAAATGCTGAAGGCACCTTGTTTATTCCATTCTTTCTTGAAAAGTGAAAGAAAATTAGGAGACGTAGAAACAGAATAGATTTTTTAGAGTAATTAAAAAAAATCAAGAAAATTGCCTTAGAACATCTTTAGATGTTCTGAGTAAGCTCAATTTATGCAAGATTTTATATGTATCTCGTGATCCAAAATACGATCCACAGAAATTGCTGACAACTGATGAAGCCACACAAGCAGCCCAAGTACCTTATTTCTGTGGGCAAAACACATCTCAGTACAGCATGCCTTATTTACATGACCTCTGCAAGGTTTCCTTACCGAATCATCAAGGCCATCTATATGCAAAACCACTGTCTTGGCACGCTTATTTGTGCTGCCAAGGAAAAACTGTGCTTTCCGTCGACGATAATTCATCTCATTCACATTGTCCATGTCTGACATGTTGGAAGACTGAAGGATATCATAGACTTCAGAAGCTAAAAGTTTAGTCTCTCCTGGTGTAGTGGTCCTTAAAAAAAAAAAAACAACAAAAAACGGTTAAGATTTGTAAGTGTTTTTACATTAGAACTCCAGACAGCTGTTGATTACATCCTTGTAACTGGAATACACCCTATGCTACGGTCAAGATTGGCAAAAATGTTAAGAGAGGAGAGCAGAAATAAAGGTAAAACTATTTTCTTTCCCATACTCCAACTTTTATGTCAATCTGTTAATTCCAAGTCCATTATAAACAACTCAGTTCTCAACATGAATACAGTTTACATCAGTTTGACAACTAGAAACCAAACGTGGCAGTAGATGGTCAGTGCATTGTGGTTACCTTGTGTTGAGTTTTATTTTACTTTTTTAAACAAAAATTTTCCAATTGCCTTCTGACACGTTTTGTTTCCCAGTTTCCTTGCTACATTATAAAAATAATTTCTCTGTAGAACTGTAATCTTTCCAAAACTTTTCTTCTCCAAATTTACCAGGCATCAACACAGCAGAAACACAAATTTTCTTGAAGAATCCAAAGGTTATTTCTGATTAGATTAAAATTTATGGTATGAACTATAGGATAGCATTTTTTTAGGTAGAAAAAAATGTAGAGAATAGGCTGAACATATATCAAATTCTTATGATTAATTAAAACTAATTTTAATAAGGTACTAATATAAATCTGTTGTCCAAATTCAGCCCTGTTTTAATTATGCCAGTGATTTAAAGCTTTGGGCAGAAATGAAATTATTACCACATCAAGTTGCAATTAATCTTAAAATGATGAATGACAGCTTTGCTGCTTTGTTTAGCAAACACTAAGTAAGTAACAAGTACCTTTAGATTTATTTTTTCCATTTGACTTCCTTAATTACCAGACATTAAACACATTTTCCATCCTACCATATGGACAAGAGAGAACACTGAAGTAATCATGTTAGGAGTTCTTGGCTTGTGGGGGTCTCAGCTAGCCTTTTTTTTTTTCCTCTGCACCTTGTTTTGAACAGCATCCATTTGGAGAGGAAAATATAAGTTCTTGTGATAATTCAGGGCATTACTAGCATTCCAAGGGGAAAAAAAAAAAAGAATAAAAAAAAAGAAAAAAGTGGCAATAAGCAAAACAACCAAGACCTAAAAAAGGAAAGAATTTCAGCATATGTTCAAATTTAAATACATGCTTACGTTCTGCTTTCCTACACAGAAAAAAAATGCTTATGTTACTTCACAGAAACAAGTGTTGAGAACTCACAAATATTTCAACTTCATCCTTCCATAATTCATTAGACAAAGTAATAGAACAGATGATAAAGCCATGCAAGCTGATGTCTTGAAGTAGTAATAAATTAGCTTCTGCAAAAAATGACATCTTATCAAGATACTAAGAAATTAACCCACCTGTTAGTTTTGGCAAATTCTTTCAACAACAATCCTGTCCATATCATGTGATTTACAATAGAGTACTTCTATTTTTTGGTAAGTTTAAATTCAGCTCACTAAGCACACTGTTGAAAAAGTCATTACCCCATCTATTGCACCCACTATGCTGTTGCTAAGGGGTTTTTGCCTGAATACAATTGCACTGTTGCATCACAGAGTTTAAAAAAAAGCAGAAAGACAAATGAGAAATAAAGTATACTTGATATTTGCCATTGTATATATATAAACATACATATATACACATACCTACACAAAAGAGAGATTAAAGCTGTCAATATGTCAGCAAATATAAGATATTTAAATGCCTAAAAGTAAAAAATCAACAGTGATTTTCATACATGTTTTGTTCTCCTGACATTAGTTGGCACAGTTCTTGGAAAACTAATGACCTTACCTTAATTGTACTGTTGAAACAACCCGTTCATTTGAAAACACAAATGTAAATTTGTTCTTATTTGATACAGTTATTCTAAAATCTTCCTAAAACAAGTCTATACAGGTCAATGTTTTGTGTACACACACTCTCTCTTAAACAAGCTACTCACTTCCTGTATTTTTCCAAGCACAGGATTACAATTACCTCCCACTAAGTTACAGATGATAACTCTAGTTACCACTATACATTAAAAACAAAGCCCAAATGCAAGGCTTTAATCTTTTTATATAAAGAGAATCTGTAATAAGGAACTGACTGTGTAATAAAATGCAGCAAGAAACTCAGACACTACACTACAAGGGTAAGAACAATGGATGTCCTGTAAGAATATCAGATTGTAAAACAATCCCCAACAAAGGTATACACCAGGTTTTTTTCCGCAGAAATAAAATACTACACTTTCGGCAACTCACTTGAAAACAAAGACCCTCAAAATTCCTGACAAAACCTTCAACAATTTTTAGTGCACTGGTGAAATGAGTGAATACAAGTTTTGCATCAACCTCTTATTCTTTTCATTAAAGCAATTTATACGATAGGTATAAAAAGAATAGAAAGTGTAACATCAGACTAGACAAAAGGAATTTTTTTATGATGGCAGTGAAACACTGGAACAGGTTGCCCATAGAGGTGGTCGTTGCCTCATCCCTGGAAATGTTCAAGGACATTGGACAGAGCTCTGATTGACTTGAAGATATCCCTGCTCATTGCAGAGGGGCTGGACTAGACAACCCTTACAGGTCCCATAGACGTTCATACTCTATGATAATTCTATCACCTTTAAGGAAAAAAAAAATCTACCTGGAAGTAAGCATCTATCGCAAAACCACGGTGACATTCAATGCTGACTCTGTGTCTTTATACACTACATTGGTAATAAAAAGATAAACGCAGTGAAACTACATGTAAAATTAAACCACAGAACAGTGGAAGTTTTTTAAAAAGACACAAGGAGAACACACAGGCTGTGGTTTTGTTGCCCAAAATGAGAAAAAAAAGTAACTTTAAAAGAAGAGGGCACGGACTGGGCCATCCCAGCACCTGTTCATCAGGAGTTTCAGATACCACTGCCCAGAGCTGTCTGAGCCAGCCTCCTGCCATCATCAGAGCAGCACAAGGGAACTCTTGCACATCTTTCTCCCACTCTCTTTCGCGCTCCAGTATAGCACTTTATTCACCCCTGAAGGTGCAGATACATACTATAAAGTCAATATGCACTTAGAGATTGTTTGAGAAAAAATCAATCACTGGAATAACCTCACCAGGGACATGGCAGAGTTCCCACCACTGGAGGTTTTCAGTATACAACTGGACAGGGCATGAGAGAGTCTCACCTAGGTTCCCTTTCCTAGGAAAGGTTGAAGTAGATGATCTTTTGAGGTCCTTTCCAACCTGGGCTGTTCTGTGATTCTGTGACTAGTGTTCTCCTGCCCTACTAGGGAAATGGCAGTATCTAGTTAGAGCAAAGTTGGCAAGAGTTGGTTACCATCTCTTTCAGAGGCGGTAAAATCTTACATTACTTCAGCAACATTCAGAAGATGCCTGTCAGAGACCCAACCCTTTAGTTTTCACTGTCTTCTTGAATTCCTGTCATCCTAGATTGCTGCCTGTCCTTCCATCATGTTCACCCAAGGCTGGCTGCAAAAGTAATATGAACACAGAATCCAAGTGACATGTGCTGTATCTGTCAGAAGAGGATACAAGAAACAGTTCTCATTTGCTTCACAATTAAAAATAACTTTGTAAACATGGTCCAAGTGCTGCAGGGGTTTTATTAACATAACAAGACATTTTTTAAAGTTTTAGCTAAACTTAAAGGACCCAAAAACCTACTGATTACAACTCCAAAGACGTATGTGATGTAGGTTGAATACGGATGCTTGGAAAGAATGCGTAAGCAGCATGCAGCATTATGGCTGTACAACCAGTATGTGACTTAAGTATACAAAGAACATTATACATGAAAATATTGAAGGGCCCAACAATCTTCCTAGCATTGCTGCATCCAATGCAAAGGTAACACAGAAACTTAGTTTCTCCCTTTAGAAGAAGCACAAAGTCTGAGAAGGACTAATATAGTGGATTCTCCCCTTTTAGAGAAGGACAAGACAAATATATTTATCAATATACATATATGGGGGGGTGTAAAAGATCACCTTATCCTTTCTAAAGCAACTATGCATCCTTTTTCAAATAAACATATGCACATACATGTATATTACAGACACATGCCTGTATCAGAGGAAACAGATGCAACCATAACCCTGCTCAAAGTACAGCAGATCCTGTGCACAAGCACAGAAACTATTACAAATGCATTTCCTTAGTGGCACATATTGCACTCTAAAGACACATTAGCCAAACAGTAACAAACATACTGCAACAGCTTTCATTAGAGTGTTTCTACTGACTTTATAACCTTGAGACAGGAGGTTTTCAAATAAAAAAGGGAATTTTTCTTTACCCAAGACTCAATTACATCCCAGATTCTATCAAAAGATTTGCATCATTTAATTCCAAAAGTCTCAGTTCCACAGTGATTCTGCTTTTGGAGGTACTTGCTCAATTTGTCCAGTACCCACAATAAGAGGACAAAGTAATTACCTACCCATGAAATTTCAAGGCTCTTGATAATCTTTGCACCTCCAGGAAGCTGATGAAACAAATCTGGAAACCATTTCTTCCAACTACCTAAAGGACAAGAAGGCAACCAGGAAGGGTGAGCCTGGATTCACAAAGAGGAAGTCATGTGTGACCACCCTGAGAGCCTTCACAATGAAGTGACTGGCTTCATGAAGATGGGACAGCAAATGGATATTGTCTTTTGACACAGTGTCCTACACAATCCTCACAGAAAAGCTGATGAAGAATTGCAGATTGCAAAGTGGACTGAAAACTGTCTAGATAGCCAGACCCAGAAGGTGGTAATCAAGGCCACGAAATCCAGCTGGAGGTCAATATCTAGCAATGTACATCATGGGTCAACACCAGGTCCAATTCTGTTCAATATCTTCATTAACAATCTCAATGATAGGGCAGAATGGACCTTTAGCCAGTCTGCAGATGAAACAAAACAGGAAGGAGGGGCTGATATGCTAGATAGTTGTGCCAGAGGGACTGCAACAGGCTGGAAAAATGGGCTGACAGGAACCTCATAAAGTCCAACAAGGGAAAGTGCAAAGTCCTGCATCTGGGGAGGAACAGCCCCAGGCACCAGCTCAAGTCAGGCATAATCTCAGGATGACCATGTGGAAAGCAGCTTTGCAAAGAACCTGGGGGCCCTAGTGGACATGAAGTCCACCATTAGCCAGCAACATACCCTTGCAGCAAAGAAGGCTACTGGTATCCTGGGCTGCACCAGGAAGAGTGCTGCCAGCAGTTGGAGGGAGGTGATCCTGCCCCTTTTAGGACTGGTGAGGCCTCATCTGGAATGCTGTGTCCAGGTCTGGGCTCCCCAGTACACAAGATATATGAATGTGCTGCAGAGTCCAACAAAGGGTCAAGATTATGATTAAGGGGCTGACGAGAGAAGGGTGAGAGCTGGGCTGGAATTGTTCAGCCTAGAGAAGACTCAGGGGGGATCTTATCAATGTATATAACTACCTGAAGAGAAGGTGAGAAGAGGACAGAGCCAGGCTCTTTTCAGTGGTGCCCAGTGCCAGGATAAGAGGCAGTGGTACAAACTCAAAAATCACAAAACACTTTTTCCACTGAAAACTTAGGTGACTAAGCACTGACAGAAGCTGTCCAGACAGGTTGAGGAGTCTCCACTCTTGGAGATATTCAAAAGCTGCCTGGACATGGTTTTGGGCAATGAGTAGAAGAGTTGGACCAGATGACCTGAAGAGGCCCTTTCCAACTTCAACACCTCTGTGAGTCTGTGAACACATAACGAGAAGTCATTCAGTAAATTCATAGAGCAATGTACAGGGAGCACATCCATTTTTACCTACTGATGGATATCTGATTTTTCAGATTAAGAGTATTTTAGGAGATAGGCTTTTATGTAAAGCACAAATTTATTTAATTTTCCTGGCAACTATTTTCCTTATACATTGTCTTCCAAAGAGTTCTGCATGACAGCTTACATAACTCTTAAGGCATCTGACAATTAGACAGACTGATTTCAGAAATTTCCTGCTCCCATATTTAGACTTACAGTTCACTGATCGGTCCTAAATTGTTTTATCTTAAGGCAACATGAACTAAAGGCAAGACTAGATGCAAAAAGGAAGGCTTTGTTCTCAAAGTCATTAAAATTTGTCAATTGCATTCCAAATGTTTTCACCTTCACAGAATCATTACAGAATGGTTTGGGTTGAAAGGAGACCTTGAAGATCATCTCGTTACAACCCCACTGCTGTGGGCAGGGACCAGGTAGTTTAGAGCCCCATCCAACCTGGCCTTGAACACCTTCAGGGATGGGGCAACCTGTTCCACCTTAGCTTATAGCATGAAGGAAAAGCTATTTGAGATTATTACACCTTATAATAACAATTTAGAAACTTTTAATACAAAACTCAAAACCCCAATAATTCACTAGTTCAAACATGACATTTGATTTTAGGAAAACACTGCTCCCACAGTTTTCTCTCTCAAAATATATGATTTCTTTGTTGTCCTATTTAGCACAATAATTGTATTGAGTAAATTTAGTATAAATTTAATATAAAGCCAAAAATGAGATCACACAGGCATACCAAAGAAATACTTTAATCTCAAGTAATTTCACAACATAGATCAAAATCTCAATGTATACAAGCTTATTCAGGAGTTTACATTTTTACTCTCTTAACCAAATCTGATGTAGTTCAAGAGTTTAATTTGTAATCTAGGGACCAATCTCAGCCTTGTGCCAAAGGATCTTTTTCCCCAGGATTGCTCAGGAGTAAGAGATCCAAAGACAGACCATTCTCAACTTCTAGCTCCAGAATGGGGCATCGCTTACAACTCAATGTTGACCTGTCAGTCTGTCCTGTGCAGGGCCAAGAGCTGGACTCAATGATCTTTGTGGGTCCCTTCCAACTCAGGATATTCTGTGATTCTCAGGATACATGGAGAAGTGCTACAGTTTATCCCCTCCAAAAGGCTGAGAGATCTCTGTGAGAAGAGGGCAACCAGAGGTAGACTCTTTCTGTCACAAAACTCACTCCCAGAACTCTGTTAAGATCCAAGCAAGAAAAATTATATACAGGAATAGTACATTCACAGTACACCACTTATGTAATAGAGACTTTCACATACAAAGAGTCTGTACTATATATACTTTCAGCATGCATGGCCCCATAAGTGAGGGAGCATGACACACAGCCTTTCAATTCATGGAGAATGCCTGTGGTATAGATCTCAACCTTTTAAAGTCAATTCAGGTAAAATTTCTTCTACTGACAGCTTCAGGATTTTACAAAGTAATGGAAAGTTAAAGCACAGGTCTTCAAAAAGATTCCACTACACAATACAGTCTAACAAATACGAAGAGTTTGAAGAAGAAAAATGTCTTCATTATCTAAGTTAAGGCTCCAATAATTGGCAAGACCTCAGCTGAACCCCACCCTAATTAACCTACTCATAAATTAAAAGTAAAAACAACACTCAGATTTAACTTAGTCTTTCACAGAAAAATCCTAAATCAATGAATGTAACAAATGCATCATTTTTCCTTAAACTACTAGTTTGAGAGACTCCACTTATAGAATGATCTATAAGATCATTGAGAAAATTTATGATCACATTGAGAAAACTTATGATTGAGAAAACTTATCATTGAGAAAACTTATCATTGAGAAAACTTATCATTGAGAAAACTTATGATCACACAGAAGCAGATATTTTCACTTGATCCCAGTCTTTCTCATACATGTGAATACTGCCCTATATGGCAGAGCAGTCTACAACTTTCTGTTGAGGGGAAGAGGAGGGACAGGCTCTTATCTGTTCTCGGTGGTGACCAGTTATAAGACCCGAGGGAATGGCCTGATGTTGTGTCAGAGGAGGTTTAGAAAGGTTCTTCACCCAGAGGGTGGTTGGACACTGGAACAGGCTCCCCAGGGAAGTGGTCACAGCACCAGGCCTGACAGAGTTTAAGAAGTGTTTGGTTGATACTCTCAGGCACATGGTGTGACTCTTGGGGATGGTCCTGTGCAGGGCCAGGAGGAGCTGCACTCAATGATCCCTGTGGGTTCCTTCCAACTCAGCATATTCTGTGATTCTGTAATATTTTTCCCTAGGATCCTAAGTAGTAATATTTTCAACCATCATTTTATTTCTGTAATGAACTTCATTCGCTGCAATAAATGTAGTATCCAATATGACACAAAAAGCATAAGTAAGAATTTCATGGATTGGCATCAATTCTATCTAAATACATTGTTGGGCAAATGCATGTTAATTAGAATACTTGAAGCATATACATGGTAGAGAGTTATCATTTAATTATGGTTGTAAATGGCTAACAAATGGATATTAAATCAACTGTGCATTAAGACCACTGATATATTTGTTTCCAGGTGACTAATTTCTTTTGGAGCCCATTCTTCCTCTACTTAAAGACAGGAATTGTCTCCAGCAACAACTAAAGGGAGCAGTAAGCTGCAAAGAGTTGCTACATTCTGTAAGGGGTAGGAAACCACTGATCCTTCATTTTAGAAGTAAGACACAGTGATTGACATGGTTTTGATAAAAGTGTTGAGCATGAATGACAAGCCTAAAGAAAGAGCATGGTATTAGAGAAAAAGCAATCTGTTTCAAGACAGTTATCCGATCTAGCTGTTTTTCTGGCTGTTCTGCTCCAGTGCCAGGTCAAAATTCTTTCTTACCTCCAAGAATGCTGCTCTTTCTTGTGAGCTTTTAGTGCATCCCATCATACAGTGGGATCACTGCTGCTTCCCTGACTCATTCCAGGCAATGGGCACATCATTTGAAAACAACTTGAAGAGCCCCATTACTTCAGTGCACACCTTCTCAGAGTCCCGTTATGGTGCTATTACCATGCCACACTTCACAGTACACATCAGTTCCCTCCAGCCCCAAAACACAAAGACCAGAAAATATTATAGAGCAGCTGACAAAAATGATCATCACCTGTTTTCTTCAAAAAGAAGGAAGTCAAAATCCTAAAGCATACAGGCAGTAGGATTCTTCTGTTGGCCAACAACAACATATCAAGCATTATCAAAGCATAGTAGCAGGTTAATAACAGGAAAAACAATTCATATGTGTAAAACAGGAGAAACGAGAACCTGTAAGACTGGGCAAGTTTTAAGAGACAGAATAAGCAGCAGCATATGGAACTACAAATCCCAAGACCAAACAGGTGGACTGTTCAATGGACCTATGTGGTATCAACTATGTGCTCCAAGGCTGTCACACCACAGTAACAAGGCAAGGTCAGGCACATTTTCCTAGAATACTCTCTAGAACTGCAAGATGCTTGCCCCTTGGCCAGTCTTCCAGACTCTACTCACACTATTGGCTGTGACAATTTGACCAGGAGACACTAAACTAAAAAGCTCGTAATGGCACAAAGAAACCTGATGTTGTAAGTTTGATTTTATACTAAACGAGATAAACCTCACTGAAATTAGGAGTGAGGATTGGATTCCCAGTGCCACTTACAGCTCAATTTCCATCATATGGCTACTGACCCTGAAAATGTACAGAAACCCCATGTAAATGCTGGGATGTTCTGAAGACTGCTGAAAACGAAAAAAGCAAGCCTAAATATTAAATATGAATTCATCATCATGGCTGGGCTTTGCTAACGAAGATTTGGGAAGGCTCTATCCACATTTGTTACAGGCACGCTGGTGGCTTATGAGGCCAATACGAGACAGACATATCCGATGGCAAAAGGCACAGCAGAAAGACTCCTTAGATGGTGTATTCTGCAAGAATATAAATTGTAAATATGAGTAAAATCACAGTACAGTCCCATTGACTGCTGTAAAATCAGTGACTGTGATACAATCAAACATTCGGCAAATGGAGTAATTATCCTACTTAGAACATTTTCCTGATTCATTCTATTGTCCTCTGATCATGAGAAGAGAAGGAACTTTCAAGAACAGGATAACAAATTTGAACATATGCCATATGCTTAACCCAGCTATTCATCCAATTTTGTTTAATTCTTGCTATTTATACACTAAATAGAAAATCAACTTTTCATCTTCCACAGCTTGGTATCTACCATATGGACATACTCGCCATCTACAAAAACTAAAAAAAAAAATAAAAATCAGGGCCTGTTACTCAACTAAACTCAAAAGGCTTCATAGTAGCATTTGCTAGACAAGAGTCTGCATAACAGACACAAACTCCATACTGCATTTCACAGTAGCTAATTCTAACATCTTGCCTGCTAATGAACGGTAATAATTTCATGGATTTATATGGCAGAAATCATGTTTATTATATGGCTTCAACAAATCGCATCAGGGTTAAAAAAAATAAGAATTCTTAAGGGAAACAACTGCCTCTGGTCCTTTACAGTGAAAGACTCAAGATGCTGCCATTAAAAAGCCAATCCTTCCCAGGAATAATGCTGTAGCAACCAGGTAGCAGTATCAGTAGTGCTGACATTAGGCTTGGTACTGAAGGATTTTACAAACATCTTGAAGGAAGCTAAATATCACTTTCTTGTGTTATCAACATGCTAACAGCATTAAGTACATAATATAACAATACATGATTATACTATATAATTATCTGGAAAATCCATTTATATTTTTAAAAAAACCCCACCATTTATTTTAATTTTGAGAAGTATGGTACATCTGATTATTTCCCTGAAATTTACTGGAGAAAGTTAAAAAAACAAACAAACAAAAAGTTTCCAAACTTACAGAAAAGGGCTTCCCCAAACAAAACCTGTATGAATAATAAGAATCAAGCTACAGCACCAACCTGTCCCAGAGAAAAAAAAATGCAGGTTTAATCTATGTAGGCATGTCTCTAGGTAAGCTTTGTATTTGACTAATTTGCTAATATAGTTAATATCTACTCAGCAGAGACTTGAAGTAGGTAACTATTTCAACATCTTGTTTTCCTACTCTTCAGCTACTTATTTATTAGCAAAGGACTTGGTTATTTTATTTTTTAAGCAAGCCAGTATTAGTGGTTTCACTTCTAGCTAAAGGGACTGCCCCATGCAAAATAGTTCAAAGCATACACCAAGGTTTAAAACAAATGTTGTGGGAACTTGATGATGTACTGTATAAATACAGAATGTGCTAACAATTTTAACTTGTTCCAAGTTACTAGATAGGACTTTCTACATGTAAAATTCAATGGATATCTTGCTGAAAGATATTGTAGCAGGTACTGCAAAACAAAGTATCAAAACACATTCCTGGATAAAAATACATGTAATTCAGAATAACATATTCACTTTGCACTAGTTGTTCCAGAGCAAAATTCACTTTCTTCTGAAATAACAACTCCATTCAGAAACTGTTAATGAAGACTGTTTCATCATTAATTTTTTTAGGCATTTCCCTTTGTAGCATTTACTGCCTCTAATAGCCACGTAAAACTACGTAGCTTCTAATCATACATCAGCACCTTACTATGTTTATCAATCAAGCAGCACTCAGAAAATAAAAAATAAAAATAGAAGGTTAAGCCAGACACTTATGGTTTATTAGAAAAAGAATCTGCAATTTTGTTGAGATTCTTACCATGAAGGTCAAAAAAACAGGAACAAATATTATCTGTGGATAAACTCACTGTAACCCAAATATAGACACAATGACACTGGCAAGGAAAAATGAGGAACTTCACAGTGCTATTTATCAACTTCCCTTTCATAAATAAATGGCTCCAGCCTAAAATACACTCAATCCACATCTGCACTAATATTAAATATTCACAACAGAACTTGCTACTTTTACTTCAATGCTTCTTAATCCTTAATTTTTGTAAGCTGTCAGCAAAAGTCAGCATATGGAAGAACCTACCTAAGCACTGTTCTTGTAAATTCAACAGTAACCAGTGAAGGTCACTGTATTCGTAAAATGTGTTTGACACCAGCTGATGATGAGGTTTATTGAGTGTTAAAGGCATCCTGCATTGCCATTACTAATCCTGACTCTTCTGTCAATCCACTTAAATCTCTCCCCTTCCACCTCAGTACAGAATCCCACCATAAAAAGAAAAGACAGTTGCTTTTTGGCACACCATGTCACGCGCATCTTGAATCACTAAGTTCAGCATTATAGTATTTTTTTCCTACCCTACAGTCAGCAGTTATTTAAATACTAATTTAGATTCCATTATTTTTAACATATCATAACATTGTGTCTCACTCTGTAAACCACTTCATCTTTTATAATCATTCCTTAGAGCTCCCTATGTGTTTTAATATAAGGTCTGCAGAAAAAATAGGAAGTAAAAACACCTTAAACTTATACTGCTTTCTAAAATACTTAGCCACTTTCTTCTTTATTTAGAAATTGACTGGAGTAGGGAGTTAAGACATTGAGCACAAAACTTTCAAACAGATGTATTTTTAATGAATTTATTTTATATTTAACACACTTTTTTCAATGTTTCAAAGTTCTTCACTTTTTTTATTCTGCAATACTCATCACAATTGTTCTTGCCTACAATAAAAAGCAATTAGTTCATTTTTAACTTCTCAACTGATTATTTTTCCCCCATTTAAATAAAAAGCACTCAAAGCAATTATGATTGTGCCCCTCTGTCTGTCAGAAAAGTAACACCAGAATAATGCCTATACACTCAGTAACAGGTACTGAAAATTCTTTTCCAGGTTTAGGAACCTATGATTTGGTAAAGTGACTTTTGGAACCTATGATTTGGTAAAGTGTCTTTTCAATATTTTACATAAACCACCACTGTAGAACTTAGGCACTTTGATGCTTAGGCAACTACTTGCACTGCTTGTCATACTCTTAAGCCAGTCATTGTAAACCAGCTGAAGGCCATGATTTTGAAGAACTTGCAGGTACTCTCTAAATCTTACGCTACATAAAAACATTGCATTAATGACTACTTACTTTGTTATCTCACTATTTGTCAACTTACCCGAAATTTTTGAAATGCCAAGAAAATGAAATATATACCAAATAAAGGGACCAGAGAAACTGCTGAAATGCAGGCATTGCAGTGTCAGAGAAAGCTCTGCATTTCTGTGCAAGGGCTGCACAGAAACCAGTAACAGAAGTTCTGCTGTTCCATGGAGCGTGCAAATGCATTGAAGTAGCATACTTAAGGCTGAACTAATTGAACTAGTATTGTACTGAACTGGTATATTAAAAGGTCTATGGGTGCATAGTACCCAGATTAAATTGATACAGATGTCAGATGATGAAAAGCCACACAACCAACAGTCCTGATACAGATGCCAGACAAGTGGGAAGTTTTAAGGTAAAAGTATTAGCTTGGAAAGCAAACTGCATTTCTAACTGCAGTGAAAAACATTGTAATAGGAATTACACACATGACAGAAAGAGAAAAATAATAATATAAACACACAAAAATCCAAAACTAGAGGTTAACAAACACCTAATTGTTGAGTACAGAAACCGTACTGATCATATAGAGCTCACTAAGCAAGTAAGTTGCATGCAAGTAGAAATGATGATTGTGGAATGTCTCTGACCAAAGAGAGGTCCCGAGATAAACAAGCAAAAAAAACCCCAATAACTCCTTCCCACCCCTGCCCCTAAAACAAAAGTACATCTTGGAAGGTGTCTGTGCCCTACATTTGATCATGCTTTCTTATTCTTCTCAGTGACCAATTCTACAGGCACAAACAAAACCAGTAAGCACATCCTAAATTGTACCTCTCATAATAAATCTTTTAGAACAGTTATTTACAAGACTGCTAATTTCTATTAACACCTGCAAAATATAAACCCACGGCAGTATTTCAACATGTAAATTACTAGCTACATTTGAATTGCAGACAATCCAGTCTTGGACTACTCTTAAAAATGATATCCATTTTTCCAAGCCTTTAAGCCCTATTTACTTACAACAACCATAAGATTCTCCTAGAAAGCCTACTAGACCACGACTGAAGTCTAGGTTAACACCAATACTGTAACACTAGGATTTTACACCATTTACACCACTAGGTAATGCTTTTTGTGTTTTATTTATTGTTTCCATTTGTACCCCTGCCTGCACCTCTGTGTTGAGATCGTGACTTCCTATATTGTTCATAACACTGAAAAACACACTACAGGATATAGACAAAATACAACTAATGCACAAAAAAAAAGTCTTGGAACAAACCAACTGCTGAACCATGATTAAGTCTGAACTCTTGTGAGATTGCCATGATGCACAAACAAAAAGAGCACGAAGTTTTACATGCCTAACTGACCAAAGTAGCCCACAACACTGAACCCTCTCTCCTGTCCCTCCACTCCTTCCTAGAGAGAACCTCTTCAAACACCAGGAAGTTGTCTGACAGACAAAAGAAGCTTTCAGTCACCTGGAACAAATAACATGGTATATTTAAAGAGGACATACTGATGTCTCCTACATTTCCTAATATTGCATTGCTTTGAGGTTTTTGTTTGTTTGTGTTTTTTCTTTTAGTGGGGGAAAAGAAGATGCTTTCTCAAAAATAACTTCAAGAAACAATCTACGTCCAAAACTTGTAAGATTTAGAAAATTACAGTAAAAATTTTCTTCAAAGAAACTAGGGGTATCAAAGGGACAGGGGGACATTAAGCTACTTTGCCTAACAATGCTGAATAAAACAGCCTGCAGGTGTCCTCCTGCCCCGACCATCTATTATTAACAAGCACATTGCTACAACACAATACAAATAAATACAAGGGAGCCCCACAGCCTGAGGAGATGCACCAGCATACCAGTGGTGTCATTTTCTAGATGCACTTACCTTATAACAGACAAAATGTAACAAAGTGGGTAAAACAAGGAGGCTTAGGAAAGTAACAGGAAAGGAAAGGCCTGCCAGGAAAGTTAAGGTGAAATATACAGAGATGTGTGTATTACTATTGTTCCAGATGATACTGCAATTTGTAAATAATTTCTAAACCCAAAGTTCTTGGAACCTCTTGCTGACATGAATACTTAAGACCTAGAATAACCATATTTTTCTCCAAAAACACAACATCTCAGTGCAGAATCACAAGTATGGTAGAGTCCAAAAATAATCACGCAACCAAATCACGCTTCCCATTACCCAATCTCCAATATTTCTCAATTTTGATGTGTTAAAATGAACCCACATACCAAGGACAACAAAACCAAGATGACTAAGTGATTCAGGTATAGAAAAATAAAATCTCTACAGTCTACAAAAAGCTATTTCCTTCTCTTTTGCAGATCAGAATTTAGGTATTCCAATTAATAGCATAAATGTATTAAATGTGAAAAGTTCACAGAATTTTTTTTAGCTGTAGTTTCTCATAAAATATTACTTTGAAGCTAGTTATATGGCAACATCCCTTTCATCATCAGATACCCCTTTAAATACATAGTTTGCCTACTTGCTAATTAATATATGACCTTTACCCTGTCTTTCCCCAACCATTCCTCCTTTCTCACAAGAGAAAAAGTAGTACGTCACACAATCAAAAAAATGATAAAAATTATTATGATGCTATATCCCTACTATTTAAATTTCAGCAAACACTACCTGAAACACTAGGTTTTTGCTTTTTTTTTTTTTGTTAGACATCATAAATTTAAACTTTGCTGGTTTCAACGAATAATTAAATTTTCAAAAAGTGCAGGTAATTAAGACTACCAAAATTAAAACTGAGTAAGAAGTCAGTAATTACAGACTGCATGTATTTTACCAGATCTGCAAGGGACTCTAATTAAACACATATTAATTGCCCTAATCTTCTTAGGCAAGTAATAAATTGGAAGAGCTGATTAATGCACTGGATTTAGTTCAGCTTGTTAAATCTGACACCCTGGCAAAGGAAGACTATCTTGAAAAGCTCTTTTAGCTAAGTAATTGGAATTTTACTCTCAGTAATTTGCCGTTCCATAATAAGAGCTATTTAGTATATTGACTCTTCATCAGTGTTTTTTTTAAATACATACTAGTTATATTTAAACAGTACCATTATGCTGCT
This sequence comes from Corapipo altera, assembly GCF_003945725.1. Classification (NCBI taxonomy): domain Eukaryota; kingdom Metazoa; phylum Chordata; class Aves; order Passeriformes; family Pipridae; genus Corapipo; species Corapipo altera. The sequence continues at coordinate 14,075,784 of NW_020884879.1, forward strand.
CATAAAGATTATGAAAAATTATGAACTTTGACCTTTACTGTCCATCAAAAGTCACTTTCACTCTGAACACAAATTAGTATATTTCCTTGTACGCTATAAATCCTAATTAATTTTAATTCTAGAAGCTGCTAATAACATTTTAGAAAGTCCGTACGGACACATTAAGTCCTCTATACAATTCATAAAGCCAGCAACTAAACCAGTTTTCAATATTAAATAACTGCTGATGACTGCTGGAATGCAATGAATGGAACTGGATAATGGAGCTCATTATCCAATGAGCTTCAATTTTTCCTCTCCTTTTTACCTATTTACATAAACAGTTCTGCACACACACTTACTGGTACTCAGTCACCTGACAAGGGAGCAAAACATTTTTTAAATAGCCAAAAAGCAGTATCAGTCAGTAAAAAAACCAAATTAAAAAGGTTGGAATTTTGGAATTTTAAAGGTCTGATTTCTCTCCAACGTTGTTGCTTACTTCTAGATTGTAACATGGAAAGATGCATTCAGTTTTACTTAAAAATAAGCAGATGTAGACTAACAGAAGAAAAAATCTCCCACGTTAAGGAAAACAGCAGCAAGTATAGAACAGGACATCAGAAACCTTCACTTTCGAAAAATGTTTTGAAATATTCCACAAAACTTGAACAGCTTTTCATACGTCCTAGATAAATGTGGAAGTGTATGAAGCCTTTCGTATGAAGTATCTCAGAAAGTCATATGTGTTCTAAATCAAGTTTCAGTTTGAAAAAAAAAGTCCTAAACATAAAAATATCTCGTTGCCTTCAAATTTTTATTTTGTACTCCTCAGAGCTGACATTTCATATTTCTCCTCTAGAACCTATAACCTCCAGTATCTACATTTAAGATCTGTTACTCTTCTGTTAGCAAAAAATAATGTTCATACATCTCCAAAAATCAAGCACAGTGAACCTAAAACCTGTCCTTTGTTCCTTAAGGAGTCAGGCAGACATGCATTTTAAGCAGCAACAAGATTTTCACAACTGAGCTGTAATACTTATTATAAGCAAATACAAAAAAAGCTGATCAGATAATGCTAGAGGATGGGTAAGTCATGAAAGAAGATATTAAGGTACCTCAAAGAACTACTGTTAAACTTGGATTTCTCGTTTACTTCCTACCCATTCTTCATGATGCAGTATGACTTACTGCTTATCACTGAGGTTCCCAGCACAGGAAGGACACTGATCTGTTAGAGCAGGTCGAGAGGAAAGCACCAAGATAATTAGACGGATGGAGCACCTCTCCTACAGGGAAAGATTGAGAGAATTGGGTTTGTTCAGCCTGGAGAAGAGAAGGCTTTGGGGTGACCTAATTGCATCCTTCCAGTACCTAAAGGAAGCCTCCAAGGAAGATGGAGAGAGACTATTTACAAGAGCATGTAGTGACAGGACAAGGGGGAATGGTTTCCAATTGAGAGTAGATTTAGATTAGATATTAGGAAAAAATTCTTTACTGTGAGGGTGGTGAGGCATTGGAACAGGTTGCCCAGAGGAACTGCAGATCCCCCATCCCTGGAAGTGTTCAAGGCAGGTTGGATGGGGCTCTCAGCAACTTGGTCTAGTGGAAGGTGCCCCTGCCCATGGCATGGAACTAGACTATCTTTAAGGTCCCTTCCAACCCAGGCCATTCCATGACTGGATAAACAGCTGGCACTCAATTTCAACTCTCATCCTCAGCAGTCTTATGAAGGAAACAGTACTTTACCTTCATGATTATGAATTTAGGAAGTGCTATATTCTTTTTCCACTGGCTGTCTATTACACCAAAAAGGTTTGGGTCTGTGCCTGAGGCTCCCATGTACTATTACAAGAAGTCATCAATAGCAAATCAATTCCAACTACTTTCCAGTTGATGGCATTGACCATTTAAAGATCTGTTAGACTCATTAGCTGTAGGTAGGTTATGACAAGAAATTCCACACCTGAACTTGAGGTCTCTAATACAAAGACCTTCAAGGTTTATAAAGAGATACATGATGAGAAAAGCCCTCAAATTTCAGGATTTGCATCACTGAAAGCAAAGGAGAACTGGAATTCTGGACAAACTCAACTTCCTAACACAGTGTCAGTTTAGCACTGCCAAACATCAACTTAAGTCTGAACTATGACAAATACTCAGTTTGTGACTTGCCTTTTGGTCCAAAAGATGCTGAGTTCTGTCTTGCTTGAGAGAACGAAGTAATAACCAGAAAAGTAGAATTCTGTCAGAACTCTTTATCTTTTTTGTACAATTTGTTTGCATTTTTGTAACATATCACCAAAAAAAAAAATCTAAATCCCAAACCAAACTCTGGAAATAATAACAATATTTTAGACAGAGTGATGAGCTAAATACACAGATTCTAGAAGTAAAAGGGAACACACAGCATGACCAGTCAGTCATTAAGACCATTAATTAAGACCTATTAATGTTTAGTTTCAGTTCATACAATATAATCTTCTGGTAAACTGAAATCATGTTAAATGCTAAAACCTACATTTTGTAAAACAAATTAAAGACTGTAGAGATCTAGTTTTCTCCCCTACAGACTTTCTAACAAAACAAACCACAACCCCAAACCATTGGGTTTTTGTGACAAAAATCATTTTACATCTATCTTCTAGGCACTTCTCAACCATCTTTCTTCATATTTATGCAGGCAATACAAAACTTAACTTCAGCATTTCCTGTCAACATTAAAACCTAAAATCCTGACAAGCACATGACAAAGTCTTATATTTGAAGATGCTATGTATTTAAATTTTCATGATATCACACTTTCCAAATGTTACAAGCATACAAATCAAACGAATGTTCTTACTCTTGCCAAAGAGCTTTCTAGAAAAAAAAACACCTACAAGATTTCCAGTTTTTATTGACTTATCTCTCCTTTCCTACACATTTCTGAACTTCACATTCTTTTGACCCCTGAAATGGAAACCTAGAAAAAAATGCTGAAGAGATTTTCATGAAATTCTTCAATGTTTCCCACGTAATATCTGTAAGTTGTAGAGACTGATAATGAACTACCATTCCCCTCTCAACAACTTCTTCAGGATGTCTCTGCGCTCTAAATAGACACGTAATCTATACTAAAAGTTCTTCTGAAATACATGCTTCTGTTATTACCTAAACATTTCAGGTCTTATTGTTATTATAACAGTAGAAAGAAAAGACTTCTCTATATTTTACCTTAATTATGCTTGTTCTTAAAAAAAGGTGAAAATTGTAAGACTTAAATTTCATTTTCCCCCCCATACGTCACATTCAAGACACCTATCATTTTAAAAAGGTATAATTATTACATTATTCAAAAAAATTTGGCAAATCTTCTGAATTTTAGTCATTTCCATCATTGTTCTTCTTAAGACATTTTTTTTAAGTCTTTGTGTTTCGGGTAAATGGTGAATAACAAGATGATACTTCGGCATAATTCAGAATTCCATGCCAATACATAATCTTCTTAGTTTCAGCAAATTTAATGAAGTAAAGCAAGGTAAACAGTTGTAATATTTCCTAGATCACGTATCACACAAGACTTGTGTACAGACCAGAATCTTCCCTCCAGTTTTTCAGGTTCACACATATAGACAGGTAAGTAGTGTCAGACAGAGATACAACAATAATCCTGCAATATCTAATAACAAGAGTACTGAATGCTGTGCTGCATCAAAAGGAGTGTAGCCAGCAAGCCCAAGGAGATGATTCTCCCCCTCTATTCTGCTCTTGTGAGACCCCACCTGGAATACAGCAAACAGGTCTGGCGTCCCCAACGTAAGAAGCACACAGAACTGTTGGAGCAAGTCCAGAGAAGGGTCATGAAGCTGGTAAGAGGACTGGAGGATCTCCCCTACAAAGACAGGCTGAGAAAGTTGGGGCTGTTCAGTCTGGGGAAGAGAAGGTTGCATGGAGACCTCTTAGCAACCTTCCAGTATCTGAAGGGGGCCTACAGGGAAGCAGGAGAGGGACTCTTCATCAGGAACTGTAGTGATAGGACAAGAAGAAAGAGGTATAAATTGAAAGAGGGAAAAATTAGGTTAGATTAGGAAGAAATTCTTTATTGTGAGGTGGTTAGACACTGGAACAGCTTGCCCAAGGAGGCTGTGGATGTTCACCCCCTATCCTGAGAGTGTTCGAACCCAGATGACACACTGTACAAAGATATCAGAGACTACAAACCATATTAGCTTCTACTCCACCTGCAAGATGTTTCCTCAACAGAGAGCTGCAGATATATTACCTTCAAAAATACATGGAAAAAAATTCCCTTCCCAAAGGTGAGATTCAAAGAATAAATGTGGCAGATACCAAACAATTTCATTAAATGCACTACTGCAAGACACCCTTTTACAATGATGAGAAGGATTATAAGAGAAACTAAAGGGAAGGGACAAAATTAGTTATCAGTAACAAGGCAAAGAAAACTGTTCTTTGTCAAATGACTTGCAAATTAAGATTTCTTGTAGACTGTGGTCTGACTACCTTGAAATTATGTGGTTGCAAGCAATTAATTGTTTTCATTTTACAGTATTTCAACAGGGAAGAATGAAATACTAGGAACAGAGTCTACAAATTCATAGTAAAACTTTCACTTTGCATCAGAATTTACACTGTTTGGACCCAAAAACCCATTGTAAACTTACTTTTGTATTACATTCTGTAAGCTGAGCATCATACCCAATTCACTCTTCATCTTCTCTCTGTTGACACGGCACTCAGCCAAATAGCGGAGAGCCTAAAAAAAGAGGATCACAGCAGATCAGTAATACCTCCAGTACATTATAAGTCATTTCTACTAGTGCATAACTGCAAAACATTCACAATGGCAGTTCTAGTAAGAAGAGAAAAAATTTTATCTACTGTGAACATTAAAAAATTATTTTATTCTTATAAATACATAGAAAGCATAGAATATCTAATCTAAGAGAAAAGGCTGAGGGACTGGGTTTGCTTATACTGGCTGAGAGTCTAAGGGACAATCTAACAGCTATCTACAGCTACACAAGAAGCCTTTATGAAGATGATCAAGCCCAGCTTTCCTCTACAGCAGCAGACAATGCAACAAGGGGGAGCAGCCACAAACTGTAGCTTGAGAAGTTTAAATCAGATATTACAAAAACCCTCTGAAGGCACTACAACACTGGAACACATGACCTAGTGGAACTGCAGAATCAACGAGACAAAGCTACAACTGACCTGACTGAGTGCTGGTGACCAGTCCCGATTCAAGCAGGAAGTTGAAGTCAATGACTTCCAGAAGTCCCTTCCAACAAACATTTTTGTGACCTGAGACCTAAAGTAATTTTTATACATGATGCTTCTAATATAATTTCCATCAATTCTATCGGTTTCCCCAGTACTAGAAAACTCAGCACCACCAAGTTTCTACTGTCCACAGAAAGAGGGCTACCACATGTGTAGGTTTTTGAAGATTAACTGCAATATTCATCAAAGCATGAATAATCCATCACTCCGGGAACAGAATGCAAACAGCAGCAAGCTGCTTATCTTACCGTTACCTAAACTGGGTATTTACACTTGTTTGTTGCCCAAAATTTTGTTTATTTGACTTTGAAGGTAGATTCTTTGCACAGTTTCACATTGCTAACCCCGGCTGGCACCTGTATATCTGTATGATCCTCCTAACATAACACTCCCTTCCAGTTACAGTGTCAGTCCTTCTTTGCATGAGACATCTCTCTATAGTTTGTGTTGAAAAAGTTTTCTTAGAAGGAACTTCCAAAGGTGTTTTATTGATGCAGGTACAAGAACTGCACTTGTAAAATCCTGCAACACACAAATACAATGATTTATAAAAAGGGTTTTGTGACAGGTTTAGAAGTGCACCAATTCTTTAAATATAGTCATATAACAGCTATGCTGCTCAGTAACTGCTTTAAAAATAACATGCTCCTTAATCCCTTCAGAAATAGAGAACTAATCACTTGAGGTGTTTTTTTTATCAAGTCATCTTCAGCAGATATTAGGTAAAATTCACAAGACTATTTTATTGCCTTTTGAGAAACTCTGGCTGCTGTCTGGCATGATAAAAACTTTAGAAGTGATTTTTGTTATTTCTGATACTGATGTGGATCAGTATCAATAGTTGCAGTCTATAAATGTTGTATATGCATTATTATCTTACTTTTCAACTATGGGAAAATACCTAAATAATAGCTCTGAACTAACTTGCATGCTATGAAATGTATCCTTACTGGTGGAATAAGTTTCTCATGTTTTAGTCTATGGCAATGTAGTAAGGGTACAATCTAGTTGGACAAAGAAAAACCTATTCCCTTAACAGCTGATTTTTTGAGTCAAAAACACAGGCAGTCTCTTTTCCATCTGTTACAAACTCTTACCTCACAAATGTAACTTCCATTAAAACAACACCAAATACAAAGTGGTGACACCAACTTAAGTGACCCAACTTTTCAACGTAAGGAAGTTCCTATTCCCCCTGCCCCCCATGGGAGATACAAAGGTCTGAACCTTCCAAGAAGTGAGATCATTTATACTCATTAAATCCAGTATACTGAAAGCACAGAGAAGGTTACTGTTATGAACTTTGGCTCAATCTTTGTTCAGCTAAACACATACCTATGTTACCTTTAAGGTTCACAAGTAAGTTCATCATAGTCAACAGGAATATCTCCATATTTCAACACAGAACATACTGTTCCCAATTTTAATAACAAAAGGCATCTTTGATGGTTTTAAGTGAAATTTTAAGGTAGTTTCTTAGAGTCCTATTTTTTAACATTTTAGTCCAAATTTAAGAGGAAAAGAAAGCAGTATTGCCCAGGTTACTTCTGATCTTTTTAAATTAAATCATTAAAAACTCTTAGCATTTGAAGTGTATCATAAAGCATTCCTGAAATCAAGATAAGAGAAAACTACAGAAAATATATATCACTTCTTGATCAGACAGAAGAAAAGACTGAGTTGTAACTGCACAGGGGGAGGAAAACACCTTCCATGAAAGGTTCTATAACATATCAAAAAAGTTAAATAGGCAATTATTATGATTCATAGAGACTATTATAATTTCACAGTTAGAGAAATCCCAGAACAGCATAATAAGAAATTGAAAATCAGTGCTGTATATCCTTTTATAAGATATAAACTTGATGAAAGATCATTACATTTAATGATTCCCATCCAAATGGAAGCACCTTTTGACTAATGGGATGACTAGAAAAACAAAACCAAAAGACTTTTCAGAATAGAAAAATACAAAACATGAAATCTAAAAAGTTATCAGTGAAGATATTAAAAGCTACAGAACCTAAGCAGTTCAAGAACTCATGAACACAAGGAGTCTGGGTAGCAGACCAAAGCATGTTTTCACAGTAAACTGATCCACTTCTCATTGCAGCCAGGGTCCCGGGATCTAGCATGGTCTCCTCTAAATCCCAATTTTTAATACACTCTAAGCATACATTATTCCTAAATGGAACAACCCATCTGTCTCCCATTCTCACCCAACGAGATGCCCTTACAACACAACCTGAGTACTGTCTGGGGCTGTGGAACCACACTGCAAACTGCATCAGTCCTCATCACTCTGACAAAGCCAGTCTTTTTTGTGTAGAGTTAGTTTTTGTAACATGAGCACAGACTGATTTCTGAATCTCGTGCAGGCTGTGAGAATACACGGCCCAATGGAACAAAGGAAGGAAAAAGACATCCAAACAAGATTTTCTTTTAAGAACAGAACCTAAGGAAACCACACCGGAAAGAAAACCAACGCAACATATTCCCAAGTACAGTAAACTCAAAGTTCTCTTACTGAAGAACGTTATAATCTGACAAGTGCTACAACAAGGTTAATATAAAAAACACTTAGCAGGATATAGGTTTTCTGAACTATGGGACCTTATTCCCAAAACCCGGAAGAATATCAGAGTCACTAAGGTAATTCCAAGAAGTCTACTAATATATACTATGACAGCAACCTAAAAGAAGAATAAAAAATCATGGTACAGAGATGTCTCAGTGACATAAAGAATAATGTTTACTTGCATGTAAAAGTCAGAGCTCTTTGTTCTTTCACATTATTTACAATTCAATAAGGACATAAAAATGGGGAAAAAAAAGAGCACCACATAAATTTCAGTAACTTAAAATCTTAAAAGCCTAATTCAATTCTTCAAATAACTCAGTTTTGACTTTCGTTTGTCTCACTTCTAAGCAATAAATGCACTTTAAATTAGTATTCAGATTCAGGATAAGAAACTGAGACTTCAGTGTTCATGACTTAGAATGAGAAGAAACAGATGAAAGTTGGAACAAGTTTTATTAGATGTCGATAGATTTTGGGTTGGCTGGTTCTTTGGGTTTTGAGAGGGTTTTGTTTGGTTTTAATAACATGAGGGTGGTCAAATGATATAACAGGGTGCCAGAGAGGTTACTAAATCTCCATCCATCAAGGTGTTCAAAACCAAACAGGCACAGCCTTGAGCTGTGATTTTAGTGCACTTAATTTGGGCATGGGATTGTACTACATAACCTCTGGAGGTTGTTTCTAACTTAAATTACCCCATGATATGGGGTTTTTTTGTTTTTTACACCATGAATGTCAAATCACTGTGTGTATTTACCAAGCTCCATGACTACATCTTTAGAAAGAGATTTAAGGGTCCTTACCTCCCTCCACACAAAAAGTGAAATAGCTGTATTAGGGAAAAAATGCAAAGTGAATTAACATATTGAAAAAGTCAACCCTGGAATAACGTGTCATTGCTAAAAATTTTCTGAAATACATGTTTTTTTTAAAAAACCACATATAACGAATATCAACATAAAACCAGGTGGGTTTTTTTTCCTCGTTTAACCAAACTGTTAAAACAGTTTTGTTTATAAACTGTTTGTTTAAACAACTTGTTTAACGAAGTTTGAAAATGCCCTACCAACACACAAATTTATCCCCAGAGTACTTACCAGTAAAGCTGAATGAACAACTGGAGGGTTCGGATGGTCCAAAAACAGAATAAGACCTGGCAGGCATCCTTGATCCTGAACAATGGCCCGTCTGTTCAAGGGATCAGCTGCTAGATCTCGGAGCTGGTTAACTACAGAGAGTGCATCAGGCTCCTCACTCATAGCGGAATTCATTTTTAATGCACCATGCATACAAAATACACCTGCTGGTAAAAAAAAAAAACAACTGTATTACCGCTACCACAATACTTACCCTCAACTAAAACACAGATAAGAAAAAGAGCAAAGGTATTGATTAGTTCTAAGCAAAAAAAGTATATAAGAAACAAGGACTAGAATTCACAAAACACGGATGGAATTGATCTTGACTGGATCTTGAAACTTGTAAACTAGAAATCTAAACTTCCTATGCAAAGAACAGGTATATTTGGTTAATAAGATTTTTATTTGTTTCTTATATGTTATTTCAGACCTGTCAGCCTCTATGAGAGCACATTTGTATTTTTTACACTATTGACAAATGTTTCCAGGAAAGCCATCACTTTTTCACAAGGCACCCTAGAAATCTGCAAACATACTTCTGTGTAAACACATGTAAATTCAGAATACGTATTTTCAGAGTAGCTTTGGCAATCCACAAGTTTTACACTAAAATCAAACAGAAAAGTCAGCAAAATACTAACATTTCATCAAGAACAGTGAACGTAAAACGTTACTCTGCACTTACATATATATATATAAAATAACTACTGTAAGGCCATACTCAAAGGCAAAAAGGGTTTTAGAGGCTGGGTTTGGGGTGGTTTTTTCCCTTTTCACTGTCAATACAAGAAGAGCAAGCAGGTCACGCCTTGATGCAGCTGAAGTCCAGGCCACCAGCTCAATTTCAAAGGAGACACGTGTTAGCTTGAGAGTATTGGATTTCACAGTTGTTTAATAATAACTACTTAACAAGCAACAAAAGCATAAGCTTACTCAGAGAAAATACTGTATCTTGGTGCAAAAAACTAGTTTGTTTCCTCAGATTGATTATGTGTCTCTGAAACTACTAAACACTAACTGTGGTTCTGGTTGTTCCAAACTACCAGCTCATCCAAGTAACTTATTTTAAGGCATAAAAGTGCAAGTAAATAAATATGTCTTGGTAATTTGTTAAATATCTCGTTTTCCCCGAATAAAAATGAAACAAATTAAATTTGTAACATCATTTTAACATCTCTTAGCATCATTTGTCAACCAACTACTACTGTACAAACATTATATATAGTGTTTTCTCACCAAAGGTTGGCCTTTCAGCAACACAAATGAATCACACTCATCAAAAAAAAAAACGAGCCATAAACATGTGTTTGGATTATGATAATTTCTGACATTTTCACATAGAAAAAATACTGTTAATCTCCAAGTCACTGCTTCTTCCTTCAGGAAAGACAGTGCTAAAGTGCAAAGTACATGCCAATGATTAGTCTCCAGGGTATTTTTCTTGACTATCACAAGTCCAAGAGAGATTAACTGGGAGATACAGCAGCACAATCAAAAAAAAAAGTTTGTATTTCCAAAGAAAACAATTCTAAATTAAAAAAACCAAACAAAACCATCAACAAAACAAAAACAAAGCAACTCTCTTTAATGTTATTACTTTACATTGTTTTGAATTTATTCAAAACTTAAAAATCAAGTCAGTTGGGGAGATGATGCCAACCAAAGTCTCTGAGTTCAAATTCTGCATCCCAAGCACCAGATCATCCCCACAACTCCTTCTATCCTGATTATCTTTTACCTTTTGTTTTCTAATCTTCTAAGAAAAAAAAAACACTAAGAAACCAAATTTTACCCCCTCCTATCCCATTAGGCCACACTCATCTGAAGGGAACCTACAAGACAGCTGGAGATGAACTTTTTACAAGAGCATACAGTGATATGACAAGAAGGAATGACTTCAAACTGAAAGAGAGTAGGTTTAGATCAGGTATGGGAAAGAAATCCTTTGCTGTGAGGATGGTGAGGCACTGAAACAGGTTGCCTAGAGAAGTTGTGGATGCCCAATCCCTATAAGTGTTCAAGGCCAGGTTGGATGGAGCTCTGAGTCTAGTGGAAGGTGTCCCTGCTCACGGCAGAGGGGTTGAAACCAGAGGACCTTTAAGGTCCCTTCCAATCCAAACCGTTCTGTGGTTTTATGTTCTCCCAGACCCTTCTCCATCCCCCCTCAGCCACAACTGCGGGGATATCTTAAGTTCTCACTATGACCTGCAACAACGAATTTTATGAAAACTCGCCTCCTCCACCCCCGCCGGCGTTTTTTTATTAAAAACATTAAGCTGTTTTACAAGTTTTAAGAAGTTACTTAGAATTCAGGAGCCTGGCAGAGCAGTGAGCCAGGTGCTGGCTCATCTCCCCTCCTCGTAGCTCTGAGATCAAACCCCAGCACAAGCACCGCAGCTCTCTCTCTCTCTGCTGCTCTGTGCCCCCGTCGGAGCGGCCCCAGGGAGGCACCTCCGCAGCCCGCACCCGCTGCCAGCGCCCCCTGAGCGCCCGAGCCCACGGCCCGGCGGCGAACAGGCTCCGCAGCTCAGCTCCTGGGCCCCGCGCCCGGTGGAGGCTCAGCCCCGCGGCCCCCGGGCACCGCCAGCTCCGGGAGCGCAGAGGGAGCCTCGGCTGGACCCGCTGCGCCCCCGCGGCCCTTATGCGGCGCGGCCTGTTCCTCTCCCCGGCAGGGCCCTACCGTCGCAGAAGCAGTCCTCGGGCGGCAGAACAGCTCAGCCCCGCGCCCCCATGTCCCGCGGAGCGGCGCGGCCTGCGGAGAGCGGCGGTGAAGCCCGGGAAGAGCAGCGGAATCAGCAACGGGAAGAGCGGCGGGACCAGGCTCACCGCACCGCCCGCCGGGCCCGCTCTGACCCGGCACCGCGCAACACCGCGCGGTGCGATTGGCCCAGAACCGGTAGCGGTTCTCCCCCAATCTCTGCGCGCTTTGCTCCTGGCGGGGCGCGATGCACGACGGGACTTGTAGTCCGGAAGTAGCAGTCCTGACCACCCCATCCGACCGGCAGTAAGGGAGCGGCGGCCCCGCAGCTCCGTTTGGGTTTTTTTTTTCCACAGGCAGTCACCTCCAGAAGCTGATTTTACTGCTCAAGTAAAGCGTAGCGTGTACTGTAAAACAATATAGTATGAACCACACACGATGCTGCATGGGAGACGCAGTGCCGACTCCCCGCTTGGAAATCCGAAGCGGGTAGTCCCTACTCTATGAGACCCCGACAATTAAATTTGTTTTAAAATAGAATCAAGGAATCGTTATGGCTGGAAAAACCCTCTAACAGCATCGGGTCCAACATCTGGATCCTTTATTGAAGGTTTCGGTCCCCGTGCCCTCCAAGTTTCAAAGGTTTTCCATTTCCGTATTCCTCCACTCGTCAGCTTTGCACCTTATTTTGAAATGGTTGAGCAAAGCTCTCAGTAAAGTTTGTAAAGCTGGAAACACCCCCAAAGTAATCCTTAATTCAATTCAGCACGAGGAAACACCCCGAGCTCCCCTCTGCCCCGCAACCCACCCAGAGCCCTCCGACTCCCAGCGGTCCTGGCGGTGCTTCCCACCGGGGTTTACTGGAACACAGCCGACACCACCCACGGAGCTCTGGGCGATGCTGCAGCCCACACCCGTCAGGCAGTGCCCTCGGCCCCCGCTGGGGAGCCGGGAACAGCCCTCAAACACGCACCGCAGCGCCGGCTCGGTGGAGACACAGGAGGGCGGCTGCCCTTCCCCACCGCCTCAGAAACACAGAATGAATTAGCTTGGAAAAGGCCTCTGAGATCACCGAGTCCAACCTACGACCGAACACCACCGTGTCACTGAGTGCCACATCCCGTCTTTTCTTAAACACCTCCAGGGACGGTGACTCTTTCCACCTCCTCAGGTAGCCCATTCCAAAGTTTAACCATCCTCTCTGTGAAGAAATTCCTCCCAGTGTCCAAACTAAACCTCTCCTGGCACAGCTTGAGGCCACGTCCTCTCATCCTGTTTATTAGCTGCCTGGCAAAAGATCCCGACCCCCAGGTGGCTATAACCTCCTCCCAGGTAGGTGTGGAGAGCAGTGAAGTCAGCCCCGACCCTCCAAGGGAGGACCAGGCCCGCCCTCCCTCCAGTGACGCGCCCCGAACCCCGCCCCTATCGGATGGCTCCCGGTCACGTGACCTCGCGCGCTTTCCCCCGCCCTTGCCGAGTATTTCTCCTCGCGGCGCAGCGCGCGCCAAGTCCCACCTCCCGCGGGCACGGGCGCGGCCACGATTGGCCAGGGCGGCGCCGAGCCGGCCGCGGATTGGCTGGCGGGGGCGGCTCGCGACCGGCCGCGCGAGCAGCGGTGAGGCGGCGCGGCGGCGGTGGCGGGTGAGGTGCGCGCGGGGGGGGGCCCGGGGCTCCCCTTCCCATGGGAACTCTCCTTGGCGCGCGGCCGGTCCCGGGCTGGGGAGGGGTGCGGAGGGGGGAAGAGGGGAGCCGCGGCAGCGGTGCCGCTCGGCTGGCGGAAGGTACAGGCCGCTGTCCGCAGGCAGGGCCATACCGCCTCCCGCCGGGAGCGTGGCGGCGCCCGGGACTCGTCCCGGCAGGGCAGGGCAGGTGCCAGGCCGTGGGAGCGGCTCGGGGTGCCGGGATCGAAGCGGTCGTGCCTGCAGGCGAACTGCTGCGATAGGGGTGACAGGTCACAAGGAAGAGTGTAAACAAAAGATAATCTGGGGAAGTTTGAGGGAGGATTTTTAAGGAGGCTGTAAAATACGGAGTTGATGTATGAAGAGAAAATGAGGGAGTCTGGTGCTTTTATTTCCCTTTTCTGTAAACTTGCGCTGCTTGCTTTGTACACCTTTAGTGATGCTGCTGCTGCGCTCAGGTTCTTCTGCAGTGGTCATAAATAAGTAACTTGCTGGATGCTTGTTTTCATTTTGTTTAACAAGCTGTTGAAATTCCAAATATTGAGTGTGAGTAGATTTTGAACGCTGAAATCAACCGTAGTGCATTGACCTGTGCCTGACAGCGTCAGCAGGACTTCATTAACATTATTTACATGCTGTCCTCAGGCAGCTGTAGGGCTCTGCAGCTCTTGTGAAGGCAAGACTTACAAAGACTAAATGAAAAGGAATTGCATCTTCTGATCCCCACTGCTTTTTAGCTAGTTGATAAGGAAAAAATGAAGGCAGCTGAGTTATCTGCACATCATCTCTAGAAGTTCTAGTTAGTTGTGGCTGAATCCAAATAACTTGCTTCCTAGGGGTCACTAGCTAAAATATGATTACTGTGTGTAGGAATTCAACATTGTTATAAAGAGAGATTTACAGGGGGAAAATTGGGTGTTTAAAATGCTTTTTTTCAGACAAACACGCCCTTTTGTTAATAAGATTTGCATGGTGGTGTTTCTCAAAGCTGTGGCAGAAAGAATGGTGTTCACAGCGATTACCAGGGAGGTCTGTCTGTCTGGCAGGGAAGTGTAGGTGTGTGGTTGTGTCTGTATCAGGTAATGCCCCATGGTTCGTGGCGAAGGGTTTCAGTTACCTCTCAGTGGTATCACAGTGCACTGTGCAGGTATGATCTCTGCTGAGCAAAGGCTTTTCATTAAACTGGTGCTGAAACGTGGATTTTTTTTTTTTTTATCCTCTGTCCTTAGTTGACAAGATAGGTTAACCTGAGTGAGATGTGATGAATACAGTTTTGCACTCTCAGGTATATATGATGGGGTTATATTTTCAAGAAACCTTTAGCAAGTTCTGTTGCAAGTATGTATCATTTTCAATTCCTGCTTTAGATTTCACGCTGGTACTAGTTTAGATAAGCCCTTGATTGTCTCTGCAGTATTCACTGACTTTTGTCTGTCTCTGCATATCTTTCCAAACAGGTGTTTCTGGAAGTACTTGGGTGCTTCGTTATTTGTGGCTTCCACACCAAAAATTAGACCTCTGTTTTTGGCTATGTGACCTCCTCTGACAAACACATGCTTAAATAACTTGTAGCTGGTCTGTGTCAGTTTGGGAAAGGATCTGGTCCTTTATCAGAGGATTGCTCCTGCCCCTTTGGCTGTTGCTGTGATAATGTTTTGTTGGCTTAATCTTTCTTTGTTACTTTTTTAATATGTTTCCTTATGGTTATAATTTCATTAGATGAGCTTGGTTCATGTGTCAGTCTAAAAGACTGGGGAGATATGCTTGCCCTAGTTCTTGCTGAAATAATGAGGAGCCTGATCCTTTTGTGTTTGATTTTTTTTTTTTTTGGTGGTGGTGGTATTCCTTTGAACCCATGCTTCTTTGAAAATTTGGTACTTATTTATGTTATACCCTTTCAATTTAGAGACTAGACCTTTAATTTTTCAGATTTCATGCCCGTGTTTATTTTTTTTAAAGCTGATCTGCTCCATCAGGCCCATTAAGTCATTCTCTTTTATTTTTGTGTGGATATTGAGTGAATGAGAGAAACTTCCTTCAGTAGGAAAAATATGAATATCATATTTCTTTTTAAGAGTGAGAACTTATGCTTTGAAAGGGACTTGGACAAATATGGAAAATATACGTAGAAGAGTTTCAATTTGGAAGCAGTTGCATTTGATTTCTCTTTCTTTTCATCTTTCATGTGTAGAACTCACTAGAAAGTTCTTATGTACTGAATGTTCTTATTTACTGAATGTATGTGTACAGACTCCAAAGCCTTTATATTTATTTAATGAACATTTTGTAATTTAAAAGTGGTATTATCTCTCAGCTTTGTAGACTTGATATTTGATATGACAGTATTGAATGAAACCTGCAAAAGTGATTGGGAAGAGTCGGGGCAAAAGAGAGCTCGAGGAGGCTAAAATGAGAATCCCTACACTTGGAAATGAAGACCTCCTAATTTCTAAACAAGGGAATTCCTGCATGTTTCCATATCAGAAAGAAAGTTCTTCAGCATTGCTAATTTTTGGGGTTTATTTAAATGAACTCGTGAAATTCCAATCCCTTTGTGCTTCCTGCAGTGAAATGTAATTCTTTGTGCTGTTGTTCTTTGAATCTCTTGATAATCTTGTCTGTGACTGCTGCTCATGCTTGTAATAATTTTGCTGAGGCAGAGCAGAAGGACCAATTTTTACAGCAATATTATTGTTACTCAGGGCTCTTTATTGTAGTAATTGAGTTGTGGAAATTTGGGGGGAATTCAACTTCTGCTGTTTTTTAGTGTAGGTAGCACCAAGAAAACAGATGATAAATACCACAAAGGTCAGTGTTTTAGAAGAGGTATTATTAGTAAAAGCATTAACATTTAACTCCTGCTTCTGAAATTGGCACGTATACAGAGCAGGAGAGAAAAATTTCCCAACAGTTTCATTCTTGCTGTCCAGCAGTTTCTTTTGGAATGAACTCTGTCTGTTCTTGGCACATAAACCAATTATGAAATATCTAAGTTTGGTGAAGAAAGGTGTCTGAATATAGTCTGAAAGAAATGAGTAGGAAGTTTGCCCCGGGGATAATTCTGCAGAACTAATAATTTTATAAAAATATCAAGCTGATTTACTTAGAAGCCTTTTCCTTTTAGATAACAGATTAGCTGGAGGTTGTTCAAACATGGTGGTTTTCTTTAGTACCATAAACTATGGAAACAAATTCAGGAACCGGGTGGTACTCTGCACCCTTACAGACTGATTTCAGTCGCTTTCTGCTGCAAAAGCAGGCAGGTCATTCACATCAGCAAGGCATTGATGACCCCAGTCTTAGGTACTTGAAGTATTTAGGCTACAGAGTTAAAAATTACTTATAAAGTGAGCTATAAATATTCATTTTACTGAACTAATTCTTTTGTTCACTGCATGCTCTTTTGTGCTCGGTCATCAAAGTCTTGGAACCTGGAATTATCAAAGGTCACCTTAATGTTTTAGGGCAGGATAGGTGTTTGGGACTATTTCCAATGCTTTGTGTCATCATACTCCTTTTATTCCTGGATCTTTTGGATTTCGTTGAACAAGTTTCTAAAATTCGTCAGTAATAT
The DNA here is from genome assembly GCF_003945725.1 of Corapipo altera. Lineage (NCBI taxonomy): Eukaryota > Metazoa > Chordata > Aves > Passeriformes > Pipridae > Corapipo > Corapipo altera. The sequence continues at coordinate 14,092,726 of NW_020884879.1, forward strand.
TTCAGAAATCACTTTGGCTGGTTTCTGTACTTTGCAAGGTAAAATTCTCTAAATACTGGATGTTTATAACTTTTCAGAGCTATCTATAAACCATTCCACTATCTGTCTGTCTTTTCTACCACCCTCAAGTTAAAACACTGAGTATACTGACTATTCATATCTCTCATTGCTTTCTTTCCTCACTTGTTACGTTGTGGCTGTGTCTCTTGTTTCTTACTGCCAATACATGTGTAGGGCTTCTTTTATGTCTGTAAGCTGGAACTCATTTTGTACCTTGGCCTTTTTTAGCTTACTACTTCCTATTTATACTATTGTGTCATCCTCATATTATGCTACCTTTTTTCTACATCTGGTTTATGCCTTTAGTGGGTTGTTTTGTCAGTTTTTTTGTTGGTCCTTTACCTATTTGCCTTTAAATTTCTTAAATTCATGGAAACTTTCTAAAACTCCTCTGATTTTCTCAGAGGAAGTTCTAACACTCTCTTTTTACTTCTGTTTGAATTGTTTCTGTTATTAAAGACTGGGGTTTCTCAGTTGATCAGAAACAAAATAATACCTTTTCTTCACTTCCTGAAACAACACCTGCCTCTGACTTTGTCTGGGGATTTTTAAACTGATAACCTGGCTATCTGTTGAAAGAGCAATGTATCAGGATACAGTCATTCCTTTTAGTCCTTTCACTTGCCTTTCTCAGCCCAGCCCTGCCTTGCAGTTGCTCAGGAGTACTCTACCTTTTCTTCTCTTTTGTTTGAGTGTCTTGACACAGCTTCCGTTTTCCTTCTCTTTGATTTCCACACTGCATGTTCAACAAGTCTAGACTTTGAAGTGAGGTGGAGCCTATCACATGTATCATGCTTTTGGATCAGGTTTCCCCTTTTTAAAGGAGCATTCCTGTCTCTCCTATGTCACTGCATGTCTACAGTGCCACATATGATGCCATATCTAATGTGGGGCACATAGAAAGAGTTGTGTTCTTCCTGTTTTAAGAACACAGCAGGTGCAATGTGATCAAAGATCCACACAGTCCATATGGTAGATTGTCTAAGGGAAGAATAACAGATGCCTAAAGGAATAATAGATCAAGTAGATGGTCATGCTTCCCTAACAGACCTCTCCAGAGTTCCATAAAGAAGTCCCTGTCTTATTTATTTATGATGAATGACTGTAGCTTGTATTCATGGCTGTTTGGTAGGTAGCCCATTATTCTTCCCTTTTGTTTTTCTTATAACAATTGCAATTTCCATTCTAATCTCGTGATGTAGATTAGTAGTTTCTTCCTAGTTTATTCAGAAACAAAAGAAAATTCTGTTGGGAAATGTATTTTATTATCTGTGGAGACGAGACACTTAATATCAACTTTTTTTTTAAGCCTGTCTAAAAAAAGATAACCGTAGAATTGCATTGTTTCTGCCAAGTTTCCACGAGAAGTAGGTTATTACTAAGGAACCACAAACTGTTGAAAAAAAATGTGTGATGGAAGCAGTGATGGTTTAACTGTAGGGCTTGTGGGCAGTTTCAAACAGCACAGGTTTTCCATCTCCTGGCTTTCAAACTTCCCGAGTACCGGTTCCTTGCTGTTACACTGCTTTAGTCATCACTGTCTGGGTTCAGAGTGGCTTCAGCAATGCTGTTGTTCATACTACAGATATGTTGCTCAGGGTGGTTCAACAGAGTGTTGTTTCCAGCCTGATACACAAAACAAAGGTAAACCTAAATCTATGGCTTCCTTTTCTGGTTTTGGTGGATACACTTCTCGGTGACATCCAAGTTATGACTGGTGTTGAACACAGTTAAAGGAAAATTAAACTATTTTCACTAAAGGAGCAATAAAACCATCTTGATTTAAGTGAATGGGAGTGTATATAAATAGACAAAATTTGAAATCTGTCCAGCTTTATAAACTGCTTGAATATTTTCAATTCCCACACTACAGTATTTCCTGTCATTTTCTTGCCTTAGTCATTTTTCCACGTTTCCTTGCTCTCTTTAGTTGTTGAAAAAAAAAGAATAAACAACAACACTGTCAGAGAATGTGAATCAAGAGAGGTGGTCAGCTTTCTGCAGTCAGTTCCTGCATAGAAATGAGTTTTAGATATGCTATGGGGCTTGAATCGTAGTGCTGATCTGCACCTGCAGGTGTTCCATAGGGCTTGATGCTCACTTGGAGTTTTTGAACACCATCATCTGTCCAAGCTCAAGTGAGCAATCATTTCCCCAGCTTTTTAAATGTTCACTTTACAATGGTTTGATTTCTTTCCAGTACCCAAAGGGGGCTACAAGAGAGCTGGAGAGGGACTTTTACAAGGGCATGTAGTGATAGGACAAGGGGCTTTAAACTGAAAGAGATCAGGTTTGGATTAGATACGTAGTGCTGCGAGGGTGGTGAGGCACTGGAACAGGTTGCCCACAGAAGCTGTGGATGCCCCATTCCTGGAAGTGTTCAAGGCCAGGTTGGATAGGGCCCTGAGCCATCTGGTCTGGTGGAAGTTGTCCCTGCCCATTGCAGGAGTGTTGGAAAGAGATGATTTTTAAGGTCCCTTCCAACACAGACCATTCTAGGATTCCATAAAAATGACCCTACTAAAAAGTTTTTGTTACCTGTATTGAGTAAATAAATGCCTTCTGAATGCCTTTGCTTTCCATTACGAGGAATTGGTGTCATCTAATATGTCTTGTTTTCACTGTTTCTAAAGCTTGATTTTTTTAGGAATACATGTAGCAGTTTACTTCTGTGTGTGTTCCACAACATGCATCTAAAATTCTTGTGTCTCATTTCAGAACTACTATGGAACCTTGGCAGCCCTGTAGATCTGGAAGGCTTAAATCCAAGTTTGGAAAGGCCTTTTCCATTCCAGATGATTTGCTGGCTGAAGCGCTTAATTAGGATGGCATTTGAACAAGTTGGATTGAAGATGGAGTCAGTAAGTATTTCAAACTTCCTTTATGTTTTCAGAAAATCAGGTGTAGAAAGCACTTCATGTATTTTAGTTTGTGCTTGTCAGTTGTAGCAGAACACTCAGTACTGATTCTGCATTGCTGAAAAATCATGAAGTTTACAACTTGGACACTGAAGTATTGAGTAATGTATGTGTTAAAAGAACTGTGCAGTTCCTTCTAGCTCTAATAACAAACTGTTTACTTTGTAAACACTGCTTTTCATGCTGGACTTCCATGTGTGTTTTGAAGCTGAAGGAGAACTTTCAGTGATAAAAAAAAATGTTTCTTGCTCTTACCTTGGAGATATGAAAAGCCCCATGAAACTGAGGTGATTATAATTGTGCTATATTTACCTATTCCTGAAAGTGTTAAAATACATGAGAGCAAGATGGCTGTGTTCTGCACTGGCTGAACAAAGGAATGTGCCTGCATAGCTCTCCTCTTGGAGGAAAGTGTGTATGTAGTTTTCTTTGAATGCTCAGCAGAGAGAGAGAGCTGCTATACATGAAGTGCTTTGTCGCTGGGACCTTTAGGAAACGATTTTGAGTACAAGTGTTGGCCTCAGTGCAGTAATCTCTGTAAGTTGTTAAAATATTTTAATGTTTTAACAGTGGGGAAATCCTTAACAGCTATGTGCAGTACTTACTCTGTATTATTGTGCTAGAACCTTTTATCAGTCTTGGGAATCTGTGGATAGCAAAGTGTTTATACATACCAAATTAGAATTGCCCACAAGAATCTGTATTTTGGGATTTTATTTGAACTTTGATCTGAGATTTTTATATAACTTTGAAAATTCAAAGTATAGGAATATGTAACATTACCATGGGTGTTGCTGCATAATTCAGCAATTTCAGCCTAAACAGGGAGAGGGTTAGAGTTTTTAGTCTGTTTCTCCTCATTCTCTACTTATATCAAGCTTGTGATAATACAGTTACATTTCCAAATGTCAGCTGTTCTGGACAGCAGCAAAACACTGATGCAATAAGGGTGTATGACTAAGTAATATTTTGCAGACTTGCTCTGCCAGTGCTTCAAGACAACAAGAAGCTGTGTGAACTTGGTTAGAGCAGTGCTGAGACTGTGGAGCTGAGCTGAGCAGTGCACTGACTTTACTTGCATACCTTGTGGCACAGTTTGCATGAAAATATTGTCCTGGCACATCTTGAATTACCAAAACTGGGTCATTCAAAGTTTTGGTGCACCAGGCCACTGTGGTTGAAGAGCCCTGAGGGCATTTGGGCACCAAATATTTTTAAATATCTGGGTGCTAGTCAACATCTTGTCTGTGGTCTGAGCAATCTCTGAACAAGTTTTGCCACTTGTTTAAAATGCACTACACTTATGTTGCTAAGACAGCATGTAGTCTGGGCTCTCTTGCTGTTGTGGAAATACTTCTGTAATTAATTAAGCCTTCCCTTGACTGGTATTATTTTTTCCAGTGCCACATCACTTTGAGTCTATCTCCAACACTTTTGCTTCAAACACCAGAATCAGTTGTATTACTGTGGTACTGTTTGTCAGTGACTTTTTCTTGAAGGCTACTGATCTACCTGCTGTTTGCTCAGACACAAACAAACAATCATGTGATAGTCACAAACGTGAGGTCTTTGTTGGGGCAACCAAAGTACAGAATCAATACTCTGCATTGAAACATTTGTGTTCAAACTTAGCAGAGTATTAAGCAACAGAATGTATGTTTCATAGACTGAAAAAAAATAGATCTGAGTGGATTCATGGCAAAGTTGTAGCCCTGATGTGAGGATATAGCATAGCATATGTGCAGTACACATTTATTTTGTCAACACTTTTACATTCTCTTAAAGCCAGAGGAAGGAAAGATACTTGTTTAGAAATAGGCAAAATGTCTGTGTAAAGTTTCTGAGATAATCTGGGGATAAATACCAGGAAGCATAAAGTTTTCTTTTTAATAGAACCTTCAACATCTAAGACTAGTGATCCTTGCTTAGCATATCTGCTGTGTGTAGTTTAGCTGTGTGTCGAGTAACTCCCACAGCTGTACTACAGTGCAATGCAGGCAATATTGCTGTGCCAGATGAGGGTTGTTTCAGTATTAATAGCCTGGACTTTATCTAAGTGTTTGTTGTCAGGCAACCTTCTCACAGGATGTTGAGTTTGCTTGAAGCTATGAGCCTTTAAAATGTCTCAGTGGTATATTCATATTTACAGCCATAAGTAAACACTAGCCAATTTTTTTAATTACCATACAGTGTTCAAATTGTTTACTAACAATGTACCCTGTGTTAGAGTCTTCTCATTATTCTTTTTCTTCTTTACATTGTTTTTGTTGCCTTTCCCTGTGCTGAAATCTTTCATACTTGGTGCTTTTTGCTTTTATTCTGGTTCATTTTGTAGTATTCTCCTAGGATTAAAGTCCCATTTTATTTCATTTTGTGCAATTATGGTAAATAATAGAGCAAATATTAAAAACAACAAAAGAAAGCAAATTTAATCCCCGTTGAAACAATGTGGAGGAAAGCTAAACTGCAGTAGAAACAGTTCTGATGAAGTAAGGTGTGTTGAGGTGCCATGGGTAGTTTTCTATAGATGAATGTTTGGGTGGGGTTTTTTAGGACAAAGTTTCTTTCTTACAAAATTTCATTTTCTTTTCCCCTTTTTACTTTCCTTTGCTTTTTAGTTTCACAGTTACACTTTCATGTTTCTTATAGTTTAGTTATTTCTATTAAGACTGGTAGACACTATTCTTGTTTCAGAACAGCTCTTAATTAAAAAAGAAAAGAGATATTTTGGGACATGTAGAATTACATAACTTTATGGAGTTTTCAATGATTGAGTGTCTTTTCTTGAAATCCCATAAAAAGAGCTGTCTGACCTGATGTAAGTTCTTTGTTGTCTTGAAAATCAACAAATTATGTTTATGAAGATGCTTCCAACTCTTGAATTCTTCTGTGTTACCTGATTTATTGCTTTGAGTGCAAACATAATGCAAAGGCTGTCTTGACCTTAAGTAGCCATAGCTATATTGTAATGACATGAAGAAATCTTGTATCAATTCAGGTATGGGATGTAAGGAGTTCACTGATACAGATTTCAGTGTATATACATTGTATTCCATTCTAGCATGAAAGGAATAACTAAATACAGTTAGCACAAGCATAGTATTGAAGGATAAGGGAGAACTATTACAATATGATATAAAAATCCATTCCCTAACAGCTGGCTTCTTTTTTCTTCCCCATCCAGGTGCTTTGGTCAAGCAAGCCTTATGGTTCATCTCGAAGTATTGTAAGAAAAATTGGTACTAACCTCTCTCTTATACAGTGTCCAAGAGTTCAGTTTCAGGTAGGTGTTCTCAACAGTTTAGAATATGTGTTTCACTATACTGATAAAGGTATTTGCTCCTGACTAGAAGGTTTGTAAAAGCAGAATATGATAAACTAGACATAGGAGAGTTAGCCTACTTCAGCTCTTCCTGCTTCCAGTTCAACTGAATTGAAAAAGAAAACATTCATAAAAGAGAAAATTTTTTTGAAACTTATTTCTATAAACAGTACTTACAAGCTAGGCTTAAGAGGCATGTAAAGATGAACAGTGTTAACAATATTTGGGAAAATGAACAACTTTATCAGAAAATAAGACATTAGTAACAAGATAACATGAATACTCTGTTTGCTTTTGTTTAAAATACAAGGCTGTGTAGGTGAAAGGGGAGGGTAAAGAGCAAGGGTAAAAAACTTAAGGAAGAGAAAACCCATGCTTTTTATGATGAGTCTTTCAGGAACAGATGGGAAAGTGGAAGCTGTTACACATGATCTCTTCAACTCTGTGTGTGTGTTAGGGGGGTAGGGGGTGGGTATAGAACTGGAAAAATTTAGTACTTGAAACTCGAGTTGGGAGGAATGTTTCATGGGCTGAGCAAGGGCAGGAAGCATAAAGATGAATGGAGGGAATCATCTACCACACTAAGATGAAGTAATTTCCACACAGCTAATTTTTCAGTGTTTAAATTAATTTCTTTATCCTAAATGAAATGTAAGAGCAATATTTAGGCTTGAAATTACACTAGCAAAACTAGATAGTTAAGATTACCATAGAAGCCTTGTTGGTGTCATAGTAAAAGCCATGCTAACATTTTGCCTCTCTTACATAAGTACATTGAGAAACAGGGGGTAGGAGGGGCAGCTGTCTCACATTTATAGTGGTTTGGTGAAACTTGAAAAATAAAGGGGGGGATGGGAATTCGTGCAAGTGAGAAGGAGAACAAATGGAGTGCTGCATTTAAACTTCTGAAGTAGCAGTAGTAGTAGTTTTGCCAGCAATAGGGCTGCCTGTGCCTCGGATTTGAAAGGAAGTGAAGTCCTCCTATAATGTGTCTGATTTGCTGTACTGTAAAGGCTGTACAAGGGAAGATGATGCTCATTTGCAGACAGTTTGCCAAATACTGCCTTCTCTTAATATGGTACATAAAAAAGACATTACTGGTTAATGTCCTTGCAAAGAACAGTAAGATATATATTTGGTGAAGCTGTTCCTGAATATTTTTAGTGTTTAAACAAACAAAGAAATAAATACATATACATGTTTTGCTCTGAATTCTGTTAAATATAACATTTGCCTTTTTTACCTCTTAAAGAGACATTCAGTCAGCTTTGCATGCACACTAAGTACAAGCATTCACCTTCTATTTGATGAAAGGAAAGGATCCTAAAAATATAAGTACAGTTGTCAGAGTTGATTTAGTTAGAAAAAGGAATTTCAAAATTTGAGCCTTAAAGCACATTAAAACTTACATGATTTGTGGAGACATTAAACTATTTTAATATATAAACTGTTGAACATGTAACTGTGATGCTAACATCTGTTTTTTGTGTCTTTATCTCAGCATTAAGATTCTGTAGTGAAGTTCAATCCTGATCTTGATCGTTTTCATGCTGTTGCAACTGATGCTTTCCTATAGCTGTCTCTTCCTCTTTCTTTCTTGCCAGCTTTAGCTATTTTATGAAAGGACCATGCACTGAACCTTACTGTAAGTCACTTTATTTGAAAAAACAAATCAAATCTTACTTGCCTCATCTCAGGGTGCATGTATGTAATCACTGTTTCTAACTCCAGAGCAGCAAACTGTCCTCAAGTCTTCATTCTCTTTACGATAAATGGATGAAAGATACTGAATGAATATCTCTGTAATGTTCATACTTATCTTCTCGTGTGCGTTTGTTCAGCTGGTCTGGAAAAAAAAGAGTGGTAGCTTAACATTTTGATGTTTGGGGTCTGCTGACTGTTCTGTCTGTCTCTATGGATCTTGCCACACTAAACATTTAAATTAATTGCTAAATGCTGCTTAAGTATTCGGTAAGAGGCGGTAGACCTTACCTTACTACTCTAAATGGTTGATACAGTTCTTTTGTATGTCATATTTTTTAGGTTTATCTGTAGTCTTTAGGAAAAATAAACTTACCAGTATAGCCTAGGTAGATTCAATCAAACCTACAGGAGCGTCCCTGAAGATAGTATCCTTCAGCTACAGTATCTCTGTTTTAGTCCCACGCTTCTCCTGTCTGTCTGATGGATACCTGATAACTCAGTAAAGTCTCCTAAGGAATTGGTGTGCATGCAGCAAACATCTGGATTGACTGGGCTAATTTGAAAAATCATAGCAAGTTCATCTTACTTGAAGAAATATTTCCAAATGTGTAATACATAACTGTATTATTAATTTGAAACTAGAGGGTTTTACTCTGTCCTTAAAAGCATAAAAGTATTTGTTCTACTTTGCTCTTTCTGGAGCAAACAAAAGGTGGGGATCCTGCCCTGCCTCATCCCCAAGCGGCGTTTCCGTAGTGTAGTGGTTATCACGTTCGCCTAACACGCGAAAGGTCCCCGGTTCGAAACCGGGCGGAAACACTGGCGAGGCTGACTCTCTCTGGGAGTTGGGCTCAATGATTCTTTATGCATCCGTTCCAACTCAAGATATATCCTATGATTCCAACTCAAGATATATCCTATGATTCCAACTCAAGATATATCCTATGATTCCGTGACAGTCAAAACAGCTCAGTGTGTGTGTAGTGCTCAGACATTCCTGCTGGGTCTGAAACCCCCGGGCGTGTGTGTTTGTGTGTCTGTGTGTGCAGCCTACGAGCACACTACAATCGGCAAAAAAAGCCTGTGCAGGACGAAGTGGGGGAAGCAAGTATGTAGATTGCAGAGAAAGAAAAGCAGCCTACTTCACTGGTTCTTTAGGTTCCTGCCATCCAGTAGAACTGGGACTCTGTTTTCAGCGCTCTGTTCTCTGGATCAGGTGCTGGCAGAGCAGTTGTCAGAGTTTTCTTCGGCTGGAATTGACTGGAGGAATAGGATAGTCACAGAGTTGTTTACGGGCAGGTGATGGTTTCTAAGAGATGCATGTTGGCTTTTAACCTTTAAATTAAAAATCTTGCATTAACTTAAATTCAAAATCTACTGCTGTGGAAAGCTTTGTTGTTTTTAGGGATAGAGGAAAGAAACATCTGTATATGGGGTAACAAGCATATACTGCTTACATATAAATATGAATAAAAAAGTAAGAAGAAACTTGTATCATAATATAACAGAAGGGTTGCTCCTAAATGTTGAATTAGAAGTTATTTATCTCACAATTCAGGAAATCTGGCAGTGATAAATGTATTTCCTTACTGTTGATTTATAAAATTATATTTGATTCAAGTATGTGTAGTGCCTTTATTTAAATTTGGCTTCAGTCTTCAAATGGTAATAGTTCCTCATGTGGCCATTACTGTCAGGAAAATCTGTATCACCTGCAAGAAGTGGCTGATGTATTACAGATTTTTTAAATTGCCATTAACATTAATACAAATGCTGCAGTCATGAAAATTTCAATTTATTTTTAAAAAGAAAAAAGCCAAGGACACCTCAAACAGCAAAAATCCTAACATGCAATATAGTATTCTCTAGACTGTTTCAAAGAGAGGCAGACTGTAATGGTATTAGGCACAACTGTTAATGTGATAAACATATTACCATCTGTGCTGATGCTACCTGGAAAAAACCCTGTTGTTTCCAAATGATCTGATGGTGCCAATACACACTCCTGGGAGCTGTGATAAAGGCTCACATACAAGTTGTGAGAGTGTGAGGTGAAGATGACTAATCTCAATTTCTAAAGCTGTTTGTGACAACTCCTGGGGAAAAAACAGCCCCAGTTCCACAACTTCTTTCTTCCTGGGACTTGTGTCTTTAGGCTACAACTAAAGTGTGTGTGGATGTTCTTGAGAAATGATTTCACCACATCCAGACTGCAGTCCTGCTGTGATGGGTCTGCTACAAATTCAGATTAATGCCAACCAACATTTTATAGTTGCTTCTACATAGTAGTTTGCCCTTACAGAGGGGATTTGCCTTGAAAATTGACCTAAGTGCTAATGGGCTGGATCCAAGCTGCCTTCACAGACTGATACCTACTACCACCGCCTCTGTCAGTATTCCCAGCTCTTGGCCACTGTTAGCCTTAGGCAGCACTTCGAACAGCTGCAACAACTGGTGCAGATTTGGCTGTGGATTTGTGTGTAGTGTTGGGTTAACAGTTGGGCTTGATGATCTTAGAGGGCTTTTCCAACCCTAACAATTCTGTGATTCTATATAACACAAGAAAAGAGGGGATGTGGTTGTGTTGGAGATAGGTAACTCAAGGTGACAGACTGAGCAGAAGAAATTACTGAAAATTGGTTCAGTAGCTTTTATCAGCTGAGATACTGAGCCCAGGCTGCTCAGGAGTCCAGTGACTGTGTACACATGCCCTCGTCTAACCCAGGGAAGCAGCATTTCAAAATAGATTTGAAACCATTTTGTTGAGTTGTGGCTATGGAGCAGGTACTGATGGTCTGAGCAATTTTTCAAATCTCAGTTTATGTCACTTAGCTGGAAGTCTAAGAAAGGTTCCGATCTCTGGAGCCTTGCTCACCTTTGGCTTCAAACAGCTGTAAAGCTAATGGCCAGAACCATGCTGGGAAATGGTCAGTTTGTTTGGCATGTTGTAAATAGGATTGTTAGCAAATAGTGTATAATGTTATGATTGCATCCTACCTCTCACTCAGGCTTTGTGATTACTGAGCTAGTAGAAATGGCTTTTTTGCCTGGTTTTGGTGTTTGTTCATTTGCTTGCTTTTCCTGTGCAATGTACATACTTCTTGAACAGAAATTCTGGAAGTTGTAGGGAAAGGGAAGCTTCAACAAAATTTCACTTTCAAAATAATACGAAATCAGAGCAAAAGACTTAAGAAGTACTGGTAGCCTTAGTGTCTTTTTTAATGACTGGTCATGAATGTAATTTTAAAACATACTATTTGAGTTAATATAGCAAACTATGTGAGAGTGTTGATGTTTGTTTGTCTTTAAGGTAACAATTTGCCTTGGATTTTTAGTGTTCAGTAGTTCATGTGATAGTACCTGACCCTCTGTAAGGCGTTCAGCAGACTAGATTGAATAGTTTGAAGTCAGTGAAATGGTTCTAGACCAAGGCCAGGACAGAAATAAGTGTGCTAAGGCTACAGATGTGTTTGTGCATGTATGTGTTAATAGTGACATGTAGCCTCAGTAGAAGTATTGAATAAAATAGCTGTGGCATGGGCTGGGAATGACTCTAAGGCCTTCAATCTTGTCTTTAAAATTTAGCTTATTTCTCATGTCACGGAAGGAAACCGTCCTGCTCAACTTAGAGAAGATGCAGTGGCCTCCTTTGCAGATGTGGGCTGGGTTGCTGAAGAAGAAGGAGAAGTCTTTACAAGGCTCAGGTATGTTTCTCAGATCTTATCTCTGAAATCCTGAACTGAGATGAAGAAACCTCACTTCTCTCCGATGAGAAGCTGTTGTGCATTGCAATTAACTGAGGGCACTCGAATGCTGGGAGAAGAGAGAGGGAAGAGCCAGAGGTAGGGTCTTGAAAAGAAATAGTAGAAATTAGACTAACAGGATTGTGAAAGAAGGACTGGTTTGAAAAGATATGGGACATTGGCTTTATACAAGGAAGACTGTGGGTTTTATTCATTTATGTATTGCAAAGAGTTCCATGCAGTAGCTTCAAGCATCCTTCTCCCCACAAAGATGTCTGCTGTGGTATGACAATTGCTAACACTGGTTTTCCTGTTCTGAGATCCAGGGCAGTACTACACAGCTTCCTCATTAGCAGCAATGGTCATTTTGACAATCCAGTAATTAGCACACTGTTTTTCACCTTTCTAGTTAAGTCTCTGCAGTCTGTTAAGTACATAACGAAAACTGGCAGGGAAGCATGTGAGCACATGTGTCCAGAATGGTGGGATAGGTACTGTTGTGTTGGACCAAGGGTTCTACACAGCACTGTCACTGCATGAAACAGGTTGGCTGAAGGGATGAAGTTCTCTGTTCCATCCTACTCAAATTGCTGCTCAGATTAGCCTGGAACAGAGGTACAGTTCTGTAGTGCAGAGGAGCTTTTTGTTTTAAATAAACTAACCTTCCAGAGAAGGGCAGAGATTGTTGGCTTCAGAGATTACTGGAGGATACTGTTCTTAATTTGAAAGCATGATATAGGTAAGTAATGACTTAGATGCCCTCCAACATGACTTGTTACAGTGAAGCTTTGCATAACAAACATTCTGGCACTGCCCACATTAATTTCACAAACTCAGAGGGGAGTCACAGAAATCAACACTTGTTTGGGAAACACTATTTGTGAAGTCTATTTGATACAAAGGAAATTAACTGCCCAATACTACTTTTGTTTACACAGAAACATTTCGTTTAAGGATTGAACTGTAAAGTTATTATGTTTAATGGAGACAACAGGGAGAATAGCTCTTTGGTGCTTCAAAAAACCTATTACAAAAGATGTAGGACTTGCATATTTGCTGAAGCGTCTGCCTGGGAAGCAGGGAAGGGGGACAGATGGATGTGGGATGGGACTAAAATAATCCTGCAGATATATAGTGACCTTAAGGCAAACAGCTTATAATGGAGCATGTAAGTGAATTACTTAGCAAATAGGAGTATTTCAATGTGCCCTGTTTATTATGTCTGTGCACAGTATCACTAGTGGAGCTAGTATGCATTAGGTGTTTTCCAGGCTTTTGAAATTCTGTTTCGACAAGATCACATAGGTGTTATCGTTAAATATTTATTCATGGTATAATTCAGTAAACAGTCTTGCAGGCATCGTTTTTCTTCTGTGAATGCAGTTTTGTAGAGGAAGCAACTCAGTGACGAATCATTTTTCCCTTACTCCTAGTCAGAGCAGTAATGACAACTCAGGCATAGTATTTTTCCACAGCGTTAGGTTCCAATCAAGACATTTCCTTAAAACACTTAAACCTGCCTTCTAGAAACTTTAAAGGAGCAGAATAGCTTAAAAAGAAAGGATATTTTCTGCTCAGAGCAGTAATAAAGAGCAAAGTGACCACTTGCTCCCTCCACCTTAGGGAGAGCAGGGAGGTGGCTGCTGTAGGAAGTATCCTGTTCTCAGCTTTAGTTGCACTCTATTCCTGTCTAGGTAACAACACCTAAATTTTATCATCCTTGATAACATTCAATTTTCCTTGAACAAATTTCTGCAAGTTGTGCTGATGTTTTCTGTCAGTGTCATGGAAGACTCAAATCTGTATCTACTCCTGGTTTGAGGTGGGAGTTCATTCTACCCTTAAATCTTGGCTCTTGCTTTAGGTGTAGCACAACTGCAGATTTAACGTGATGAGCATCCACAGCAGCTTAATCCATGTGTCCAGAGGGATGGGGCACTTGGGCTGTATTAATCTGGAGCCTCTCTACACATTTCAAAAAGTCCTATCACCAGCCCCTGTTCTTACTCTCATGTTTGAATAAACAATGGAATCCTGACACGCCTGAGAAGTTTTGGGATTGAAGTTAAGGAGGATTGAGGTATGACCACCAAGTAATGTGGTCATATTTTACAGTTTTAACGTTTATGATAATTTGTTGTCATCAATCCCTATCAATTCTACTTATAGTACCATTAATAGTTTGTATTGGGAGGTACCTTTAAAAGCCCTCTAGTCCAAGCCCCCTGCAATGAGCAGGAACATCTTCAACTCAGTCAGGTTACTCAGATATTGAGATAAACCATTTAACAATGTTGGTGTCTTTGTAAGGGCTTATGCGACTTACCTGAGCAGTTTTTCCATAATACCTCAGTGTTTAACATGGCTTGAGCTTGGGTGGGTAATAAAGGAAGGCAGCAGCGTTGCATTTTCTTGTGAGAAGAGGAAGGAAGGTCATGGACTCTTTAAAACTGTAAGACTTTTTTTTCTCTGTAGTTCTAATTATTATGTTAGGAAACTGGATACATGACCCTTGCCCATCTACTGATAAGCAGCCTCTGCATCACTGAGCTGTTTCACATACTCCGTATTTCCAACATTGCTAGACTTGGGGATTGTCCCCTCAGAAGTAAAAAAGTACAGAAAATACTCAGTGAAACTAATAAACTTCCTACTTTAAGTGAATCAACAAGTGACTGTTTGCAGCCCATGGGGGAAAATGGTGGCATTTGAGGGCAAAAAAAGATCTTAATTCCAATAAAATATACAATAGGTATGAAATAGAGAAATAGATTGGGGTGAGGGGGAATGTATTCCTTTTTTCTTCTGAAATGAAGGATTCTACAAAAAGCTGGCCTGGGGAAGAGAAGAAATACAGGTAGTGATGCAAACAGGAAGGATGAGAAGCTCTTATTTACCTTAAGCTACATAAGGTGTTGGTGGAAGTGATTTACGTAAAGAGATTTTTGAAGTCAGGTCTTCAGTTTGTATTCCTGGTTTGTAGGTAACGTTGCTTTAGCTTTTATCTATTACAAAGCCTTTAAAATAGCTTGTGATATTTTTGTTACAGATCAGAAGTTTGGTCACAAACAGCCCTGCCTCCCTCAGGGGAACTACATCATTCCAGGAGGTCTCCGTGTAGACAAGTGTCCTTACAAAACCCACAGGAAGAAGAACCAGCGCCCAGGAGCGCAGTGATGGCAAATGAAGAAGCACTGCAGAAGATCAGTGCTCTAGAAAATGAACTGGCCACTTTAAGAGCACAAATAGCCAAAATTGTAACCTTGCAAGAACAGCAGAACTTGACAGCAGGTATTAAATTTGCTGTACTTTTAGCAAAAATTAGTTAATTGATTTGTCCCTTTTATAATTAATACTGTGCTAATTCATTTTTGTGAGATACTGCAACACTGAGCACTTCTCCATATTGTTTTTGTTAGTTTGGTAGACAGCCGTGGCACGCTAACCAAAGGATGCAAAACAGGTCTTGAAGACAAGTGACCTGACAGATTTTCTGTATTTTCCAGTATTCCAAAAGTCCTCATGAGTCTGCCAGAGTTCTGAATCTGTGAATGAGAGAAGAAGTATTAAACAGCTTTCAGAGCAAAGCTCATGATAAACATGATGGCTTAAACCAAACTAAAAGAATGTAACTTAATTAATAGCACTGAAGTCTTTCCATTCAGTCATGAAATAAGCTCTCTGATATCATTAAGTATTCATACAAGATACTAATTATGCTTTTGGAATATGTAATATATGTAACAAGGAACAGAAAAGGCAATTAAGTGTTTACTGGAATCATCTCTGGGATCAGACACATTGTCCATATGGAACCAGAAGTAGTGCACCATTTCTGGCAGTAAACAGAATAATTCTTTTCCTGAATCTCTTTCTCCTCTTTCCCTCACCTCTGACTGCTTTCCAGTTTTAAGTCTTCAAAGATGAGTGGAAGATGGCCCTTGTCAACTGCAGATGACAGGCATTTGGTTTTAACTCCTTCCTAAAGTCACTTAGCAAGTACAGTTTTGCCTGTGTTTGTGTATAAAAATCATATTCTGATTCTCCAGATGCTCTTGTTTAGCTTTTGTCTGTGAACTGATAGTAGTTTATTTTTCTTGACCTGCTCATATTCAAAACTATGAAATAGTTTTAAGGATCACATAGTTTCACTCTTGGATTTTAATCGTGGGGGGGAACAGGGCTGTGTGAAATAACTAATAATTTATTTTTATTTTTTTCCCTTTACCTCTGTTTATTAGGGAAGATAAATTTTTATTTGATTTTATCATCTTTACCTCCCTCTTCTGGTAGAACGTGGTAATGACGCTGTGTCTTTGCCAGCATGGAAACAGAATAGACTCCTCTGTATTATCTGTATACATACCTTTACACACTTTATAACCCAAGCTTCAAAACTCTGATTTGATATGGTTTTCTTGATTTGTTTAAACGTGCATTTGAGCAGAGGTTCCTTCATTTATTACCTAAACTGTACAGGAAACTTGAAATCAAGATTATTGTGAGAATCTCAATCTTCAGCCAGATGAGATGATTAGGTAAAAATCCTTAACCTCGGAGAGCTGGTATGAGGTTCAACTTGGGCACTGTTTGAGCTCTGAAATTTATGTTTAAAAATCTTTTATGGTAATTTCATATTTGTGATGATAAGTAGGAAGAAACATTGCTCACATTTGGCAGATTGTGACTTCCAGCTCAGTACCTGCCTCTTACAAGAAAGTGAAATACTGGTAACAGTAGGAGTAGAACATGACCCTGAGATAAGCTCAGTTGGTTGGAGCACGGGCTAATAATGCCAAGGTTTGATGCCCATACAGACCCTTAACTTAAGAGTGGGACTCAATGATCCTTGTGGGCCCCTTCCAACTCAGAATATTCTGTGATTCTGTGATAACTAAAAGATGTCGTGACATCCATCCCACTGCAGTAGACATGAATGCCCCTAGAATTTGGACTAGAAATTTAAAGGGCGTTTCTCACTCTTCCAGAAGGAATTTTATGTGGCTTTTCAGCTTAGGTGGTTTAAGAATTAAGAAGTAATGTGACAATCTAAAGGTGGCAGAGGGGAGGCAATTGAAGTCATTACAGTGATGTTCTTACCTGGGCATTTGTGACATGTAAAGGGGAGTTCCAAGTAAACTGACGTGTAACACTCGTTTCATTTGTAGTTGGGTCAAGTCCACTTGCTCCAGCTGCTGTCCCTGTTGCACCTCCACCACCACCACCTCCTCCTCTGCCACCACCCCCTCCCTCGGGTCTGCAGCAGAGCAAGTCTGCCATTGATCTCATTAAAGAAAGGAAAAACAAAAAAACGAACTCTGGCCAGAGCGTGATGGAAAATGGGCCAAAGAAGTCTGAAGTACCAAACATGCTAGAAATCCTCAAAGACATGAACAGTGTGAAACTACGCTCGGTGAAAAGGTAATAAATGTAAATAAGTATCAATATACTAACATTTGCATTAATGATTTATGACTTGGAACTACCTCAAGGTGAGACAGTTGCTGATGGAACATCTGACAAACGGAATGCAAAAGCATTCACAAGTGGTTAAGTTTTGGACTGTGTTAATGCTTCTCATTTTCTTCTCTAGATCCTCAGAAGGTACAAAACCTAAAGTGGCTGACCCTGCAGATCCTGCAGCATTAATAGCAGAAGCTCTCAAAAAGAAATTTGCTCATCGATACCGAAATGACAGCCAAAGTGAAACAGAAAAAGTGATTCCAAAGACCGAAACAAAGACACAGACTGAGGTAGTGCTGGTGAGTACTGTGATTCTGAACACATGCTTGGATTAAATTATAGTTGTGAAAACAAAAGTATGTCTTCCTGCCAGCATATGCAGTTACCCACAAGTTAGCATCCCAATCCATAAAACCCTGTGAAGTACTGCTGATATGCCAGGAGTTGTGGCAGTCCTATGTGTTTAGTTTCAAATCTTAGGACTGTGTACTGTCTTGGCCCTAGGTTTAAAAAGTCCTGTTACAGTTTTGTAATTTTTATTTTTTAAACAAAAGTGTTTTCTGTTGCCTCAAGCATGTGATATTCTGAAAACTCGATTGCTAAGGGCTCATACTGGAATCAAATATGAACTGTGTTTGCCTGTTACTACCAACCTTAACTATTCAGACAGTGGAGGTGAAACTTTGAAGCAAGATCCTGAACCATGTCACCATTCCTAGGAATGCAGAAAGAAAATTGTTCATAATGCCTGCAGGATCTTGGTATAGGGAGTTTCTTGTAATAATTGGAAATGCTGAGTAAATAAAAGCAGTTTCTTAATAGTGTGAGTATGTTAAAGTGAAACTGTATTTAAAATCCACATCATGGCACCAGTTACTGACTTCTATTTCAGATGGATTTGAAACTGAACAGGTTTTTAAGCAGTGAATGTTCAAGATACAAGTTTATAGCGATGTACACTTACTTAAAAAACAAGCTGGTATAGATCAGTTTTGTTTGTAAGCAATACTTGAAGCCTTGTGCTATGGAACCCTTTATACATTTGAAAAAATGCAGATAAAACTCCAAAAGCTGGATCACCTCTGAATTGAGTTTTAAGGAAAATAACATTCCCAAGCCACAAATCTCAGGACTTTTGACTACTTCTGTAATGTTCAGGCTGTTCTTCACAACTAAAAGGCCAGATATTCCCTAGAATTAATCACTTCTTTCCCCAGCATCTCTGGGGCTTTAAAGAAAAGAACAGAAGTTGGCAATGTTTATTTAGACAGAGGTTTTTCATGACTTTCTACTTTCAAAATTTACAGTCCACATTTTGAGATTAAGGGTCAAGTCCTCAAGAGCTAAGGAAATTGCAGGGTTTTGTTAGATGATAGAGCATTTATTACCTTTAATGAGGTAATAAAATCTGTCCATCAGTTACTTACCAGTATGTACCTTCTTTCTTAGATCAAACTTGTATGATATCTTTGTGTGGTCATTCTGAAAAGGGCTTGCACAAAAAGGCAAAGTAGAGTAAGAACAGAAATACTGTAAAACTGGTGCTAGAGCAGTTGGTTGTCAACTTGTAAAGATAACTGCATCTGTCTTCTTTTCTTGCTGTGGCAGAGTGAGGTGTCACTAGTCAGAGCTGCTCCAGCAGGTCATCTGCCTCATCTGAGCAATTTCAGTCAACTGCTGACACAAGTTTTCCTTTACTTTGTGAAATCCACGGGCAGAGGAGCAGGATGATAGAGGAAATTAATCTCTGCCCAAGTTCTGCTTTTACTTACAACTTGGATGGACGGGAGTTCAGCAAGGTTTCTGTTGAAAGCAATCTGAACATGTTTCTGGTTTCCTTTTCAGTTTGGGCCGCACATGCTGAAGTCCACAGGAAAAATGAAGACTTTAATTGAAAAATCCTAGTGAATTCAGATCACTACACGAAAGACTGTTGAGCTCCTTTCTCCGAAATATTTTATGTTGCAAATAGCACTAGTACTGAGTGGTCTCTTTCTTACAGCACAGGAAGACTCAATGTGAAGTAGAAGTGAGGCACTAAACGTGGTTGTATGAGATTTGTCAAGGGGAATAAATTGGACCATTATACTCAGGTATTAATTTTGCAGTCAAGCCTGGCTTTCCACTCAGACTTACATGGTGGATTTAGTTTATTAACACTAAGTTATATATACAGCATTCTTTATGCATAACTGACCATCTTAAAAATCTGTGTACATGTTAATGATGATGGTGATACACCCTTAAGTTAATATCAGTTATTTGAGCTCTACCTGTAACTTGCACTACAATGTGTAATTTGATATTGAAATTTTCATGTTGAAGTCTTTCTTTTAAATTTAACTTAAGCAAAATTTTAGCCCAAAGAAAACCTGGAGGCATTTTGCTTCTTAGTGAAACAAAGGAAAAACTTGAATCTGCTGCAGAGTTCAGATAAATTTTAAGTAGTAGCACATTTTTGTGCAGGGCTGTTTGTTTCAAATGAGCTTGCAAGGCTAAGAGAGTAAAACCTGCTTACATTGTCCTGTGGCCATTATAAAGAGTGCAGGACAAGGGAGTAAATCGTGCTGTGGGAGCCTCTGTGAACAGGTAGTCCAGTGAATTTGAAATAGCCAGTAGAGAGCAGCAGAGTTAAATAGTAAGAGAATATGTGTTAATTAGAGTAGAAACAGTGTAGGTGAGAAAATAAAGGTACAAAGTACTGTGGGGTGCAAGTACATTGTTCACCTCTGCTGCTCTAAGGGATGTTTGTGGACACCTTTCTCCCCAGCTGCCAGAAATTTATCCAGGGACCCAAAACAGCTGGGGAGAAAGGTGTCCACAAACATCCCTTAGAGCAGCAGAGGTGAACAATGTACTTGCACCCCACAGTACTTTGTACCTTTATTTTCTCACCTACACTGTTTCTACTCTAATTAACACATATTCTCTTACTATTTAACTCTGCTGCTCTAAGGGATGTTTGTGGACACCTTTCTCCCCAGCTGTTTTGGGTCCCTGGATAAATTTCTGGCAGCTGGGACCTGCACACCCTCATGGTCCTGTGTTTGCTGGGAAGACATGGGATAAGCCATTGCACATAACCTGCTTTCCAAGGAAAGCCCTTCTGAGGCTTCCCCACAGCAATTATTTGCTGCCAGACCTGCACCAACCACCTCAGCTCATGGCTCCAGCCACAGATGTAGAAAAGGCTCAAGCTAAACATACAAAAAGGCTGTTCAGGAGCTCAGAGCTACAGCTTAGCTACGCTGTGAAATGAAGCCAAGCTTTGCTCTGACCACAGATGGGAGTAGAAAAGGCTGAGCCTGCTCTAAATTGATCCTGGCTCCTGGGACAAGTACAACTGTCTCTAGAAGCTTCTGTTTTCTAGGAAAAGACAAAAGCAGCACTACTTAATAAAGAGAACTGAATGACAAGGTTACTGGAGATGAAGCTTTGCTGCTTATAATTGGAATGTAGGCTGTACAATGGAGGAGTGGGTTTTCTGGGGTGGAACTTGAAATGGTGTTAATATGTACACAACGTAACTTCCTTCCAAAATGCTCTGCCATCAGTCTTACTGACAGGCCATTCAATCCTTGAGTTCTTTTAAATGACTTAAAACCAAAATTAACTTTCAAAAAGGTGTTTTAAACTTTTGTATTTTATGCTCTTATTGCCACTATATAAAATTAAAAGCAGTTAAAATAAACATGGCATATTTGATTTGTGGTACTCTACAAATGATAGCAGCCACAGTAAAGTATAGTTTACATTCTGTTACAGTGACTGTAAATCAATGTAGTGACAACCTACTTCCATCTCCTCCAGGACTGGTCTGCTTACCTTGCTGTGCACCAGGAGTGACAGAGTTAGTCTAGAAAAGCCCCACACTTAACTTAGTTACATTCAGATTAAATGACAAAAAAAAAAAAGGGTATGAGGAACCAGTGAGAAGTTTATGCCTCACCACAAACATAGCAGGAAGGTACTTGTGTACCATCCCCTGGTACACTGGGTTCCCCTGGCAGTCCAATTAACATGCAAAATTCAGGATATCACGTGACCTATTAAACTAGGCTAGAACATGAGAAAAGCCCATACCAGGCATTGCCTGTTTGAACTGAGGTATCCAGTGCCCAGAAATGGGGTGAGCCTTATCACTGATGTAAAATTACTGTAAAAGAAATGCCACCTGCACAAGAAAATAAAATCACAAAGCCGACATCAAATAACTTACTTTATACTGTACCCTCATTTGTATCTTTCTACTTGAAATCTTCTACATGCACAATGCCACTGCCCACAGTAAAAGTGCTCAAACTAAGGCCATCCACTCATGTTGGGCAGAGGCCGCAGACATAATCTGAAAGCTCTTTTTATCTGTCTGTGAACAGTGCTGGGAGTAGATCTGTGAATTAAGACAGTCTGTGGTGGGGACCTGGCCCACATCCCCTCGCACCTTTCTGGGCTTCGGTGGGCTGTGAGTGGCCATGGTGCCTTAGGGACCCTGCTCCTGACACACTCAGCTCTCACATGAAATGTTCAAGCTGCAGGAATGTTGAAGTTCAATACAGATTTGTAGAAAGCATTTCTAGACAAGTCAAAAAAAAAGGCTATTTTTTTTTTTTTTGCTTTTTTAATTCAATCTTATGTCAGAACCTTCCATGTACACTAAGAGGTGGGATTAGAACCAGTCTTTTTAAATCCAGTCTGGTAGGAAAAGACAGAGACCCCTTTCCAGGAAAGGTGGCTTAGAACAAAACTACTCATGTTTCACTCTAAGCACCTTGACAAACTGTACTGGTTCCTGTCACAGCAGAGGACAGCAAGATGGCACAATGTGAAAGAATCACAGGCTCTTTATAAACACTGTATGATAAATACTGTATGTTGAAATACTGCTATATACCTATTCGTAAATCCATTAAGCTTAATTTGCATTAGATATTAAAATGTGCTTATAAACAGCCTGCAGTGAGTACTAAAAATTAATGTGTACTAAAATTTAAAATGCAGTTGAGACTCTTTAAACCAAGTCACATGCATCACAGAAGACAACATCAGGTAATGATTTCAGTGGTCATTTTGAAAATAGCTGCAGTCTTGGCACATGTTTTTATTCAAAACAGTGCAAGAGGAATCAGTACTTTCCCACATTTAACCCTACAAACCTGCCCAGGCTGTAGGGAAGCTTAGCTGCAGCTTCTCTGTAGTAAGTTACTCACACGCAGTCGTTACCTCTGTGTTCTCACAGCTTCAAACACCACTGGAAAGTGTTGCCCTTTCAAAGACTATCTGTTAAAAAGTGCTTTCTGTTCCCTCAAGTTACAACCAAAGCTCATTGTCCCATCTGATCCTTCTCTGCTGGAGTCAGACAACAGCAAGAACTTGCACTGACAGCGAAGGAAGGAAGTTCACGCAGGTTCAACAGAATGGTTTCACTAGAAATTTATTTCTTTAAACATGGCCACTTTGAGATTAATGATACTACTTCAGGGAACATGAAAGAATAAACAATTTTAGAAGGGAAACAATCAGGTAAGTCAGGATTTGCTTTTCAAACAGTAAAAGGCCAAGCTTCAAGAGGCAATAAATTTTGGCATATGAGGACTAGTAATTTCAAATCCAAAAGTTGGCTTAGTTTTACAGTGGAAGCTGACTGCAACCTTAGGTACCTTTCCACAACGCTGGACTCAGTCGTAACTTAAATGTACAGGAGCATAATGTGAAAAGATTTTGTTTTATTAATTAAAAGTTAACAGCAACAGGCACGTATTAAAATGAATATGGCAAAGCCTTTACAAATGGCTTTACGCTGAAGCTCTCTCCCAAAAATGGCTGTTGCAACAAACTGTAAACAGAATTAATAAACAGTCTTTTACAATAATAACAGGGAAATACAAATGAACTAAAAGAAAGCACCAGTTTCTCAAACTAGATTACAGTTGTGCTTACTGTACTTAAAACAATGTAAAACAAATTACAAAAATGGAATGTTTTAAGTTTAAAATTAGTCCTTTAATTTTGTCCTAAAAAACATTTTCTCCTTTTCCCATCAAAAACCCATCAGTGGGTAATGTTTCAGTAGAGGGAGGAATACGTAAACAATGCACTTTTTTTATTATTTTTTTTTCAAATCAAAAACAAATTTGGTCACTTAGCTTTGTGCATAGTTTAAGGCATCTGTAGCAATTTGTTACAGTTTCCTCCCCAGTGTGGCTGTTCATGAAATTGTCACATTCTAAAAGAATAAATTAAAACAAAATAAAAGAAAACAATGTTGCCGTTCAAACCCTTCCCCGAGCCCTCCCGCCCTCCCCGCCCCAAACGTACTCACACACCCACACATACACACACGCTGCAGCGAAAGGGGCATTTGTACCCTTGTTCTGAAGGACACGCTTCCCATCCCACTTTATTTCAGATTGGCAAATACCCTGAGCTGATTATGGTGTTTAGACATTCCACCTTTTTCTTGCATGTGCAGTTCAAGTGTACAATAGTGAGAACAACATGCGATGTTCCCACTGCAGAATCGCAATGCAGTTCAGACGCTTCCCCCCACCCCCACCCCGCCCTTCCCAGATTCAGAAGTGTTTTGTTGCTGTTAAAAAATTGCATTCCCATATAGCACTGGAGTAAAGCTTGGCTGTGCTCTATGATGAATGCTCAGCTCCCAGTGCACAAACAAAATTATGGCAAATGGGAGGCTTTTCTGGCATCCAAAGAAAAGAGAGCTGCAGTCTCAGATTTGATCTTTTTCTTTTAAAAAAGCAAAAAACTGAAGTTAGTGGTTCCTTCACAGCCATGCGCAAAGGTTAAGTCTAGAACCGACAGTTTCAGAGTACATTTGTAAACATCAAGTCTTGCCAGAGGCAGCAGAGGATGGGCACTTCACATTTCCGTATTAAAACAGGGACTGAGTGGAAGGTATGCTTTGAACACATTTATGCAAGTCTTGCTAAATTCCAAGGGAGTGGAACAATCCATCTCAAGTTTTAGATTTGAAGACCGTATTCCAAATTTCACCAAAAAACCCAAGCCACGTGTGGCACAATGAAGCTTTCGTCCTGTTGCTCCAAGGCTCAGTCACTGCTGTGCTTTGCATATTCAAGGTTCCGAACGAAAACCAGCTGAGGTGGGTGCATATTGCTCTATGTTCAAATCTTGCGGCTTAAAAAAATTCTGGTTCAAATGGTCTGTGTCAAAGGAAAACTTGGAAATAAATAATGCTGGCATCATTTTACCCTTTTACCAAAACCTTGGGCTGGCACGTATCTCCTTTAATCCAACCGTGCAGATACCAATAGAAGAGGCAGTTTTGTCAGGAGGACTGAGGTCAGGACAATCGAGGTTCCTGAGGTAATATGTCTGAGTCCATTTCCTCAAAAGTAGGGTCAACATCGTCACCACTGCCAGACTGTTCCCTCTGCACTCCCTTCCAGCTTGCCTTGTTCAGTCCCAGGTGGCCAAGCATTGTCTGTGACAGCCTGGTGTTGGAAAACCGGGCCCATTCCCCAAACAGAGGTTCCACTAAGTAGGTCATAAAACCTTCAAAAACAAGCAAACAGAGACAAATGAAAACCAGAAAACGAACCCAGAGAAAAATTAAAATCCTCAACCTAAATATTTTAAATAGAATTTAATAGCAAAATGTAAATCTGTCAAACTACTGTTCTCCAATGTGCATTTAAAAATTCATGTCAATATTTAGGGCATCTTTACAAAATAATCTCTCAAAATATAAAAGATCTTATTAATCAGTCAGAATAGCAGCAATACACTGGGTTACAAATTAACCCTCTTTCTTTCACAGCAATGACCAAATAAAGGAAAATATTGAGGAACATGGGGGAATTTTATAATGAATTACCTCACAGACAGTCTGAACTATACTACACAGGGGGAAAAAAAGAATACATTACTTTCACAATATTAAGCCAGCTAAAAGTATTTTAAAATATAAATTCTAGAAATTTTTTAAACAAGGCCACAAAACATTAACACACATTTATATACTTGTTTGTGTGTTTATATACAACTTTGTGCATATGCACATGTTCTCTTATGTGCACTGTCTACTTCCATGAACCAAAAACTCAAGGGTAAGATGACCAAAATTGAATCTGTCAATTATGGAAATGTATGTTTTCCTAACATTCTAAATTAAACCAGTGCATCTTATTGAACACATCAGCTTTTGTGTCAATTTAAAGCATAATTAATACTGTGTTTGTGGTCAAATTTATTCTTTTCTTTACTGTGCTTTTAACTGAGTCCCTTTCAACCTACATAAGCAACTTTTATTAAAATAAGAGGACATTTTGCTATTTTAAATCCAATTGAATTTAGCAAAAACTATTAATATAATGGCTATTCACCATTCTCCATCAAATCTCTGTCCACCACCCTCCTTTTAAAGGCTGCATTTAAAGGAAATGCTGACATTCCAGAAAGCTAAACCCAGCGAGCTAGAGCCCTGTTGTGGCAATCTCGCTGCAAAAGGCACCCGAGACCACATGGCAAGGGGAAGGAACCCTCCTCTTCCCAAAATAGCCACTTCAGACCAGGAAAGTTCCGGGCAGCAGCAGTTCAGGGAGAAGTCAGACAGCTGCCTCCCATGCTGTACCTGTTCTGTAAGGAAACAGAGGGGCTCAGGTCTCCAGGACTGTCAGTGCAGTACCTCTTGTAAACAGTTCAAGCCAGAAGTGTTATACAGCAAATTGAAATAAAAAGTGCTCTTCGTTATGAAGTGCTGCCACACACACACAGAGCAGGTACAGCCTCTAGCAAATGTACCCAAAAGGTCCTTCTTTCAAATTACATCCTAAAGAAATCTACTGAAATAAACTGAGTTATAGTTACCAATCTGGATGTTGGCAATAGTTTCTGTCTGTCGGTCACAAAGTGGACTCACACCCAAGTGATATTTTTTTTCAATATCACCTAAAGAAAAAAAAGTACAATACAACTGTTAAGTCATAAGGTCCAGACTCAAATCAAACACCAAAAGAGGTGAGCTGTGCCAGGATGGTGTCTTGCAGATGGTAGAATGCATTTACTTCTCTCCCCATCTCCAGAAAAATCCAAGTAGATCTGTCAGTGAGACTAACAGTATTTATAAATACTGTATTTAAATACTATTATTCATCAAACACTAATTAAACAAAAAACATAGAACCACTAGTTTACTGAAGGATTAACATCCTCTTCCTCACAAAGCTTCCTAGACTGTCATAGAAATGACAAATTAAAATCCCCCCTTAGTAATATAGAAGAGAATAGCTCAGCGTTCAGAAATTTCTGGCTAAAGACAATCTGTGGTTCTGCCTCCCCATCACCTTTACCAAAGATTAAGCCTCATGTGGATAACAGCAAATAAAGCAGTCTGTTCCCCATTTATCATATCCATGTGCACATTAGCAGGTCTCAAGTCAGCTAAACTAGCCTTAGTTTTATTATTAAAATTTAATAATAATGGAGGAAATTCACTCCATTACATTAAGTTAATTACAAGCTTTATTAACTGCTTATATAAGTAGTCACAACTGCACGGTAACTAAAAATCTCCCTGGCTCTCACCTGCTTACCAACAGGCCTCACAGCTCAAGTTTAAATACTGAAGACACATGATGAACATATTTCATAATTTACTGAAGCCACTAGGTAAATTTAAAGCAGTCATAATTGCTCATCTGAAGCACCTTTCAGGTTGCACCAGCCATTCTAGGTTCAGATTCTAAGCAGATTCTTCAATGAGTTTTAGTAATTCCGACCTTTTGCAAGAAGCACAACCCATGAAAGGAAAAAAATCCCATACTGCACTGTACATCTCTGTTAGTCCTAAATATAAATGGACTAGGACTCATGATGCTCTTTCCATGCTATATATATATATGGTATACTAACAGATAATTCTACTCTTACCTTGATGGAAGAACTCCTCTGTTACTTTTTCACTCCACTGCTTGCTCAGCTCCCACGTCCGACAGGGGTTACAAATATCTGCACACTTCAAAGCCATCTAACAAGTTAACACACAGTGTTAGACCATCTTTCCCTTCAACAGAAGCACCTGCAATTATTTATTTCCTTACAGCAGATTATTTTAACTTTTCTGAATAACAAACCTACCTAACATCTGCGCTCCAAACTTATCTTCTGCAATATTTAAAAAACATTCAGGGAACTATCAGATCTCATGATCATCCCTGAGTAATATGGAAATTCAGGCAAGTCAAAGTATTTCAGGGGCACTATATTTAGTATATTCACTGGTACAGGAGCCAAAAAAAAAATCAGAAAAAAGAAACATCAAAGTAAGCAAACAGTATTTTCCATTTCTGGCTCTGAAGCTCATATTTTTAGCAATGGTTTGCACAAGACAGAACTTCTCATTTGTTTGTTTAAGTTTTTTTATAATTCACAATATGAACCTAATAAGAAAATGTCTACAAATCTAAAAATAATTTCAAGGTTTTTGGTTTTAAAGTTTTTTAAAGCTCACTAGCACAGCTGCAAACTGATTCACAACAGTAGTGCTTTCCTTTCCCAAAAAATGTTCTGACAAAGCATTTCACAATTCTGAGGCTGCAATGGAGTTGTTAGAAAAGCTCAAACCTCTCTTGGAAAAACACCTCTCCTTGCTTTAGTAGCTTTAAGTTATGAGACTTAGCAACACTCACCATCACTCGGGAGAAGTGCTGGGGAAGGGAACTGAATGACTAGAAGATAGTTCTGCTTTTGAAAGGAGGAGAAAGCCTGGCAGAAGTAGTATTTAGCATTTTTAAGTAAATTATTTTTACGCTAAAATGATGTTTTCAAAAATATTCCCAAGAAGATCACCTGTAAAATGAAGTGCCGATGGTTTGCATTCTCTAAACATAGGTCTCCTCTATCCAAATGGGATCGAAACATGGACAGATACTCGTTTTGCTGACTGATGTCTGTGGCAAGAATGAGATCGCCTATCTGGCTTTCCATCAGCTGCCTGAAATTAGTGACACCAAACATTCACAGCATAACAATTAAGAACAACAGTCATCACAAGACTGAGATGTCTTTTTATCATATTTATTATTATACAAATACAAGCTTTATAATCAGCATTTTCACTGAACTATTTTGTTTGTTTGTTTGTTTTCTTTTGCTGAAAAAGTCTTACAACATCCACAGAAACACCAGGACATTTCACTGGAGGCTTTCAAGAAGATTTCAAAACAGCTTTTACCTTCTTTTCTCCCCACCCCTCCCATTTTTTTGTTCTTAAAAATGCACAAACTAATTGTCTCAGGATTATTTCTTGTTGGAGTAGGTGAAGAGGGTCTATTTTAAACTACAGTTGTGGTGGCAGAACAAGAAAAGGCTGCCAAGTTTAATCTGAACAGGTGCTTGTCTACATGAATACACTTCTTCAATGTGCTCACAGTAAATGTTATTTTCCGGATATCACGTTGCACCACGAACTGCTCTACTCCACCAGCACAGTATCCAGGAATTCTTAAAATAGATCATCA
This sequence comes from Corapipo altera, assembly GCF_003945725.1. Classification (NCBI taxonomy): domain Eukaryota; kingdom Metazoa; phylum Chordata; class Aves; order Passeriformes; family Pipridae; genus Corapipo; species Corapipo altera. The sequence continues at coordinate 14,121,434 of NW_020884879.1, forward strand.
TCTACATTTTGTATTCAAAACTGCCATGCAATAATTCATCTTGTTTTGCAAGGCTGTCTTACTTAAGTGACAGCTTGCTTGCATCTTAAACTAATCTATACTCTTCGGTATAAACATACCTGTTTTCTAATGACATATGTGCAAATAAACCAGACTCTCTCAGCAACCCCACTGCCGACCTCCAGTGATGGTTCTCTAATACTGAGGTATTCTGCGAATGAAAAGGGAATAACACCTATCAGTCAATGCCTTTTTCTTAAACTGCAGAGCTGTATACCAAGAGCAGACCAGAAAGTTTTGCTGTGTTTTGGAGTCGGTGTTTTTATTTCTTCCTTCTTTTTTTTTTTTTTCCCAAAGAGGTTAAAACTCACAAACCCCAAATATGCTGTTAATTTGCACATTTTTTTATCACAGTGGCATGGAAACAATGTCTGGATTCAAACCCACCACTAGCTAAACACATCACAATTTATACTCTTTTTCTGTACTACTCAAGCATTCTCCAAACCAGGCTTTAACAAAACAACTGATTCTGTTCTTACCTTATATAAAGTCGCTAAATAATGGTTTGTTTTAATTAGGAAAGGTTGGTTAACGCCTGGGTGATCCAAGTCATGTGTGGCAGCTGCTATTAAACTGAGCAGAACATCCCACGGAGTTAAAGATTTGGAAAGCTGCAAGGCAAAACCAATAAATGTTAGTAATGCAAGTATGCCCTTAGAGAAAGTGCATGAGTGTAGCATTTTTGGTTTTTAGTAGTTAACAGCTAACAGAAATTTAGAGAAAATTTTGAAGATGTACAACTAATATTCCACTGACTTTGCACAGTATTGCCCCACTCAAAGCTACAAAATTTCAACAATGGTTTAAGCATTATTCTCTCTGAATAAGAAGGTTCAGTCTTGAAATCAACACCGTAACACAAAATCCTACTTTCTGTCTGGTAATGAAGTACTATTCCTAAGCAGATCCCATAAAAGCAGCAAATTCTTAAAATTAGCTCTCCTTGTCATTTACCGAGTCCATCTGTATGTGTCAATTCTGCTTTAAATATATACTATATTTTAGAAAGCATAAAAACCCCTTCCTCTTAAAGGGAAGAAATTAATACTCTGGAAGACTTTAGAACTGTTCAGAATGGATTTCTACTCTTATGTGAAATTACACTTAAAAGTCTAGCAGGGCCAGAAACAAAGGAGGAAACTGTGTCACAAATAAATACTTTCAAGTATGTGTATGTCAATGAACTCAGCATTCACCTGCACAGGCTTACTTTCACTGCTCACAGCTGTTACTACTTACGATTGGGAGGTTTGTGAGTTAGACTTAGTCAGAAAGTCTAGCTTGCACTAAAACAGAGAGGATAATTCTGCCCATACAAAGGTGAAATGCAGTAAACACCCCGCGTGGACAGAAGTTTATACTCCCTGTTGCATTTGCCATCCATCATGCCTCACATGTTTATAAAGCACTCTGGTGCAACAGAATCTGTAGCTGTATATGTTACTAAAAATACTAAGTCTATACTTGTATCTAAAGCATCACAAAACTTCCATCATGAGTATTAAATAAAAAATGCTCAGAGCTTCCAAACTGCATGCCATAAAAAAGCTCATCATGTATCAGCTCTGATTTGGCTCACTGCACCAAACTGATCTGAGAGCAGCACTGAGAAACTGAGTGGGAGGAGTGGGCAAAGAGCCTCTGAAAAACATCGAGGGAGCCAGAACTTACTTGGTTTTACTTCAGAAGCAGAATAAGGAGCTATACTATTCAAGGGATTACCAGACTGGTGATAATCTGCATCGAGGTAGATAATGTGTCTCACCTGGCTATAAAGCACTGCAGTTTTCAATTTAATACAGAAGAATAGGATTTAGTCCTAAAATTGTCCAATCACTCAGAGCAGCCTGACAGCAGTCCAAGTAGGGAGGAACAAACACTCAACCAGCTCAGTTCCTTAATGTCTGTAACTCTGCCGTTTCTTAAAAAGAAGTCCAAATGTAATGCCAAAGAGAAGTCCTAATGTAATGCTACCAACTGCCTCTAGCAGAGGCATCCTATTCAGTGACATCAAAGATGAGCAAAGCAAGGGCAACAGTAGTTTCTGGGGGAAAAAATCCCACCCCAAATGATAAATACACAAGTTTATTATTGCCAGCTCTGACTCAGGCTACAATTCTATGCAAATGTCTTGGGGCACAGCACTATGTTCAACAGCTGCAACCTTAATTCCCTACTCTGGTCCAATGTGAAATCACACAAAAAACAGTGTCAGCTCAGAAGAGGGGAAAAAAGAAAAGCACATTGCTAAGTGTGAACCCACAACCTCAGCAACAGAGAGAGTAATAGAGAGTTGAAAACTGTGTCTTGTTGGGTTCTTAGGTTTCTTTACTTTTAACAGAAAGTATATATACATATACATATACGTATGCATGTATGTATTCGTATATATAGATACATGAGTTTATCACTCTCTACAGCTACCTGTAAGGATGTTGTAGCCAAGTGAGGGTCAGCCTCTTCTGCCAGGCAACTAGTGATAGGATGAGAGGACACAGCTTCAAGCTGCATCAGAGGAGGTTCAGGTTGGACGTTAGGACACTGGACAATTTCATCACAGAAAGGGTTGTTAAGTATTGGAATGGGCTGCCCAGGGAGGTGGTGGAGAAGACTGGATGTGGCACTTTGTGCCATGGCCTAGTTGACATGGTGCTGTTGGGTCATAGGTTGGACTCAATCTCAGAGGCCTTTTCTGTGATATGCACACACAATACATTCATATGCACACACACAAATGCACATATTTCTGTACATACACATGATATGAAAGTGAGAACACTCCCTTACCTTGGGCTCTTTTAAGTAACAGTGCATGGCCTGAGTCACATCAGCAGCATGAACTGCATTATGATAAGGGTTTTGACTGTGATAATCTTCTTGAACCATAACTGCAGGAAAATAACATATATCCAAATTTAAATAAAATAACAGGTTTTTTAAGCAATATTTTATATTCCGTTACTTGGCACAGAAATAAGCAATATCCCAAATCACATACACATGAAAACATCACAGTCAGTAAATCATCAGCTGAACCCAAACACAGGTATACCATTTCTATGTTAAGAAATAGTATTTTCTAAAGGAAATCAACCACATGTGAAAGTCATCTCAGAGCAAAATTAAACAACTTTAAATCAGTATATAATCTGAGAGACTCTGAGACCTTCCCAGAGAAGACTCCCTTTGATAATCTAGACTGTCCAAACCATGAGGCAATCCTGAATACAAAATGATGATGCTGTTTACCGAAGCATCAGGAGGATCCCATATCAGGCTTTGAAAACAGACAGAATCAGAGGAATTAGGCACTGCATTTCTGTCATATGAAGTGCTTTTCTTTCCCATTCAGGAAAGTGGTCATGGAAAGCCACCTCTATGCTTTTTTAGGCATCTTATACCTCACTCAGGACAATTTAAGCCTACATGCAATTTAGAAAAGAATCTTGTTTAGATGATGGTCTGACTAACTACTCCTAGATTCAATATTCCCTATTTAACTTCTTCCTTGGTTTCTCCTCTTTCATTCATCTTCCTGGATGTCTTTGAACAGTATAGGTAGAATTCTTTAAAGGGCATCAACATTAGGTCAAGTACATGGAATGAAAGAACTATAATGTTAAAAAGGATGGAGGAGAAAAAGACCTGAATACAACAATCAAACTGCATTCTAAGGTTTGGCCTGATACAACACATTAGTTCTTTCAAGCAAACCTAAAAGAATATTTTCCTGGCTGACTACAATCAGTCAGTCCCATCAAACAAACATGCCTACAACCTCTTTTTCTACTCAGCTGACAAGGCAAAATGGTCCATGTAATTGCGATTGCAATGTTACAGCGTTATTGACGTGGTATTTGTGAAGAGCTGTGGTTCATGAAAAGTCAAAATACTGTAACCATCACATAACCTCTAAACTACTCAATGCATAGATGACAGCTCATACAAAAAATGATGAAAATAAATGTCTTTGAGCTCTATCAACCTGCAGTAGAACTCTCTCCTGCCTGTTCCTCACATCAAGTGCACGAATGCAGATGTCCTTCATTTTTTTGTGGCTTCACAGGCTGGTCAAGCTACCTGAAGTTTACAATTTTTCTAACTTATTTAATAAAGCTGACCTAGGTCAAAATTTTGATCATGGTTTGTCTGAACTAGAATACCACAATCACCCTATGTTTTCAGGAATAGAGTACGTTGTATTTTCTCTCCCCCTGTTCAGGTTTGGAATAAGAACTTGAAAACACACAGTAGGAGGATGCAGATCTCCAAGTAACCTTTGGTAATCACTGAAAGACTATGTATGTGTATAAACATATATATATATGTATTTATATACAAAAATAAAATGTTGAGATCTTACTGAGAACTAAAACCAGATTTTTCTACTTAAAAAGATTCCAGTAAATTCCCAAATAAAATGAATTTTACATGGTACTATGGACCACTTGTTCTGTCCTAGTCTTCCAGAATCTGATCTTCAGATTATTGTGGACTGGAGTACAAGAGGTAGCAAAAGAAAAGAATGAACTGCATTCATGATGAAAGGTTCCCTGATTTGACAGATGTACTAGGACAGACATAAGAAATGTTCTTCTCAGTGACATTAAGTAGAAGTCATTAACAAAAGGGAAAGGTGGTGACTTTCAAAATTAGAATAAAATTTTGCCTTCTTCCAAGTCTAATCTCATTTTAGTGACTTATGACTTTGAGTAATCATATGTAGTTAAAACTATTAGTTATCTTTTGATAACCAGCTAACTAATTCCTAACTAGTCTTTCATTTCAAGTATTACGGTTTGCTAAATCTCAACTAACCGGAAGATAAGCAAGATGAGAAAGACAAACCACACTCAGTTACAACTCAAGCAGTCTAAGACTGGATTTCTATAATAATTTTCTTCCTATTTCAATATATCAGTCATTAAGGTTAGCCAATTTACACTTCTGAAACTGGAAGGAATTGAGTCCACTTTGAAGCAACGTGAAATGCAAGACAGAACTAATCTTTTTTTTTTTAAGCTGAAAGAGAACAAAAACATCCCCTTATTTGAAAGGGGAGAAAAACCTTCCAAATGAGAGTTCTCCTCTGTTAAATGACAAACTTTGTAACCACAGAATTGTTTTCTCTGGAACTGTGAAAGCCTGCTAAAACAGACCAGAAACTTGTTTCTCCTGCTCAGTTAAAAAAATCATTCCCACTTCACAAAATTAAAGGTACTATCACAGAAAAAACAACGGAAAGACGCTGCACACCAGTGCCTGTCTATGGCATTGGGATGCAGAAAGACAGCCCATTCAGCTGTTGAGTGAAGGTACTTCTTGGTTTGAATATTCCACGTTGTATTTACAGTTCTTTCCATCAAAGTATTTCAGTGCTGCAGGCCCAAATGTTCAAGTAAAATTGTCCTGCACTCTGCTTAGGGAGAAACTATGCCCACAGTACAGTGCTTACTTGTATAAGAGTTTGAGCAAGCCAGAGACAGCATCAAACTGGCACCAGTAAATCCAGCCAAGCTTACATATTCCATACAGTTAGGAAACTATATCACTGGGAAGCAAAGATCAATGCAGAACTGATTATAAAGGAGCTGTCCAGCCTTTCTCAATACAAATGTCACACAATGTCACATATATTTCTGATTATTTAGATTTAATAAATGGAATACAACATCAGCTATGGAACTACTACACTTGTTAATACTTGTTTGGATTTAACACAGGAAGTTCTGTACTCATATAAACTTTGAGAGATTGTCTCAGTCAATATAATTTAAATCACTGCACGATCTGGACTGCATTAATACCCTTCAAACCTTACTGCTAAACTACAACCAGCACTTCAGTTAAGGTATAAAAAAGCAGCAATATTCATCATAATAAAAAGCTGTATTTACCCAAAAATCTACGAAGTTTCATCGTATCTAATTGGAAGTGTTCAATTAGTCCATGAAGATTAAACAGATGAAAGGTTAAGCTGACTAGACTGTTTCCTAAAAATAAGATGAAAATACTAATTCATTGGAAGCCATGAAATCAGTGACTCTTTCATAAGAAATGTATTATTTCAAACAAATTGGTCACAAAAATTATACAAGCAAATTTTTCTACACCAATTTATGATAAATCTTACTGCATGACAAGATTCCATTAGCTGTTTCTAGTAATAACCACGGGTTTTGATTAATGATAATAAATTCACCAACTCTCCACTGTCAACTGATAGGAGGAAAATGTTACTGAACACTAAGAAAATCAACAGGTTTCAACATGCAAACCCATTACAATGACATTCAACTTTGTAAGTAACTTTATGCAACATATCACAGACAGCTGAAAGCCAAAGACAAAAATGATCAGGCAAAGAGAAAAGTCAACACTGTTGATTAGCTCACATTGTAAATATGCTCTCATTTTTGTCATGTATTTTGCTGAACTTCTCCTTATTTTACCCACAACTCTACGAAAAAGTTTCTGCAGGAAACACATACTATTACACACTTACAATATCCTTCACCTACTCATAGCTATATTACAATCGTTTGCAATGGTAAAATAGGTAAAACTGCAAGAGACAGAGAATAGCCCAAAATGTTTATTTGAAATAGCTTGCCCATTATTTGCTCTGCAAACAATGTCATGGCTGACAATCTTCATTTAGCATTAAAGAACCTAGTATAGACAGAAATTGAGGTACAAAAGGACAAAACTTTCTGCTAAACCTTGCTTATTACTGGGCTTAATGTATTCTCATGTGCATGCCATTTCCTCACAATGAATTATGCAATTCTTGGAACATCTACAGGGTAATTTGTTTCTTAGAGGTTCACCCAGGGCAGCTCATCCAGTAGAGTTTTATAGACAGCATTCTGCCCTTAAAAACTTTCAAGAACAAGGCTGCCTGATCAAAATGTCCTCCTATAAATACTTAATTAGGATGCAAAACTTTAAACACTCTAATTGCAATTCTGCTACCTACTCCATATGATGTAAGACCTGCAAGAGCTGCCCTTCATTCTCTTCCCACACTGTCACAAATGTCGCTGTGACGCTGGACTTGCTTATCTCCTCCTTCCATTTTATTCAAAATCCAGCTTCCATCACTGTGATTATGATATAAATATTCACCCTACCCACTGCAGCAGCCCTCCCTCCTCCTTTTCAGCACTTTTACACATCTCTTTTCTGTGTGTCCATAAATTAAACAATACTTTGGTGTTTTTTTAACCAAATACTTCTGTAGCTCCTACTGCTACTTGTAATGGGCCGCACAAAACTAACCACGATGTTCTCTTCCTTTTTCTATTTTGTGCAAGCTGTGCATACAGCAGCTTCTCTCTCAACTCCTAATTCTCCAGGTATTCTATTACATTTCCTAATTATAATGCATTCACACCAACGTGCCTTCTTATTGCACTATAAAGCAATAGAACTATCAAACTTTAAATTTATCAGAAAAATACTTGTTCAATATAAATGACCTTTTGGACACGAGCATATAAATTACCAGCAAACCTATAATTGAAAAAAAAAGTCTAAGACAGTAAAATGATTTGTTAATTTATATCAAATTACTACTACAAATTACTGAAAGAGAACAGAAAGTACAAAGTACATGAAGGGGCTCTTCTACAAATCAGTGATTATTATCAGCACTGACAGCATCATTATTTTAATGGAGTGACCAGGCAAACTAGGACTTAGATTAAACACTATTAAACCAAAAAGTACTACCTGATGAAATTTGTGCTTTTTAGTGAATCATATACTGCAATACAAGTGCCACAGTTAAGTTATGCTAGGAGATAAAACACAAATGAAATAGCCAAAGTAAACTCACCATTTGTCAGTCTATCAAACAGAAAAATATCAAAATTCCAATTTCCAACCTTCTCCAGCATACACTGAAAAAAAACACAAAAGCTGTCATCTTTTAATCAGCGTATGTCTATCTTCCTGTAACCTGGAAGAGTATTTAAGATTTAAGAGACAGATCAAGTCTTAGGATTTCTACATACAAAAAAAAAATTGTAGTAAAAGAATAATTAAATTTGCCTGATAACTGAAAAACTTTAAAATACATCTTACAAATTAAAAAACTGAAAAAACCCGAGAAGTGCCTTGACAGAACTGGTTGGAGATTTTCCTTTCATCCTTTATTCAATTTCTCAAAAGAAGTAAGACACAATTTAAAAGAATTAGGTTAAAACCAGAAATAATATGACAGAAAGACACTGTATTCAGACTTCAGTTTTTCAATGAACTAGAAAATAAATCTGTGGTCTTTGACCTCATTTTCTGTCTTTCCCCTGCTTATAGAAGAGAAATAGTATCTAGATGATTTACTAGATATATGAGCCATTTGCATTTGACCCATTATATGAGCCATAATGCATTTTAAACTCTTTACAGACCTAGCTTTTGACTTTCCACCTCACTGAACTAGCATGTCTTCTCAGCAGCTTCACATGAACTGTCCTTCCAGCAAAAGGGATCAGCAAGAACACCAAACATCACACGAGGCCTCACCAGAGTTCAGTAATCCCGATCTCTGCCTCCCCTACCTGTATGAGAAATGCCTGTCCAGCATATTTTACAACAGACTCCTGCCTTCTCCTATTCTCATTAGATTGGTAGAGCTGTTTTATAATCCAATTATGCAAAAAGCATTTTAGCTTTTCTCTATCAGCCATTAAAACCCTGCTACCTGAGAAAACAAGAGCATTAACAAGTTCTCTTTACTATTAAATTACATGCACATTTTTAAGATCCATCCTCCAGGTTATCAGATTTTTTTTCTACACCACAGCCTGGTCATGTTCAGGATATGTCCATTGTGTAAGTATACTCCTTTTTTGTGTCAATATGACAAATAAAAAAGCATTAAATGCAGTGACACACAGCCTTTGGGATCTTGAATAATCGGAATCATCTTTGCCTGTTCAGTCTCCTTCAGCACTATCCATCCTTTGTCCCCAACACGCTACTCTTTTATCCAGGTTGCTGCTCTCTTAACACTACCTCTCTTCCCAGTACCTGTTTTCCCCATACATAGCTATCACAGTTTTCTTTTCTAGAAGAACTGCCTACCAAAGAAAAAGTCCGTTTGGCATAAACATGTCCCGAGAAAACAGTTTACTGCATTTTACTGAGTTTGCAGTAGTAGGTGGTCACTCTCTTTCAGATGTTCTTTAGTCATGTTAGACTAAAAATGAAAGGAAATAGTTGTCCAAATTGCTCCACTACATTTCTTATATACAGATACATTTTCCTTTCTTCATTTTTTTAGAGTGCACCCTTCATTCACCAGTTACTAGGAAAAAAAAAAGAAAGAAAGAAAAACACTAGCCACAAAAATCATCCCAGTACACTAGAAGGCATTAAAGGAGTTTGTTGCAATCTATTAAGATATATCTATATTAACACAAAAAAATACATACACATACATATACAAAAAACATGCTTAAAACTCATATTTGGTTGTACTTTCAACATGTGATATAGTTATATATACAAGCAAGCATTTTAAAAAACATACTTAAAAAAATAAAGATCAAGCAACCAACCTTTGCTTGTCCATTATAATCATCATCTAAAATGTTTGAAGAATTTGGAACAGTGATACCACGGAAAAAACGGGAAGATCTCAGGTATCGCTGGAAACTAAGCAACCTTCTCACATTTCTCGCAGACACAGAGACTTCGATTTCAGAATTTGCTACAAAAAACAAGAAAATAAACACTCTCGCTAAAAAACCTTTATCAAAAAGATGAGCGTTCAGGGAAGTCTGGTATAAAGCCAATGCTTTTTTTTGGTATCAAACGTTTCAGCCACAAATACAGATATTTTTATTAATAATAAATACAGAGCCAGGGTTTAGAAAAAAGTGTTCCGTGTAAGCATCCTGTGAAGAAAAGCAAATATTTAAATCACAGCTGCAACATATCTTTTTAAGGAACTCCGTTATTGAAAGGACAGAAATATTATGGAAATTGTCTACAAACACATAGTTACTGCAAACAAATTATTTTTTTGAAAACTGTTCTCGTGTATCCGTTTCTCTAACAAATCACATAAAATATGTACACCAGCAAGAGAATATCAGAAACTGCATGTTGATACAGGAGATACAAATAGGCTTTGAGTATATACGAGTAACTTCTACACAGATTTTAAAGCTCAGAAAATCTCTTAGCTCTACACTACTGGCAAAATTTTAAACACATTCAAGTACTTTTGGTGCTTTTGCAGATAGTTACGTCCTTCTGGCAAACAAGTACCACATTTATTTTCACAGCCTATAAAAATCCCTTTCCCGGTACAGTGAAAACACAACAGAAAATTATTTTAACCTGTTTTCAAATATTAATCCAAATATTTTGCTTTATACTTACTAGGTTAACTGTTTATTCAAATGACTGACGCTAGCTTAGGTCCAATTCCACTTGATATAGTTGAAGTGTTTGAGAAACCTGAAGATCAAACTATGCATAGCTACAATTTCTTTGTAACAAGTCAGATACTCTGATTTTGAAATACTGAAGGCCAAAATTGGCCTTTACTTTCTTTTCAGCAGCACCCTAATGGTAGTTTTCTATAATCAATAGTCAATAATCTTGATATTCACTTATTCTGCCTGAAATGACTTATGCTAAAAAAAAAAAAAAAAAAAAAAAGGTATTAAGGAAGTCAATGCAAACAGGCTCTTCTCCAAAAATGCAGATCCTCAAAACCAACATGAGCTCAACCCTATAATACAGATCTCTTCTTCTTCCAAGAATAAGGCAATTAGAAGTTGGTGAAGTAAGGAGTGACAATTTTTGTTCTTAAAAGTCAGTCTAAAATGCTGTACAGGGGAAGTTGTAGTCTTATTGACAACTTCAATAAAAAGCCACAGCAATTTCTAGTGAAAGCAGCTTAATCCTATGTAAAATAAATCTTATCCATTTAAATTCTTCTCCCTGCAGAAGTTCCAACTTACTTTCTGTTCTATGTTAGCTCATTAATATACCAATTTCCAAACCACAGTAATAAAGCACCTCTAAACAGAACTGACAGTGTGATAAACACACAGTATCTAATCAAACGCAGCAGTGTTCCACACGAACAGTCTGTGCTAACAGAGATTAAACTGAGAAAATTGGAATATTCTTTCAGACATGCCTGAAACACTTTATCAAGACACTGAAATTCAGGGCCTAACTCAGACAACTTCACGTGAAATATCCTTCTTCAGGTTATCATACTCAAGGACAAGGGCACTTCCTCTGAAGACACTGATACCTATATATATGTATATACATGTATATACATATATATATGTACTACATATGATAAAGGTAGCTTATAAAGCAACGTTCACATGAACAGCAGGTAAATAAATAGACTCTGTCAGGCTGCATTACTCTACCAATATTTCTAAGCACATTTGTTAACATGAGGTTACAATCTGAGCCTTGCCAGGCTGCAGAACAGAGAATCAGGGAGCAATACATCTGCTGCTATTAAAGGGGCATAGTTCTTCCCCCTCAACCTTGATCCAATCCCTTAAAATCCAAATTTGAAAACAGAAGCTGATAGGTTGAAAAATAAAACAATATAAAACTGTTGTAACTTGGGTCATAAAATGATCTAAAATATCCACAAAGTCACATACAAAAGTCAGGAACTTGATTAAATGTCAAAAAACCAAAATATTTAAAGTAGAAGAAATAGTGCAAATACTTTTCTTGATCTCAAGTACTCTTCCACAGATCTAGAGTTAACAAAAACCTATTCTTGTTGTCATACTACAAACTAAGTTTCACTGTCACAGATGCCACATGTTAATCTTTGACAGAACAGTATGATGTAGGTAATACAAGTAAAACAGCAGCTCCTGGCAGCAAAGAACAAAATAGAGCACAGAAATGCAATAATCTGGCAGTAAAGACATTCCACTTGTATTTGTAAGCCATTGTGGGGGGTTACACATGGTCTTGCTTCAGTATTTTTTCTGATGATGATGTGGGTACAGAGGCAAATGAATTGCTTGGTTTTCTGTGAAGCTTCATTATTCTGTAAACTATTATTACTCTTTACTTCACAATATGCTATTGAGACATTTAGCATGTTTAAACTCTCTAAATTATCACCTATTTGTATAGCTCATAAACTACTTTTACACATTAATCCTACTTTTTCTACCCCTTGTTAAGAAAAAGGAAGAAAAAAAAGAGCACTGCTTCAGCTGATGCAATTCAAACAAACAGCAAAGCCTACATCATTCCAGCTTTCCCAGTAGCAATGCTGCTTATTACAAAACTTCTGGGGTTCATCTGGTCAAACTGCTCTTCTCAAGCAGGGTCACTCAGACCACATTGTCCAGGACAGTGTCCCAGAAGCTTTTGAGTATCTCCCAGGATGGAGACTCCACAGTCTCCTTGGGCAACCTGTGCCAGCACTTGGTACCCCTCACAGTGGAAAAGTGTTTCCTGATGTTCAGAGGGAACCTCCTGCGTTTCAGTTTGTGCCATTGCCTCTGGTCCTGGCACTGGGCAACACTGAAAAGAGCCTGGTTCCATCATTTTTGCACCCTCCCTTCAGATATTCGTATACACGGGTGAGTTCCCCCACTGAGCCTTCTCAAGCCTGAACAGTCCAAGCACAGCCTTTTCTCATCAGCCCCTTAATCTTCCTGACCCTTTGTGGGACTCTCTCTGGTATGTCCATGTCTTTCTTTTACGGGGGAGACCAGACCTGGACACAGGACTCCAGGTGAGGCCTCGCCAGTGCTGAATAAAGGAGCAGGATCACTTCCCTCTATCTGCTGGCACCATTCCTCTTAATGTAGCCCAGGATACCATTTGTTTTCTTTCCAACAAGGCCACATGGCTGGTTCATGTTCAATTTGGTGCCCACCAGAAGCCTCAGGTGCTTTTCAGCCAAGCTGCTTTCCAGCTGGGGCTGTTTCTTCCCAGAGGTCGGGCTTTGCACTTCCCTTTGAACTACTAGTTATTGTACACGATTAGCCCAAGCTAAACAAACCTTGACTAAAAGTCTTTATGATTTAGATCTGCAATGATTAGAATAACTTCCAGTTGAGAAAAGAGATCTTGAGCCTTGCCATCCCCCTGCAGTTCCAGAACACCTCATGCGGGGGGACAACACCAACCCCAAAAGTAAATTTCTCTCCCTTTAACAGCTAAACATTTTCCACAAGACAATTCAGAACAGGCGACTCAGTTGCGGAGGTTTGACAGGTTATTAATTTAAAAGGGAGGCTGAAACAGAAAATAGCTGACTTTCAAGGAATGGGGTGGGAGGAAGACAGGTTCTTCAGCTGCAGGAACACTGATAGCAACCGTGCCTGCTGTTTCCTTTTCTTCACAGATAAATTATTATTAAGGATACACAAACCAACTGCTTTGTGGTTCCAGCAGACCAGCTAAGACCAGTTCATAGGAAGGACTGGTAAAATACAGTTGTGCAATGGAAACTTGGTATTTCCCTCCTGGCACATTAGTTCTCTTTATATGCATGATTAATATGAGAATGTCAGCCTACCTTCTTCTGTCATGAGTCATGAAATGAGATGCTAATTTCGAAGACCCGACCAAATCAAGGTTCAATAATGTATTTATTATGGAAAGAAGGTGGTGAAGAAAGAAGAGTGCTCATGAATAAGCATGGTGCAAAGACGTCCCTCCTCCCAGCCTAAACATCTTTCATTTGGAGCCTTCAGTGTGCTAAATGTCTTTCTAATATCCAATACTGACCATTTGCTCTTAAGGACAGTTTAGAGACAAATTAGAATAAAAAAATAAGTATGCCATTTACTGCCCTGAGAACTGAAGAGAATGAAAGCAAAGTTGGGATGGCAGGCATGTTAAGAAGGATCTGCAGCATTTGGAAGTGCTTTTGATGCAAGGAATCAGAACACAACCTGTAAGGTCTTTGTGCCTAGTCGACAGCAGCCATCCTATGTTCTTCTTCTCATTCCTTTCTAAGTTAGAGATATCATCCAAAATATTTTCCAATTTTTGGGGGGTTTTCTTTTTGTTTGTTTGATCAAAATTATTATATTCTTGTTTCTAAGCACCTTAAGTGAGATGCTGGTAATATAAAATATTCCTTTCTCTAAAAAAAAAAAAAGTAATTCTGTTTACTAATATCAATTATTTTGCTAATGTTATGCATATACAGCAATAAAATAGTGCATATTGCCTTCATGTAACAGATTTCATCTGTATTTCAAGACACTAATTTTAATCTCTCTTCCCACTCCCAATCTCTCAAGCATGTCACTCTTCACGAAAATCTAAAAAAAAGTTTTATCACATTTCACAGGGATATTAAATATTTATTTTTCTCATGCTGATATAAAAATACAAAGTGAAAACTAGTGATAATCACAGAATCATAATCATATCACTAAATCATATACTGATAGATTTGCTCTCTGAATTTTTGCATCTTGCATATAGTAAGGACAGTCAACAAAAGGCAGAATGATGGCTTAATTATGATTTGGTTTAATTTTTTATTAATGGAAAACCTAAATCCTAACAATATGCTTCAACTTTATTTTAATGCAAAGATAAAGACTCATACCCTCTGATGGGATCCTGGCTGAAACAAGGCTACCCAGTGTAAGAACTCTACCTCCATTTCTTCCCTGCTACAGCACAAAAGGCAAATAGGAAATTATCCACAATAAAAATCACTGGTTTTTGCTATAATAAATAGAAAGAGCATAACTGAGGATCTCAGGTATCACTGCCACTAACAGAAAAAAGAAATTTAAAAACAATATTTGAGAGGATGGATCTTATGTTTAATGTAAAACCTGAAGTGTGAGGTGCACATGCCGACCAGGAGATTTTTTCCTAAGAGGCATCACAGAAATATCTTCTTTTAGCAGAAGTAATCTCTCACGATTTTTCCATATTAAGCCCAACTATGCATTTATCATTTTTACACAGTAGATAATGTCACTAAACATGACATGATATCTGAAAGTTTCTATTACCTGTAAATATATACACTTGAAAGCAATATTCAATTTAATATGTCACTTATAACCATCTTTCTAAGGTCTTAGAGGACATAAATAATTTCTATTTAAGAATAATGTGAAAGCCTTATCTAGCATTTCACACCACTAGAGGGACTCATAAGCATTCTAATTTCCCATCTATCCCCCTCAAACCATTAAGAAATATTTTATTTTAGATCCATGAACATTTTCTAAAAAATTAAGTCCTGTTATTTAACTCTTCTGTAAGTTTTCCACTCATGATTTGCAGTTTCAAGTAGTTTTTAAGACATTCATTACTAAAGCATTATATAAAACTATGATTTCATTTGGAAGATACAATTTCAGCAAGGATTTTGAATTTTCCTAGAAAGACTAAATTACCTTATTATACTTCTTGTTTTCCTTATAAGCACTTTGAACCTCTGCTCAGCATCACTGTAAGGCACTACATCCCCTCTCCTGCTTAAATGAAAAAAATTAAGCCAGACTGTTTTGGTTTTAGTATATATCTACTTATACAAACATTCATACATTTCTTTTCCAAATAGTAATGACCAATGGAAAATATGCTAAATCCTTATGCAGGTTAAGGATCAATGAAACAAACATGGCTTTGCAAGTGTCTTCTGACTGAGGGGATTCAGAAAAAATTGCTAAGTCTCAAGAACCTCTGGTAATACCAAAATTATATTAAAAACTACAGTGGTTTTCAACAAATCTTCCCCAATGGAGGTAGAAAGAACTGCTAAACATCACCACTACCAAAGATAACATCTTTCCTGAAGGACCTTACAGAGTGAAATCCTTTTTGCTTTAGCAAAATATAGAGCCACAGAACCGTAGAATAATTTAGGTGGGAAGGGCCAGAAGAGACCAAAGTCCTTTAGTCCAATTCTCTGCTCAAAGCAGAGCTAATTTGAGAGAAATTATTCAGAGTGCAGAGATTAGACTACTTCAGTATGAAATAAGTGCCAATTCTCCAATGGCACTGTAAGCCAATGCACAGCAGAAAAAGTGTAAAGAAAACACTGTGAAAAGATATCTACAGGATTTTACTAATTTATCTCTCTTGAATTTTGGCTGATCTTAATATTTCTGTAAACACCTCAGGAAAGATACAAAATTAAGTAAATTATACAATGCCATTCCTCTGCTGGAATGAGTAATATTATGCAATAATCTCAGGACTAGGAAACTATATACAAGGCATAATCTTTCCATACCAATCTACTGAATCATAACCCCAGCAATCCTGCAATTGTGTACTTTTTTTTAAACCTGAACCCACCCACTGGGCAAGGCAAATCTGCAGCTCACAACAGCATAGTGCGAACCAATGAACTTCACTGAAGCAAAACATTTAGAGGAATATCATCAGAACACAAATACAGCCCTTACAAAATGGGTTTTGCTGTGTTAATCGAGATACTGATGCTCCTGAAGGACAAGTACATGACACAATAATGGTTCCACCATTTTCCCAAAAGGATAATATATTCCAAACCATCACCAAATAATTTTCTTGATGTCTTATAAAAAAACCCCACCTTTCTTCAGTGTCCTAGAAATCTTCAGTTCTACAATAATGGACAGTCAGAATCCCCAAGTAATACTTTTTAGCTATTTTCCACCACCAGAAATGAAAGAATAATTTGAAAGTAACAAAACATGGTTAACAGAAAAAGAATTTCCTTTACCAGTCTGTATGCCTGCGAATACAAAAGTCAAATTGGGAGCAGACATGAAAACAAAAGAATTCTCACATACTTTCCGTCAAATTATCCAGCATTTAAAAAAAAAAAAGCTTTCAAAATAAGCTACTTGGAGAAGAAAAACAATGGAGAGGTTCAAAAGAAAAGGGAAAAAGAAACCAGAATGTGTCTCTGTCTTCTTCTAAGGTCAAACTTACTTCAGCAATAAAACAGAGTGGTCTGTATCTGTGCAAGACTCCAGGGCACACACGATGTTTTACAGAAACTTGCAAAGAAGAAACTGTAGGTGAAACAACAATCTAGGACAGCAAAGAAAAAAAATAAACCTATCCTGTATTCTCAGTTGGCAGCTTTTATCCCAAAAATCTTCCTTAACTAAGCTCACTTCAAGCTCACTTTTCACTTCAAGTTTATCTTCACTGTTTTCGCTTGGCTAAGGTTGTATTTAGAGCGTTGTCTGTGACTTCCCCTTGTGGGACTGCATTCTCCACATTAAACCCAAGTCAAAATTTTGCTCATATTGAGGAAAACAATATATTTGAATAATCTGGATTGTGAATAATTAGAAGACCATTTCAGAATCCCATCCTTCACAGAAAGGCAGCTTTTGGAGAAATCTCTTGAGTACAAGCTTTTTACTTTTCAGTGCTGGTTTTTTCATAGGGAAACAAATTCATTCAACCTATGACCAACAGAAATCTTCTCGCATGACTTTACTGATTGTGAAACTCACCCTTCTTCACAGTAGGACCGTTGAACAAGACAATTACTTTTAACCATATTCAGCTTGGTAATTCCTCTGTTTTCTTAAAACTAAAAAGAGCATTCAAATTCACCTGGACCAGGCTCATTCTATCTCAATCTCTAGATGATATCATCAAAAGCAGGACCGGCTGCTGTTACACAAGGATTTTACAAATTGTTTAAAGCAATCAATTTGGATTTGCGCTCCTCTCGCTTCTTTGACTTCTGGCCTCTCAGCCAAGGGGAATCTAAATTCACTGCATAAGATAAACCTTTTCCAACAATTTGTGAGCAAAAAACTGAAAAGTCAAAAACACCATGGCAAACAGTAGATGCTGACATCTTTGTCAGATCTCAGAGTAGCATATAATATGTTACATGAACTATGATTTCCAAGTAAACCATCTGAAGGTTGTATAATAAACTCATGAATTTCTTCAAGTGTTTGCCTTCTCAAGAAAGAAAACTAGATTTATCCATTACCTGTAACAGTCTCCCTTTCTTTTCCCACTAAAAAGGCTTCATATACAACTGAAGAGAAGAACTGTCTAAGTCTCAATGAAGTCTTAAGTTCAAATCATGTTATTTTCTCTCCTATGTGAAGCACTATACCATATGCTAACATCTATCTGCTTCAAAATTGAGCCATACAGACACATACTGAGTAACTCAAAAACCCCTTTCTTCTTTCCAAGATATTTTAACTCACATATGTGTCATATTCCCTTATCTAGAACACACAAAATAGATCCCCATGTGTTGGCAACATCACTATCTCCCCACAGAAGGATGTTCAGATGAGAGTGGTCCAAGAGAATTCTAAAAACCTTTTGACAAGGTCTTACTTATTTAGGGTCAGGTAAAACAGGAAAAGTACAAAGAAAAAAATGTTTCCTCTCACAAACCCAAAAATATTTGGGTTTTTATCTATTTCTTCTGACTATATCCAACAACGCTTTCCTAAAAAGGAAGCTTAAAAGCATTACTTTAGGTTGTATCTGCATAAAGCACTTCCCAATATTTTTTCTGTTATCTTAATTATTCACTTGAGCTTTATTCCTTTTGGCTTCACTTCCTCAGTATAACATACTGTATACACAAATGAGCACTGGTTGGTATTTTTTTTCAGGTGAAATAGTGAGTGATTGGGGCACATTATATACTCCTGTTTGTGCACACTAGAAACTCTTCACAAACATATTCAAAGTTACTTAAGTGTATTTGTAAGTGTGTGTATATATATACACAGACACACGTATATAAAAAAAATAGACATTACTGACAACCTCTCAATAGTAAGAAAACAAAACCTAAAAATTTATTGCTGGTTTACTATTTTTGAAAAAGGGAATATTTTTATACTCTCACTTACCAATTCTTCTACCAAAGATTCTGTTTTGCATTAGCTTTTATCAATATATTCTGCCAACGCTGCAGATTGAATTATTGTCTGTGATGTCTCAAGTAATGTGAAAAAAAAATTTTAAGTAATCATGTTAACTGTAGCCTATCTGTAAACCAGCAGACAGGAAGAGTGGTTAACACCACTGAAATCACTTTTTCAATAACTTCCCTGAAAACCAAACAGTACATGCTGCATTGTCACAGTGAATTGCAAAACTTCCTCCTTGTTACACATGGAGTGAAAAGTTCCATAGTCAAGTCAATAAAACATTACAGTGCAGGCATTTTAATGTGTGACTGTGATTTATATACATCCACTGAACAACCATTATATTTAAGGCCAAAATTTACTTCAGAGGAAGAAAGTTGTGTGCCTGCTCTCCTTTCCAGAAACAGTGGCTTTTAGCTGTTTTCTGAGTTTATGCCCATGGTCCTACACAGGCAAAATCAACAGAAAAGCTACTAATTGATGATTCAACATTAACCAATTGCAAACCAACCGAGGAATACAGTCCTATCTTTCCCCACGCATCAGGAAGCAGTCTTATTCAAACAAAAATTTGTTAATTAGGCTATTCCTCCTGGCTAGTTCCTGCAATTACCTATAAAAAGGTGACTTCTTGAACAACGTGTAATATAGAAGGAAAATTACCACCCAACAAACTTAGGTTGATCACCAGTCAAATCCTGAATTTAAGAATTCTCAGATGACTCCCATTCCACCATCTCTAACAATAACAATAAAGATATTTTTTCAACAAGCTTTCCCTCAAATTGAATTTCCTAGAAAAAGGTTACCATTGAGAATACTTCTAGTCAAGTTAAAAACTTGCATATTCATGTGTCAATTACAGAACTCTGGGATGAGGATACAGAGGCTGAGCTTATAATGCTTAAGAAGATACAGAAGTGGTCTTAATAAGAAAGTGCTAAAAATTTTCCTTCAGCAACACTAGATGAAGTTGCAAGTTAAAACAGTGTAATGAAACAGAAGTGACTATTTAAAACAAATGCACACAACAGTAGTTTCCTGAAAATAGAATAAAGCATTTAAAATTCAGTACTCTTCAAACCTACCAATAAAATATGGGGTTAAGAGCCTACTAATAAAATATAGGAAAAGAGAACTGGTCAGCCGATTATTAGTTGGACCTCCTGAAAGATGTTCAACTTCTTCTAAAACATCATTGACACAAAAAGAAAATGCTGAACAACAAAAATTAGCTAAGAAAAATACAAAACAGCAATAATGCTTCCACACTGTGACTGACAGCCAGTATATACAATATCTGCAAAACAGGTAAGCCATGATCTTTCCAAAATATTTAGTACCACACAATAAAGTTACTGGATGGTAGAAGATAGTTACACTGAAACTATACAAACATGATGAAGGAAGCATATCCATGCATTACTGATGTTTGATACAGCTGTGGTGGGGAGGGAAAAAAAAAAGCGAGCATTCAGATGGTTTAGGTTTGCTTTGGCTCCAGAAGAGACCCTTTTCAGTCCAGTCTTTGCCTCAAGGAAAGAAGAGCTGGCTGGCTCCTCTCACATGCTATTGCTCGTAAGGGTGAACATTTTTCAGTCATGTAGCTCAATGTGGCAAAATCAAATCCTTCTGGAGTTACCGGGAGAGGGCAGGGACAATACCCTAAAAATTAGATCAAGTCTGATTCCCAGAACTTCTCTCTACTTGCAGTCTCATAGTATCATACTAAATTTCTTTTGCTTAAAACAATTAAGGAAACATTGATCAGGACTCAATTAGCATTGCAGAGAAAAAAAAATATTTTACTGATTAATAAAATCCCACAATTACATTAATTAATAGATAACATAGTGATATGGTGAGAGATGGCTCTGAATTCCTTACTGACTTTGTAAGAAACTCCACAATACAGCAGGAGCCTGAAGTCAAAGAGCAACCCTGCAACAGGCTACAGTCCTGAAGTGCAAAAAATATGACTATAATATGGCAATTCTGAAAACTGCCACAGCAGTTGACGAGAGGGAAGCTATAGCCAAAGAATTTTTTGGGCCTCCTAGCAACATTCTTTGCTGTCATCACACACCACAGGTGATGTTGCTAAAAGCTGGTGCCTATGCCTGAACAAGTAGGGGCAAGAAGAAAGGGTGTGAAAATCCTCTTCCTTATTAGTCATGATCTGCCTGATGCACAATCATCAGGATGGAAAGAAAAGTGTGATGAGGACCACAGAAAATAGTTAATTTGACAACAGCAATAATATCATACATTGACTGCCTTTTAACTGGTAGTTCTTTTACTACTCTGTTAGTATTTTCCCCTATCAGCATGAAATGCCACATACATATACATACACAAAAAGACATAGTTATGAACTTCATAAATTGCATGCTACTTCTAGAGAATTTATTATACTCAATCAGGACTTGAGATGAAATTCTTATCCTCTTTGTTGGAAAAATCAATATAGCACACTCTTCAAACTTTGTTTTCTCACCTATTGTTATGAAACTTTTGAATGAAACTAAGAGTTTAAGAGTTTTAAATGTGATCTATGTTTTTAAAAGAGTAACTTCAGTTACGATCAGAGCATAAGACCAGTTTCTGCCACTCATTTTTATTAACAAGGTAATTACAACAACCACACTTGTTCTCATGAAATCAGCTTTTCTAAATCTCTCCATTGTATTCAGAATGCTTGGAACTGTGCTGATTCAGTGTTAGTATAGATACTTTACGACACTTAATACATTCAATATTGACATAATTTAAGACTTAAATCCTCTGCACTTTCCCTGCATATTGGTTTGGTGGTTATTGAAACCTCATGTTACAACAACTACTGACAAATTTAGTTATAACAACACAGATAGATAATTTAACTTTTTTCTCTACAAAAATATTATTCTTGCAACACTTCTGAGAAAAAATGATTCCTAAAACACATAATCAAAAAAATTTAGTCTGTTGTTTTCCTGTAACACTTCAAGATTTGTATTTGTCCAAAAATTTAAGTCCTAGCTACATGGACATAATGTTAATTGATTATGATGAGGTCAAAGCACATTGATATCTACTGTAAGTCTATTCAAGCACCATCCTAGACAGGGCCTTTCTGCTGCTGCATAAAAGCAGGAAATTATTCTCCTCAACTGATTGTGTCTGTCAAGTGAGCACACACACCAGTAGCTGCATATAAGACGGTCTTCATTTCCATAGGGATTCACGTTTAAATTCAATGAGTTTAAACTAAATTTTTAGAAACAAAAATTTAGCAGTGAGGATTGTCCTCTTCTATTTTTGGTAATGAGTTAGCATGAAGGATTTTCCTGAGTATAAAAAATGGTCTTGCTATAAAAGCTGCTATCTTTTAGAGGCTCAGTAGTTAAAATTGATGGAAGCCTTTGTGTATTTGTAATTTATCTGCTTTTAAATACTTACAGTGAAAAATACGGAAATCAATGTATGGATGAGAACCTCTTCTCTCTGTTTCAAATCCTGCCCGACTTCTTACTCGCACATCTCCTAGAAACAGGGTCAAGAGTGAAATAAAAGTGTGGAAGAGTGGCAGAGATAAAATGCAAATGAACATAGCCTGGAGGGGTAAAGATTCATGTACTTAATGGAGGAGAGTAATTCAAACAATAGGCCTACTTCAATGCTTTTTGTTTTAAAGGTGGAATTCAAAACAAAGTTTGAAGACTTGTTAAACATGCAATCACATGCTTTCTCGTCAAAATCTCTCCTGCCTAAGCATACGTTGCCAGAAGCATGTGATAAGCATTCAGATGAAATTAGGAAGAGCTTGCTACACCAGTATGGTAAAAATGCACCTTAATATGACAGAAAACACAAACATTTAAAAGTTGATTTGTTCCTCAGTAACACACATAAAACGATAACATTTTATAAAATACAAAAAAGATTCAATTTCTAGAAATGGTAGCTTTTAGCAAATAAGCTAGTTAAAATATGGTTTTATTTTACATAATAGAATATTTTCCCACTAGCATTTACTTACTTGTGCTCAGCTGTTTGAATATTACACAAGAGCCTATTAAAATACCAAAACTCAGTATTAAAATTTTATCAAACTATTTTGCACTGTAATTAGCTTCAACCTGAATCTTTTAGCATGCTAGTTGACTTCTACTTATCCATTTTACCAACTGAAAGCTGATCAGTATTCTTTCATTAGGTACTTGTATCCATTAATATAAGTAGTTCACTTAGATTAAAAGCTTTCACTTAAAATCCTTTTGCAATTACAAATTTGGACAAATCTTTGAGGATCAAATGCAATAGTGTTTCCCTCCTCAAATCCTAACAAAAAGTTAAATTGAATATGTGCAAATGTTCTGGTTTCTAATTATGAAAATCCTTCAAGTGTAGTATTCTCCTCACCTCAAACACAGCGCTTTTTACATGAATCCAAAATAAGTAATTAACAAAAGCAACTATGACTGAGTTTATAAAAACAAAATAAAAATCTAGCTATTTAATTTCCAGCAACTAATAGACACCTTGAAAGTACTTTTCCCTTCTTTTCTTTTCCAACTGGCTAATCTGTAATGCTGAAGCAGGCAACTTGTCAGAAAATAGCTAAAGATACTGACTTAAGCTTTTAATGCTCAACAGGCATCTTTGTAGAGATACTTATCTATAAACACTGACATACCTATAGTGATACACTTGACATGAATGTTATCTTGTGAACCATGCTGGAAGGATCACAAAAAGTAAGTAGGTCCAGGGTTCCCCAAATACTGGGTGTAAAATTTGTATAACAGTAAAAACATACTAAATACATGTGCCTTTCAGTAATTAGCCTTTTTATTTTTTGAAACTGAAAACCTTAAAAGAGCTGCAAGGGAAAGTAACCTGACAATATATTACTTAAAAATGCTTCAAGCATTCATTTGAACAGAGTGCAAGAGACTTGTCTCCTTCCCGGCAATACAGAGGCAGCAGATTGTAGAAGTCTTCCGTTAGGCAAAAGCAACTGGTGAATTTTATTTACAAAATAAATTAATGAATAGGAAAAAGAGAGGAAACTTTGGAAGAGAGGAGGCGAATGCATTAGTAGCTGTGTATGAAAATATCAGTTTACATGGAGGCAAATTCAACTTTCATTACCTTTCACTCATATTTATCTGGGTAATCAGGCATAGCTACAGCTGCGTGAATGAGTTCACCAGCTGAATTAAAAGAAAAAAGACTTTTTTAGTTGAGCTATTTTTTTACAGAAAATGTGATATAGATTTTGTGAATTATATTTAGTTTTCAAGGCAGTTCTTTACTTTCAAAATCTACAAACCACAACATAAATCAACAGATAGTTTCAGTCAATGTACAATTAGGTTTTGGCAAACAATTTACTTGGTTTAAGTATCAAGAATAGGAAAAGTTCACAGAAAAATACCTGAAGACCAACATGGAATTCTGCAAACAAAAAACAAGCAGATTCACCTGATAAATGATGTCCAGAAAATTTCTCTCTGCTTTGTTCTTTTTTATTTACTAGTACCTTGCCTAACAGTATGGACAGAATAAGTATCCCTGTTACCCTTGAAATGCCTGCAGTGTTGAGGATTTTGATTAGGAAAACATGAAAAACTGTCTACAAGTGAAATGCAGAAGTGCAACTAACTACATTGCTTTTAACAGGAATTACCAGAACATTTATTTACAGGAATATTTAGTCAAAAGAAGAAATTATATATTATAAATGCACATCACAAAGTAACAAAAAGGCAACTGTAATAAGATACAGCTAAAATGAGTGTATTTAGTTGCCTACATAAGAAATGAGAAATTCCCAGCAAGGAAAGCAAAATATTTTCATTAAATAGTTGTTAAACAAAATTATCTCTCCTTAATCATGGTAGAAGAGGATATTTTTTTAAAAATAAAGATTTCAACAATGGATTAATTATTTAGAATACAATTGTATTCATTCTGGAAAAATATATCACTTCTACAGGACTGGAATGTATTACAGCAAGCAAAGTAGAAAATTCTATTGCACCAAAACAAAGGTAGAAAGAAAAGCAGTCT
Source organism: Corapipo altera (assembly GCF_003945725.1). Lineage (NCBI taxonomy): Eukaryota > Metazoa > Chordata > Aves > Passeriformes > Pipridae > Corapipo > Corapipo altera. The sequence goes on from NW_020884879.1 coordinate 14,146,423, forward strand.
CCATTACCATTGTACAGGACTGCTGCATTTTTGAAGATTTCAGACAGCAAATGTGCTTGAAAAATACTGGTACAAGCGGATTTTGATGATAGCATTTTTCCATCTGAAGTTTCTAAGTATATGGAAGCAGAAAAAGGAATAGCATCTAACTGGCTACCTGTCATGAAATTATGTGCCATTAGCACAGTGAAACTGATCTCTACTGCAGAGGTACAGTTAGTCCCAAAACATCCAGGAACACTGGGCCGCCATTATGCATTCACTGTTCAGTTACTGTAAACTGCAAAGATTAATAGACCCCAAATCCTTGTGCTTTCACACAACATAATGTATTTGCATCGATTTGCTTGGGAAATTCCGTGCAAGTGTTTTGTAACCCTGTCACTCAAATTATGCAGAATTTAATTTTAAGGAAGAGACATGTTTATCTTCATAGGTAACTTTAAGAAAAGGCACAAGACATCTCGAATTTAAGATCACTTTTATCAGACAAAAGGACACTGTTACATAATTCCTACAAACAGCAACAGATGTCCAGCCTCAGAGCCAATCATCATTACGGTAGTTGAAAGACAATTTAAATTCAACACCTAAACCAAAAGAGCTTTTGAACAATTTTCATTTATTTAGACCTTTACAAGTATATCAAAACAGTTACAAAATCTTTTTAAACAATGAGATCACACAGTCTGCTCACAGGTATATTTCCTTGGGGGGAGCACAGAAGTGAAAGCAACCTGACTGACAGCTTTTATCTTAAGTGTCCCTTCTTTGGCCACTTTTAGCCACTCTGAAAAGACTCCTCTGTTACCTTAAGGTAACACATTCAAGTCCAGCATCTTAATGACAGTGGACTTCCAGGAACAATTTTTTCCCCCTCTTTGAGAGTTTCTGTGATTCCAAAGAATCAAGAAGAAGATTTAAAAGTGTGAAGCCTTCCTTTCAAAACCTGATTTTGTGCACAAAAATGACAAAATATCTGGTGGCCGAGTATTCAGCTATATTTTTTTCCAGAATAGTTCTACATGATCAGATTGCTTGCATTTTTAAGACAAAGGTCAAACAGGTAGAAACTCAATTGAAGACTAAATAAATCACAGAAGAATGAATCTAAGTGGGAGGTTTGCAGCTACAACTGAAAACAGAAAAGGAATCAGGGCTGTAACAAGACTTACCTTGAAAGAGATCGCTTAGTTCCTGCCCCTCTCTCAGATTCCTGCTTACAGGGCAAGGACAGCTCTGATACTTACGAGGCAGCTGAAATGCCACAGCTGACATCCCCTGCGTTAGGGTTACACAGCACATACTTCGTGCTACCCTAACGCTCCAGCGTGGCACAGTAACAATGCAGCAGCTGCTTGGGGAGCTGAGGCCTTTGGAGCAGGGGCAGAAACCTCAGAGATCACGGAGGACAGCTGGGAGCAGAAATTACGACAGCCACCTCAAGGTAAAGCACCCAAGTCAAAGCCAGGAAGTTCTGAAGAGCAGGATTTCCAGACAGAATTACTAGCTTCACAGAGTAAAGTTCCTATTAAATTTGTTGAAGAAACAGATGATAGGTCAGCTGAATATGCCAGAATTAAAGCAAACTGAATACGACATAACTGCCACAGGAGAAGAGCGTGCATCACACAGCAGCTTTCCTCCAACGTCTCTAAAGGAGAGTAAAATCTCTCTAAAGGAGCGTAAAATGCTCCAGTTTTAGTTGAGAGGTGCACACTCACCAATACAAGCAGTCAGTGCCCCACACTTTCTACTCCACGCACAGCAGCAAAACTTTCAGGTAACAGAAAACAGTAAGAAAAAGAAACCAGAAAAGCAAATAAGAGAAAAAAAAACCAAGGAAGTGTCAAGATTACAGAGGCACTTAAAAGATATTTTGAGAATTCCTCACAGTTGCTGAGAAAAGTAGCTGAGGGGTGTAGTAGCTGAGGTGATGCAGATGTATTAGCCTTTCCAAGGTCTTAAAAGAAAAATTCTACAATGCTGCATCTGTATCTATATTTTAAAATAGTAAATAAGCCACTCGGGAGTGGCTTAGTGTATATTTTGGGAATGGGGTATGACAGATGAGTCATTACAGTCAACCCTGTTTGTTTATACTGACACACTGATGAAGACAGTTAGCAGTTAGTTGTTTATTTTGTGTAGCCCTAAAATTTGATCTTTTAAGTGGAACCTGGCGACACTGCTATACCACAGGAATTCCAATTTACTTGGTGTAAATTAATTTCCATTGGATTCCCATTGGAACAGCTTAAAAACATCAAATGAAGCAACTTTACAGCCAGCACAGCTAAACAGAGGAAGAGAGAGGTATCCTAGATACCCTTGGCTTTATATTTTCGGTCTGTTAAAATAAACATCTTATCAAGGTACATGTTACTAGTAGGTATACCCTATATGGAATAAAACCCAAGAAAGTAAAAGGCAAAACCTCTCATGACTGTGCCTAACGTCCCATTAAGTTACAGCTGAGGATTCCTTACAGCTCACTCCACTAAAATGTACTACGATAAATAAAACAAAAACAAAACTTCATCACAATGCTGTAGGAAATGCAATGCTTCACATTTCTTGCAAAAAAATTCTAATGGAATATATTAACTCTTGAATCTACTCTGATATGAATGTTTCTACATACTGATGCAACCAACTGTTCAGCTTTCAGGCTGGTCTTTTTTACAGTCCATTTACACTTACAAAAGTACTATATATGTAAATAGTTGCTAACTTGTACAGTACAGTGTACATAACATTTGGGAGAACCAAGTGATCCCTAATAAGGGAGAAAATACTACAAATTTATCATACTGATTAAAACATCCAGTGAGCAATTTTTTGTTTGCTTTTTGGTACCCTCCTCCCCCCACCCAAGTTAGAACAGCGCGAATGAGTTATGCCAGCAAGCAAGACTTACGCTATTCATAACAAGCACCAATCACATAGTGTAATAATTAATTCCAATGAGAGAACAAGTGAAAATTTCATTTACTCAGCATCATATTCTGATTATTTTCCAGTTCTGCCTATGAGAATAGTTAAAGATTTTCCAGACAAATGAGATTTTTCCCTCAGTTCAGGAGTATATACCAAGAACTACAGGAAGTCATGCTTTGCTTTCCTCTTGAATTACTTGAGCATTATCACATATCCTTCTGCAAAAATGATGGGCCTAACTACTTCATTTTAAGTTTTGAAAGCAAAATAAAACTACTTACAACAACAACAACAAAAAAAAACCCAGCAGCTTTTTCAGTAAACATTTAGAAGTCAGCTTATTATGTCCTCCTCTTAACAGATCTCCAAAGTAATTAAATTCTCTGATCAAAAATCCTTCAGTAGACAGTCACTGCTGTAGTATTAACAACCTCACAAATATAAAAACCCCAAAATAATTGAAAAACAAAAATGTGAAGATGCTAAGTCAAAACTGGATTTTTATGTAAATATGCAGGCATATGCCCACATATGTAAGTTAAGACTATGAATTAATATACACACACATGTACACATGTGTATAGCTTACAACTCTAAATCCATAGACAACGCAGTTATGAATTTCTGGGGTCTTTAACACATACAATATACAACCAAACTGAAAAGAATCAGGGCATAAAAAGACACGTTATGGCTGACTGAGTTGGAGATGGTTAAGAATTAGTAATCACTAGCTGTTGTTCATTGAGCTGCGAGAGATATCATGCAAACACATTCATAGTCCATTTCAACACAAAATCATAGCTCAAGATGGCTTTAAATTAAGTGGCATCATTTTGCAGTGAAACAGACTTAGAGCACATACACAGTCCCCAGACCATCTGCACCACCAGCAGCCTCCAGAAGAGGTGCGGGAAGTACCGAATCTGGCAGCCAGAACTGCGAGAGCTTTGCATCTTTCTCCTCTCAACAAGTGACCTCAACTCCTTCTGTGCACTCGGTATCACAGAAGGTCTCCCCTTGGGTGTCTTCCCCTCCCAGTAGTATGCTCTCATTTGAATTCAGCTTTAGTCTTTCTCTAGTTCCTACTCTGAAAACATTCATAGGTTGACTGAACTCCTGGCCCTGTCACGCATCCTCTCCTTCTCAAGTCACCTCCTAGGATTAATGAGAAAAATATTGCTTAAAATCATATCATTACTTTAAGAACACCTTGAGCATTTCATATCCTCCATATTGAAGTTTTTAAGAGTGCGTGGTAACTCTCACACAAATGTTCCCTAAGCTACAGTTTTAACCAGAAGGATACCATGCAGAGGTGGTAAATTCATCACAGAAATAAAGGTCATTCATGAGTCACTTAGAAAACTTAACTTCTACCAAGCACTTTAGGTTAATTACAAGAACTTTTCTTTGGTTTTGTTTGTTTTGTGGTTGTTTTTTGGTTTTTTTTAATATAGGAGTAAGACATCCAACACAATAATTAACTCAGGAAAAAAGAAAAACAAAAAAATCCAACAACCAAAAAACCCAAGTCAACGCAAAAGAACCCAAACTCTTCTAAAGAATCTAACCAAAATGTTATCCAGGAGAAAGAGAATGATAAGTTTATGAATTCAACACAAATATTTAAAAGTTATTATTTAAATCAATTATAGATATTAGAACTTTGCAATACAGAAACTGGTATGCTTACCTAGCATACGAATGTACAACGCAGTCTGATCCGAGCTGTCATAGGAAATTGCTCCACGTCTCTGCAAAAAGAGAAAGTATATTTTATGTAAGTTAGAAATAAATAATTTTTAAATTGAAGTGAAAATATTAGTTGACCATTTCCAATTTAACTCTCAAAAATAATTTTAGAAATCTTGCATCTTTCATGAAAAATGCATCTTTCAAATACATATATGTCTACTAATTTTGATTTAAGTAGGGACAAAGGAAGGACAAGAATTGGTAGTGAAAAAATTATGAAAAACAGGACCAAAGTGTCAGAAAAAAAATACCCTCATAAATTTCTTTTCAGATGTTCCTCAATCATTCCTCGCAATAAAAAAAAAGACACGGAACAAGATTACACAGACACAAAAAAAATGCTTCTCACAGCCTTCTAGAGCGTCATACTTGAAAAAAATACTTGCAGCTCCTGGTTTATCTATTTACTTTTGCCTATGGGCTATTTTCATCTTTCAAATGTAAAAGTAGTTTTAAAAGAAGTAAAAGAAATCAAATGACACCATAACTGCAGTCCTAGGCTGCCACACTGCTTTCTGTAGGCAAATCAAGGTACCACTGAAGCAAGAATACATAAAGACATTTCAGAGAAAACAAGCAAGTATTATTTCATATTTTATGATTAAAGTCTAAAAGAGTCATCAAGTTATCCATGCACAATATCGAGATACTCCCACATAAGCTGTATTTCTTACCTACACAAGACATGTGTTTCATACCTATTCAGCTAATGGATAGTTATAATCTGGGCAGTCTCACAGGTGCTGGTGAAGTGGTCCTCTAACAGCTAAAAACTGGAGGAATGTTCTCATTGCTACACAACAGTGGCACCACATAGTCTTCAAAGCTTGGCTTGACCTAGCATCCAGCCTTTACTTAATCCAGCATCCTGCCTTTACTGTGCTTCAACCATCTTCTGCCACTTCCTTCATTAATGTTACTTCTTAACCCTGGGATTAAAGGATCACTTCCACAATCAGGTTGTTATTTAAAGAAATAAGATTTTAGAGGGAGAGGCGGGGGAGTGGTGCACGTTAGAAACTCCTATGACCTTCCCCTGTCCACTACACTTCTTTCTTACACTGAGGACAGTGAAGTCCTCAGTGCCGTGAAGAGTCATCAAACCCCTCTGGGAACTTCACATAAAAGCCAGCCTGGTGGTGAACACAAGCACCCATTTTTTCGTCACTGCAGTAGGAGCAATGTTATACAAGGGACACACAACAGCCTGAAAATGTGCAAGCTAAAAAGACAAGAAACCAAATCATGTTATGAAACAGGAGAGGAAAAACCAGATATTGGTTATCAAAAATAATTGTAAAAGAAAGAAGATGAAATAAAGAAAAATTTCTTGGAAGGGGGAAAAGGCAGAACTGCTTAGGTGCATTTATCTATCAGAACAAACTGAATGAACACAAAGAAAGACCAGAGATAAATAACCTCTGTCACAGTGATTTGTACAAATGATGTGCTAAGACTCCAAACTCCTTAGTTACACTTAGTTTTTTAAATATTTTTCATGCTAAAACAAGAAAGAAAACCTTACACTTGAAGTCAGAGAATTTTTCCAAAAGTAAGCTTAATATTTAATTACAGAAATTACCCAAGACCTAACTCCAAATGGGGTCCAATGATAATACTGTTGTAAAGACTACAACAAAGAACTATACAGCACTTTTTTGTTGTCTCAGCTTTTGTTCTGTATTTCCTTGGAGGATCACAAACCATGCAAATAATTTTTCAAAGTATGTTTGTACAGCATTTCTCAAAGCAGAGTGCCTGTCCTAATAGGAAAGGCAGAAATGCAACTCATCAGCCAGAAAATTGTGCAGATTTCCCACTAACATTTTCAAATTTCTTCATATATATAACCTACCTTTGAGTTTTAGCAAATCTCAGTTGAATACATTTTCAGTAGCCTGGAACATTTCATATCACTGACTAGGCACAATCAGTGATGTAATTTAGTGCTAACGTGCAATTTGCACCTGTCTATCACAGATTTCTAGACATGTTCAGTACAGTTCTGTAATCTAATACAGGAGAAAGCTAAGCACACATGCAGCTTCAAGACCCATGCCCAACTGGAGCATTAGTCTCCAAGAAGGAAAACAATATGCAAAAATTTACTGAAAAATCAACACTTTTCATACGTTGATTCTAAAATATTACTTGCTGTCTAAAATCTAAAATATTTTGCTAGATAAAGCAGTATAAAATAGTACATCCATGTATGATATCAAACACAAAGTACATTTTTAAGAACATAAAGTAGTTGCTTATACAGACAAGTGATTTTGTTTGGCAAGGACCTTGAAAAATCTCACAGAAATCTTTGAACAATCAAAACTTTTAAAATTACCTTTCAAAGTTTGATTTCCTAAGGAAAAAGAGACTATTTATTGTGTAAACTTCACTAGTAATACTTCACAAATAGTAGGACATTTTCAGGTAGTTTTGTAAAACTGTAGAGGTCCTAAAGATATTTCATTCCTTGAAATTTGTTAAATAAAATATATAAGAGGAAAAAACTTATTAGCAAGTTTCACCAACAGAAAAAGGGTGGGTGGTGAATGGTCAGACCTCTTACCTTTAGACCAGGCAATTAAGTGAGTTAGGAGCACTATGGGGGGCAGTCAAAGGATGGAACTAATGGTAGAGAGGTTTTTTAGCTACTTGTGATAGGTAAGTAAATTAAATAATACTGCACTCACCCAGAAATGGATTGCTTTATGTCAGCTTATACTGCAAACAGGTAACAGACTATCTACCGCAGGTTGAAGTGTATCACCTATTTTTCCACTTCAAATAAAATTGCCCATATATTTGTTATATTACACCCTACACTACTCTAGAAAAATGCAAGGAAAAAGGACCAAAAAGAGAGAAGTAATTTAATCTATCCTGTGTGTTGTTCTTTAAGATGCACTGCCCAGATGCCACTATTTAAATCCAGCAAACAGAAAGACCAGATTTAAAGCATCAGCTTCTACTGAGATGTGAACTGACACGAGGCAAATTCATAAGCAAGAAGGCAAATGTGTCTTCAAGAACTGAAGTTACTGTAAAGCACTCTACAGTTCAAACAATATAATTACCAGGATTTTACCCTTGTTGATGACCAAAAATGCCGCCCTCCTCATTGCTAATCACAGGTCCACTTTCTGTAGCCTACACTCAGACTATACTTAACCTTAACTTAAACTTACAACAAGACTAAACCTAAGCTAAAAATGTACCTTACTGACACAGTTGAGATGACCATAGCAAACGTTGTATTACCCTAGGGAAATATTGGCTAAAATCTTCATGGACTAAGACTGACATCTGGCACTTCAAAATACCATGTTATTGTTAATATTTTTAACTCATTTAGCATAAAATTTTATTTCTAAATCTCTGTTACCTCTTTGGTATACCTGAAGCTTTGCACCTGTTAATAACAATACTGATCCTCTGTACAAACATCAAACAAATAAGCATCATTCCAACAGGCAGACAGACTTACTAGCGTTCAAAGTTAAGACAATCCTAATCTGTTTAGGCAGGTTCCCTTTTCAAGCACAAGGACAACTTTGGTCGGTTGGAATGTTTTCTGGACTCCAAATGATTAGGTGAGGTTCTGAACTGCTCTCCTCCTTACAGACATGAGCACAGCCATCTGAACTGGGTAGGTTGTTTGGCTTCAGCAGTGAAGACTGATGTCAGAAAGATGACTGCGAAGAATTGTTTATACTGGACTTCCACTTTGAAAACCTCACCTTAAACTTCAGTTTCATATTAGAGTGTCACTTATTCTTCCAAAGGGCAATACAGTAAAAAAGCTTTCACTTCTCTTTTGTGACATATTTGTGGAAAGTGAACGAAAGAAGTTCAAACTAAAGTGGGAGATTCACTAATCTTTAAGAATAATAATGATACAAGGACTCTGCAAAAATATGCAAAGCAAGTATCTACCAGAATTTAGATTTAAGTCAGATCTTTCTGAACATCTTTTCATAGAGTGTAGGAAGTTATTAAAGGCCATGCAATGGGAACTACATGCCAAAATAGCACACAGATACATCTTCAAAGGGAAACCGCTTCAGTGATGCTAGGGAGTACAGCATATACATGTATCACTTGGAAACGGAGCACCTGCTGCTGTTTGTGCCAAACAGAAACGTTTCCATTGATGTATCAGTTTTATCACATGGACTTCCCAAACTTGTTCAGAACAGTCAGGCTCTTCATTTTGGCAAGTGCCAGCTAGCCAGCTTTTGGACTGTCAAGCGAAACAACTGCTGGTCTCATTCTGCAACAAAACCTGGTAGAGCTGTTGGCCTTCAAAATTCAGTACTGCCCATGAGAAAGAACCATCTGAGCTTTTTGATAGTGAACACGACCCCCATTTTGTGACACTGTTGTTTACTCAGAAGGTGGGAAAGAAAAGACAGAGGACAGAGGGCAGCACAGCCAGGCAGGGGTTTTTACCTACTTGGCTTTTCTGTCCAAGTTCTTTGCCCAGCTATCAGAGGATTGTTCTCAACCACTCTATCAGTTTGGAGAAGAAGAACTTACCACTTCTCCAAACTGAACAAGTTGGGAGAAGTTGTTATATCATGGCAATTGCGATTTACTGGTGACACTGCCTCAAACATTCACACTTAAAAATTATTTAAGATCATAAGACAGTTTATCAACTAGAAGTTCCTAGAATTACAAACTAATTAGACCTTATTTCTCCAACTAGCATTGGATTTCAAAAGCAAGACTGTCATGTATGATAATTCTTAGAATTATTTCAAGTAATTAAAAGTTACATGCTAACATAAAGCCATAGTTTTCCACATGGTACCAACAAGATTTTACTCACTAAAGCATTGGAAAATGTTCAATTAAAGCCCTTGAACTGCCACTGAACTCAGGTAAGTCACTGCAAAATGGTCTTACTACTGGTACCTAAATATTTCACTGGAGTTCAAAGAAATACTTTTAAAGTTTATCAAACCAGTGATAAGAAAATGTAGCTGAATTTCAGGAAGGCAATATTAATAAGCAATAAGAAACACATACTCCCTCCAAATATCTGAACGTGATAATTTTCTTCCATATAAAGCTATTTCACATGATCACCTCCCAAGACAGACAGCAAACATTTTTAAATCTAGCTATCATTTGATTATAGTTATCAAAAAGTTAATGATACATACATCCAGCATGCACCTGTAAGATATTTTCTCTTATATAACTTAGATGTCTATCATGTGGGATCATAAGATTCACCCAAAGATTTATCAACATAAAAAATTCAAGATTTAACAAAAATACACAAAAGCTTGACAATTGATCAGAAAGTAGTCAAAAAAAAGCATAAGTGATTGACTTAGGTGACGACAGAAACACACAGGGGTATTGCCTTTAAAAACTAAATCAGAATAGCAGGAGGACACAAAGGCAACAGCAAAATAGAGTAATTGGATGAATACAAAAATATTAATTCATTAAAAGAAACAACCATTAGCACATGTAAAAACACAACCACAAAAAGCAGAGGTTTTTATGTCTAACTGTATTGTGTCAGCTAACTGGAATTCCTATTTTTCCCCACTTTAAAACAATCTTTGATCAAACTGGATTAGACATAATCCTTGAGCAGGTTTTTTATGTCAAGTTCCAGAAAATCAGCAGTTTGACAATACCTCAGTAATATGTGGATGTACAAGGCTAGCACATGGGCTGCAACACTCTGGCAGAATCTGCCCTCAGTCACAAGTGAACATCCACTGGGTATCCTGGTCTTTTTCTTGATGTGACAAAAGTTGTCAAAAGTGCCAGGAACGAAGCCTGACCGTTTTTGCTTTTAGTAAACTTAGAAACATGTTCCAGGTAAGGACTGACAAGCACAGGCATGGATGCCTGGCAAAGCCTGTTTTTACAACAAATTCAAATTCGTGCTCGTTCAGATTCTCCTGTTAATTGTACAAAAATTTTAGAAGAGTGTAGCAATAATAAAAAAAAAAAAATCTATCTACATATAAATGCATGAACTCTGATTTTTTTTTTTTTTCAGTTTTTTCTCATTCTCTCCAATGATTCTGGCTCTTCTTCACAATCCTTAACTTAAATTTATTCCCCCTTTGGAATTAATTCCAGATTAGACAGTGAACTATGCTAAGAAGAACCTGTTGTCATCTCCAGGCACCAATCTCACCTATGTTTACTAGGACAATATGCATTATGGGGATACTTATGTTCTTTAGAATGAGAGAGTAGGAACTCCTAATCCTGTCTAACATTAGCACATATTTTTCAAAACACAAGGATCTATAATGGAAAGGCTACAAAGTAAGCCAAGTAGTCCATATTTCATGTAATCAAACAAAACTGGTATTTCCACTCCCACAACTCTAAAATCAACAATACAAAAAGGATATCCTGCCCAGGAAGCAAAATACTTTAATTTGTATTATTCTCACTATGTTTAAAATTGTTTTTCCTTATTTTCACAAAGGCTTTAAAGGGCTATAAAACTGAAGATACGTTAGTATCAGAGGTAAGCAAACCCCTGCCATTCAGAAGCCATTTCAGATCCTTTTTCCCCTGTCTCCTAACCGGCACTGCTACAAACACACTCTCCCCACTTCAAGGCAGGCAAAAGTCAAGAGCTACAAAATCAGATATGATCACTCAGGAAACACAGTCTTAAATGACGAATTATGTGTTTCCAAAACAGATTAGATTTAAAGAAGAAAAATAAGCACTTGTGAAGTTCCTAACGACTTGTTTTCTCTCAGGCCACTTATCAACCCAGTTAGTCAAAACAGAATAATAAAAAGGCCTACCTTAGAAGTAATCCATTTGATAAGGATCAGAGCTAAACACCAGATCAATGCAATTCCCATTGGATTACCCCGGATTCCTGAAGCATAATCTCCTCCCGATGGCGGCCAGTGCTCAAGTCTGTGCGAGGTTTGGGAGCCCGAGCAGCAGGACAGGGCAGGGAGGCACAAGGCAGGCGGCAGCTGTCACCTGACAGCCCCAGCAATGTGCTCGGCGACAGCAGCACTGCCCCGCTCCCCTCGCTGCCAGTGCTGGGCTCCACAAGAAAGTTTCACAATCAGACGGCACGGCAAAGAGTAAAACCTTAATAAACCCCACAGAAGTGCTAAAGGAAATATATAGCCACAATTACACCCTTTTATCACATTTTAATACAGCAAAGTGTGCCAGACAACAGGATCAAACTCCCATAGTCAAAACATCTGAGTTAATTTAGGATACTGTCTTGCCTTCAAATGCTATCGAGAGCCTGTTTCCAGTAGATTCCACCACAGCCGATATTCTCAAATTCCTATTATCTCTGCCACCTGGAGAACTATTATGAACTGCACTTCAAAAAAATATTTCAAAACTGCTTTTACAACCACTTACTATAAATAATGTTAATGAAAGAAAGTTAATGCACTGAATATGTGCAATCATTCAAACCAATCATCATTCTCCAATCTCTTCTTTTGTCCACTAAACAGGCCATCCTTCATACTGTCTTTCTTGCCACTCACACTCGTGCCTGAACTGGCATGTGGCTTTGGTTTATTGCTCCAAGGGTTGAACTTCACTGCAGCCTTCCCAGAACTTCCCAGGGTTGGAAAACAGACCAACTTCCTCCAAGATCACTGATTAGGCAGCCAAGTGGTCCTACATGCTTGGGGCAGCTTTGAGATCTATTTTAATTTTTGTCATTGTAAGCTGATAAAAATGTTTCTTTCAGAAATACAAAGGAATTCCAAATAGTTTGGAAGAAAAAGGAGCTACAGAGGTGGAAAAAAACAGTGTGGAACATTGAGGCATTTAAAAGGATGAAGCTGAATAACTGAAAGGAAAATTATATGAAGATTGTCTCTTCATATAACTTTTTTTGCAAAAAGATCAACTGCAAATTCCAATATGCACAGAAAACACAAAAGTTAGCACAGATCACTAACTTCAGCACTGAGAAATTAATCTCCTCTCATCCACAGGAAAAGGGGACACATACCACAGTGGATGATTACTGAAGGCAGGAGAAGATTCGGTAACTTGGATAAGGCTCTCTTATTTTACCTGATGATTCCCAATATCTATGCTGACTTTCAAGCTATAATCATGGTCTCAGCACCAGTTGTTCCTACAGCACTATTACACTCCAAACATGTATCTTCTGCTCTGTCCCCACCCCATGCCCCTGAAAACCAGTCAGAGCAAAATCATAGGCTATAACACTCAGAATGGACCTCTTGGTACCTCTCTTAATGAATGCAGTACTTATCTAAAGGTCTGTCAAGTTCCACCCAAAACACAAACTGTCACAGAGACAGATTTAAAAACATTACCACCTCCAAACAGTTGACAAGGTTAAAACACCCTGACAATTAATCACCACCAGTCTGATGTTACTTTAAAAAAACCAAACCCATAATAAATGGCATTAGGCTATATTTGCATTAGCAATTTGGCACAACTGGAGCAGATCAAAACACAGCTGCTGCTGAGATCTTTACACCTACACTATATGAAACCCAGGAGTTTTAAATTTTTTTTGCAAGGCCATATTTACTCAAACTTCCTGAAACAGACCCTACCACAAGGGGTTCAAAGCTGCCAAAAAATGACCGAATAACTGATCAAATCTCTATGACCGTAGTATGGACTACAGTACATTTGGTGCATGCAAGGAGTGGAATGATTTAGTTTCTTTTGGAAGCAGCCTGGTTAGCACATACAAAAAGCACTCTGGAAAACAAAACAAAAAAAAAATGGGCACAATAAACAGGGACAATGAGGTGATTTGCTTCAAGACTGAACTCTCCTCCAAATAAGACTCTAACATAAATAGCCTTACACTCTTTGAAAGGTCAAGCACTTCTCTCCCTCACCACCACTTTCCATCCCTGACAAGTCTTCTGTTTTCCTCTCTCAAAATGCATGAAGATGTTCTTGGAGTGTCTTATCCTAGGTGCATGGAGCAAGGTTTTCTTCCATCAATTTCAGAAACACAATATTACCTTAGAAAACACAGCTATACAAAGTAACCATCCTTTCCTCTTTTGTCTTCCAACAGCAAACGGTTTAATTAAGAAGCCTCCTCTTACTGGAAGTTTTCTTAAAACTATTGTCTCATACGTAAGTTTAATATCAGAACACTGAAATAAAAATATATGCCCATCTGTTAAGCACCACTACGGCATTATTTGTTTTAAGTATGGCTTGAAAATGGAAACACTGTTTTGGAAATAAGATTTTGAATTTGGAGACAGAGTAAGATCAGAAAGTGCGTCAGTTCGTATGAGAACTATAAGAAATTGACACAGAAGCTAAAGTGCTGGTTTTGGGGAAAGTACTGCTTTGAATAATCCTATTCCCAATTCCAAGGTGAAGGTGAAAGAAAGGACATTTTACAAAAACGTGCAAGAAATTATTCAAGGTAATTTATAAGTCTGGTAAACCCTCAGGTAGAAGACTACATAAAAATAAGGTGGCACTAAATTCCCTCTGTGTTAACAGAGTACCTGTTACGCTACCTCAGTTCTGGGAGTGCAATCAGTGACCCTTGAGCTCTGGACATGACTATCAGTCTCAGCTTCATCTTGAAACTAAGATGCACGCCAGAAAGAACAGCTATCATACACTGCATTGTACTTTAAAAAATTATGGAAGTTCCTAAGACTGTTTCATTTTTTTCTTCTTCTCTTTTTCTTCCCTGCTTTTTAGTATATTCCTTTTCAGTTTTCTAAAATCCATTTCCTTGATGCCTGCAGAGAGACCATGTTTCATCAGGCAAGATTTACAGTACTTAACATTCAACTATAGCATACAAGTCATTATCTAGTTCCTCTGTCCTCAGCTCAAATGTACAAGTGCAATTGCTGTCTCTTACAATTTCCAAACAAAGAAACAGAAATATCCAAATGACTTCAATGTAAATTTGATGACATGCAGCACTGTAGATGCATCTAAGCAAAGGCATGTTTTGCTACAGTTTTTGCATTTGCTGAGCTAATCTTTCTGTGCAACTCCTAATAAGACAAGCATTCATTACCAATACAGCAGAAAGCGCTTGGGGCCTTGCAACAGTTGTTACAAAGATTCCAGTAATGAATTTACTAAAGACACCAGTTTGCTCTCATTGTGAAACTGGCATCACATGGGACCAGCTCCGATTGATTTGAAGTAGTTCTCCATTAATATGCCATGGTGATTTGCAACGATCCAATTATTTCTATATACACTCCTAGAGATCTGCAAGGCTCCATGTGGAAACCCATTATTTCCTATTATGTACTCTGTTGTTTGAAGCACCAAATACAGGATGCCAGTTTTACTTGTACATTTCTAAATATCCATCTGTCCCAATCCTTTTCTATTTTTTTTTAATTTTACAGAAGTCCATCAGCCCTGCAGAATAACTCAAGGTTGCTTTACAAACCTCAGAAACTACGATATGCACAGAAGTGTCTTTAAATGCTCCATCCCACAGAAAACCATTTCAATAACACCTACAGGAAATCAAGAGTTGAAGCAAAAGCACCATATTTCACAGACACTACGGGGTCTCATATGACACTCCTGTTTAAATGCAGGAGGGCTTCACAGGCCTCCATCACCACATGAGTTTTTATGCTGAAGTTTGAGGCCTATTGCTAATCACTCCTACTTACCAGAATGACCTGATTTCATGTGCATGCACTTGCACACCTGGCCCAGAAAAGAGATCTCCATGGAGTCTCTTTTGCCCTTCAAACACCCCCTTCCAGAACAGGTACAGAACAGATGTTTATGCACACTGATTTCTAGGATACACTTCTGACTGGCCTATTACTTGCTACGGACCATATAACTGTATTTATATTAACAGTGTGTAATGACAGCAGAGAAATAAGCCTATCATTTACAAATTCATCAGCACGTAGTGAAAAAAACCACAGCTCTCAACTCATTTCCATCTTTTCTTTGCTTTTCTCCCTGCCTCATTATATATATATCATGTGTGATCTCTCTCTCTCTCCAGCTGACTTCACTAACAAAGAATAATTAAATGGTAATCTATGAGTATTCTTGTAACAAGTGTGGGTAGCTATTGCTGCAGCCCAACCCAACCACTAAACACCGCACTCAAGGGAACAAAAAGAGAGGAAAATACACCATTATTTTTACAGATACTGAGAGCAGACCTTTTTGAATTTCACAATGTATACACAATGGCCATCTTTTACAAATGATATTTCCGTTTATATCTTAATTTTAAGTGTTACCTAAATATTTTACTTTCAATTCAGCTTCTTATTTAAATGATTTGCCATATGAGCCTATGTTGCAACTAGGTACAAGATTCCAACAATTCTAGCTGCTTATTAACAAAATCATACAATCATTTAGTTGGAAAAGGCCTTTAAGATCGTCAAGTCAAACCATTAACCCAGCACTGCCAAGTTCACCATTAAACCACGTCCCTAAATGCCACATATAAACACCTTTAAAATACCTCCAGGGATAGCGATTCAGCCACATAAGGCTACATCTCAGCTAGCAAACAATACGCAAACACGAAAAATTTAAGGAAGTTAGTAAAATTCACCTTCATGACCACAAAAAAAATCATCATTGCAACTACCTAACTCATTGCAACTAAATTCAAAAGGCTGGTTGATCTTAAACCAAGGGCTTAGAACTCCAGAACATGAACTTTGACAATCAAGGACAGCTACAGATCCAGAAGGCAGCATTTAGGCACAACCTTAAAGACCACCTTTCAGGTTTAGAAATCTTCCATTTCAGTCCTCAGTAAGACAGAAAAAGACAGAAACCCCTCTTAGAAAAGATACAATCCCAATGAATGAAAGGAAGCCAACAAGCTGCATTTCTGTACCATCTCTCACCCTGAGTTTTCTATTGCTGCTGCAATGTAGCAATAGAAAACTATCAGGAATATCCTGTGTACTGCATGTCCAAAAGGGGTAAGAGGTAGTCTGTATTTTATACACAAATCACATAAATCTTTGCCAAAGAAAGCACATTATTAAATATAGCACTTTTCTGATGGCTGTTTTAAATCTTTCAACTTATTTGCTCAACATCATGCTTTTGCAGGTTAACAGAAATGGATATGTTACTGAAAAAGGCAAAACCATACATATCTAAGTTGACTGACGGATAAGAACACATTTTTAATTTCCTTAAATAGATTAAACATCTAGAAACAGACTACTTCTTTCTAAAATGCTTCTTTTGCAATACAAATTAGAACACTCTCGCTGCCTCTGTCATACCACGAACTTCAGTTCTATAGCTAGATGCATTTCCATAGGAGAAAGTGTTACATGGTATAAACTGCCACAGTGAAAAACGAACCGATTTACATTATTTAAATGTATAATGGTATGTTCTTTGTAGATACTCTGAAATTTACTAAGTTAGATAAAACAAATCACCAGAAGATTAAGTTCTAGAACACAGTATTCTTTCTCTATTTTATTCAGACACCCATTTTTAAAGGATGTTTACTCACTATTGCATTCTAGGGCTTTGTTTAAATTCACTGAACAAAGATTTCTACTTCTCTTCAGAGAAGAGATTTTGGGAAAAAGTTCCACTCTACTTTTACCAAACCCTCTTTTAAGAAACAAACAAATAAAAAAGTGTGAAAAAGTCAGGACTGCAGCCTACACACATGTATGTGTCATGTTATTTAGGAAGCATTTATTTTTTAACTGTTGGATGTAGTGAGACTTATCACCTCAGACAAAGAACCACGACGGCACAGTTGTAGAGATGCTCAACCAGGACTGGTCTACATCAGCCTGTATCTGCCCACACTTGCTTGCAGACATTGTCATCTGCTCACTCACAAAAGGTGTGCTGCACAGCAAAAAACTGGGCCAGTTTTGGAATTCAATAAAAATGCCTTCATCTGTGATTCTGAAGAGTTAAAAAATTGCACTATTGTCACAGGACAAAGCTCCATCAGGGTCTCAAGACTCTGATTCATTCAGTAAAGACAGAATTCTGAAGGTGAGATGCAAGAAGTTGAATTTTAGCTGCTTTGAGTTACTGTGTTCCACTACTAATACACCTTCAGCAAAGACTGAATGGTATAATGGAAACAGATAAACAGTAATTTCAATTCCCACATACTTCACATATTGCAAGTAACCTGGCTATGTAAGTGAAAACAGATGAACAATAACATGTGACAAGAAAAGCTACCAATGTTTTAGATTCTGTAATAAAACATTTATGTTCTATTTCTAAAGCACATCCTTTGAACAGTGAAAGACCATCTTACTGTGCTATATTTAACTGGGAACCTAAATAAAAAGCACTGAGTTTAGAATCTCACAGAAAGACAATATAAAACTGTCAACACGCCACAACACCAGAAAAGAACATCACAGAACTTTAAGTCACGAAGTTGGATCTTAAATTTCTTCATAAATTATCTACAGAAGACACGAAGGACACAACAAGTGTGTCCTCTACATTCAAGGCTTAAGCTTTTTACCTTGGAGAGACGTTTTCCCAGTAACTTTTATGCTTATCTGAACACTACTAGCTCACCTGGGCAGCTTCAGAGCTTCCAGGGGTGTGAGTGTGGAAAGGGGGAGCACAGCAAACAATCAAGGCTTCCCCAGACAGCAGCTCTACGAATGAATGTCCAGAGATGTGTCTGTCTAGCTCATAAAACCAGAGAAGAGAGCAACCATGTGCAATGCATGAAGGCTAAAAAGCACAGGGGCAAGGTACAGTGTGAGCTGCTCCTTTTGACTTGTTCCCTAGGCTTCTCTCTCACTCACACTTGAAAAGGAAACAGAAATAAATAAAATTAATGAAAACAACTAAGCTTCTATTTGACTAAGTGATGGGTAATTTCCCACAGCTATGAGTGCTCACCTTCCTCTAACTGGAAAATCAGCAAGTTTTCCCTAATCCAGTACTGCTAAAAGCTACTTTTAACCCCTTCATACACACTTCAATTCACTTTGTAGGAAGCATCCGACACAAAATTAAAATACTGACACCTATCAAGACTCCCCAGTCAACCAAGCTTCCATTTATTATAAGCAGATCTGATTTTAAAAAATTAATAATTCCCACAAGGAGAAAAAAAACCCAAAACCCCAAACATTTCAGCATTTCCCTAGGCACACTGTTCTATGCTAAAGCTCCAAAAGTATGCTAAGCATTAAAAAGGCAGTAATAAAATCATCTTTGTTTCTGGTTCCTTGATAGCCATTACAAAAAATTATGTTGTCAAAAAAGATTACATTTCAAGGGGGAAACTGGAAGTTTCACATTCATAAATTAAGCAGAGATAGCATCAGAACATCTGAAATAAATCAAGCCTGGCTTTCATTTTCCTATTCTGTGATTATTTTCATTAAAATAACTGAAGGATTACACAGGACAAACACTGAAATTGATTACACAATTTGCTGTCAAATCAA
Organism: Corapipo altera; assembly: GCF_003945725.1. NCBI lineage: Eukaryota > Metazoa > Chordata > Aves > Passeriformes > Pipridae > Corapipo > Corapipo altera. Next base: position 14,165,562 of record NW_020884879.1, read on the forward strand.
TATAAACAAAAAAACCTCCAAAAGCATACACAAACCCAAACCATCAGAGGAGTTACAGTTTCTGCTACAAAGTTCTTTCTAGAGAAAATTCATCTGGAGATTCATTTGTACTAAACACTTATTTCAGAACTTGTTTACCCACCATACTCAAAAATGCTTTTAGCCTTCTATGTGTTTTTCCAGGAACTAATTAAAACCTACACCCATTAAGGGTAAACTGACCAATTTCTACTGAACTGGTTAAGCAGACCAATTTCAGCTCAACTCCTTAAACTTGGAGAGGCTCTAATGAGAGAGGAAGCTGGAAACCCATCTTCCAAATGCCAGAGCTCAACACACCTGCCACTTCAAGACTTTCCCTCACTTTCCAGACTGTAATATATTATGACAGCTTCCCACCTTTTATTTTATTAAGCTACCAATATAACCCTGTTTTACATACCTCTAAATTCTCATTCTCTGACCTGCAGCAGCAGATGCAAATTTCTTAGAGTGAATGCTTTAAAAGCTTGCTAATGAAGTTTAATAAAGGTATTTTCATGCAAAACTTGTGTTTTGTAGACATTTACCCAGTTGCAAAACACATAGTTATTGCCTTTCATTAATATCCTGTCAGCATGCGGCTGTCAGCAATCCATACCTCCAAACACTCTTCATCAAAAAACAAACCTACTTATTTCAGCATCTCACCCACTATAGATAAAGCTGACCCTGAAACAGAGAGAGCTTTTCAGTAGTGTTGTGCCTTATGTCTGCAGGTGTTGAACTGAAAAGGACTACTGTATTTGAGAGTGAATTACACTGAAAAGGCTCAGCCTTCAATTACAGAGATGTCAGTGTAAGATATATTTTCCTGGATACAAAGAAAGAGGATTTGTTTTTATTTGGTTTGGTTGGGGTTTTTTTTCTAATACATCAGTACTGAGAAAGAGATAGCTGACAAAGGAACAGAATAATTACAAGTTCAAAACTAATATAAAAAATTTTGCAGGCAAAAAAATCCCATATGATTGCAATCTCCCGTTAGGGGTAGGCATGGAAGGAAGTATGGGAACAGGCATATAGAGTTCTATTAATAGATTAATACATTTTTTTATATACTTCACAGCTGACACATTGACATAGAAAAAGGTGAAAAGTTAGACGAAAAAAATCTAGGGACTTCTTCAACTGCAACTAATATCCTTCTACAGTCTTCTCAAAAGTACAATATCCTTGTACAGACTTCTGATTATTCACCTGAGTGTGAACTTCATCACAGCTACAGCATTCCAAGATCTCCTGCAATTAAAAACTACTTCCAAGTAATTTTCTTACATGGATTTCACAGCAGTATACCTCCAAACTTAATATGCCATTTTTGAAGGTAACAAGATGCTACTTTCAATGTCAAGTCTTTAACATTAAACAGAATTTGAATTAAGAATGTAGCATAGGGAAAAAAATGTTATTTCAATAGGATTTGAAAGATTTACATCCATAAAAGTATGTTCCATTTCCATTTCACTTAATTATCCTGCAGGGATGCTGAAAAAAAGCCATACAATTATTATATTGTTTCTTAAAGAAGCAAGAATTGTAGCAGCTACCAACAAGAATGTTTATCTCTGAAGCTCCTTGCCACCCACTAGACACCTGTCAGCCTTGGCACTGGCCTTTATGTGCCCATGTAAAGAAGATTTTGCATGGCATAGCCCTCTCTTGACCAAATTAGGCTAACCTCATCTGCATTGACATCAGTGCCTACAATTTTGGAATCTCATCGACAGAAATAGCTTTATCACAGGGCCCAGCATACAAATTAAGCATCTGTATAGGGCATGTTGAACTTGTGGAAGTGATAAAAAGCTGTAGTGGAAAAATCTTAGCATATACTTTGAAGCTGTATCTAATTAAGGCAACAGTTAGCTACTTGGGGTGAATTTATTACTTTGAAATCCTGGTGTTGGTCTGCTTGCTGTATTCTCTGTTTGCACACAGGCTGGTGTTAAAATCTTTCATTTTAACCTAGAACCTTGTACAGTAGTTCAGTATGTATTTCAGGTATATAGAAATTGCACATATTTTCGTTACCACACCCCAGTCTTGTTTTCAAATTTGGCATCACTAATCATCCAGTTGTTCTGCAAGAACCCATTTCAGCTTGCTACAGGATTATCTCCAGTACAAATTTTGTGCTGTCTGCACGACAAACTAAAAATACCAAGTCACAATTATTTTCATTAATGTTATATGACTTAGGCACTACAAGGGGAAATCTGGTGTATTGGATCATAATTTCCTTATGAATGTAGTGAACTAATTTTATAGAGGCACTTTTGGAACAAAGGAGAATGACAAAACAGTTGAGCCTAGGCAACAATAGGCAACCTCTGAAACACATTTGGAAGATGATGGAAGAGAAAGAGAAGAGTAACTTGTACTATTGTAGCATAATTCCAGGCTTCTCATCATTACGTCAGGGAGTTCACAGATCAAAAGGTGTACAGCACCACTCGCCCCATTCTCCAGGTAAAAGGAGGATCTGCTGTCAGTTACTTCTCCAAGTATGATGGAAGACAGACATGAGCCTTAATATAATTAAAGCCTTTCTCATTTTATGGAAATACAGAAAAAAAGAACAGTAGAAAACGTTAAAAACGTTCTTTGCTTTACATGAATATGGATGTCACTGCTCCCGACAGGAACAGTACTGAAGTGCAAAGACTATTCCCAAAGATGTAGCTAAGAAAATATAGAAGGAAATGCAACCCAGCCTGTAGTTCAAGATCCCTGGTCTTTTGGCTCCCATCTGGAGCCAGCCTGTGACATACACAGCAGAACCTTGTTTCCCATGCTGTAAAACACCCTACCTCCACCAAAATTGCCCCAACTCCTTCCTTATTGCTTCCTACACAAAATTATGAACTGTCCTCTTGCCTTTACCCAAAATTTTGCACATGCAATCAAATAACTCACTCATTCTACTGTCCCTTCTTTTGCATCATATTCCACCAAATAAGAGTGTAGGAGAACAGGAAAAGAAGGGTAGCACATACTGTCCCATCAGCCTGGTCAAAGTCCTACTCCGTATCATGAAATAGAACTTATTGAAATCACCTTGGTCTTTCATTTTCTTTGCAAACTGTTAAGAGTTTTCAAATCCTCAACATAATCAATTCATTTTCAACACTGAACTTTTTATTCTGCTTTGCGATACACAAGTATTTCTATTAAGTACTTTTTATTTATTTCAAGAAAGTTTCATATGCGTCCTTCCAAACAAGCAACATAAACATTTTGGAAAATATCCTGCACTGAGAGGCATAAATGGCAATAAATCATTAAACAAACTAGTCAGTTTATTATAATTCACTCTTATAACATCCTTAATTTTAACCTCGCCCTCAAAAATATCTTTCAAAAAAAAAGGAATACTAGTGCATTTTAACTGAATTCTCCTACAGCATATACTCTGTTTTTTAACAAACCAAGAGCAAGATTCCTTTCTGTTTTCCCACAGCATTCCCAAGTCAATTTATACACATAGGTTGCTGCTCCATGTCATAATTCTTTACTTAAAAAGTGAAAAGTCTGAAATGGCGATAGGCTTCACACACTGCAAAGGGCTCAAACTCCGATGGCAGAACTAATTTTCTCTAAAGCATTTATCAAAACTATCAGAGCACTTCACAAGTTGCTGCCCAGAGAAGTTGCAGATGCCTGGAACTGTTCAAGACCAGGTTGGATAGGGCTTTGAGCAACCTGGTCTAGTGACCCTGCCCATGGCAGCGGGTTTGGAACGAGATGATCTTTAAGGTCCTCCTATCCCAAACTATTCTATGATTCTATGACAAGAATTCATCCTCAAACCCCAGCCCAGAACCAAGATCAGAGCCCAAACATCAGTCCTTCTGGGCACCCAGTTTAAGACTGCTAGAATTGTATTCTTCCATTCTTTTAATCACATATGGCCCTCACATAAGCACAGTTCCCTGGCCTAAGCACCTTCCTCTTTTGGGAGTGGGTGGAGGAGAGGAAGAGGACAGGAAAGGCAAATCAGGCTGCAAGATCTCACATCAAAAACTTAACAAATGAGAAGCACCCAATCATGATCTAGGAAAAGCTTGATTTACACGTCTGCACTAATAAGCAATCACAAGATGGAAGCATGAGAAATATCTTTTTCTCCAGAGTGGCATTTAACTGCCTTTATTAAATACACACAATCCTCCATTCTTCTTAGACAAAACACACAAGGAATGGCTAAAATGCTTCTCATAACAAAAGCAAGTACATTTTGTGCAATAAAAGAGGCAGAGATTTCCTGGAAAACATTAACAAAATCAAAACCCCACAGTGCATTGATGTAAGGATGTTAACATGGATTGCACAGGCAATCCAAACGTGTATTTCCCAAATATTGTACTTGTCTTTAGCGTTACATCCATAAGGGAAGAACACTTCAGTCACAGTTTTTTTGTTTTCTTTCAATTGAAAAAAAAAAACAAAAAAACAAAAAGAACCAGAAAACAACAAATCAACAACCAAACTATGAAACTCTATAGGTCAGAACATACTCTACCCCCATAATTTACCAGAGAAGTTACAAACTCTATCTTCGTTTCAGAGACAACTTTTGCTGTTTTAAGATATAAACTACATACATAACTCATAATTTCTAATAACAGAAAACAAAAACCTATTTCAAAAATGAACACACTGAAAGTGTATCTCGAGCAATAGACCACTAATTCTTTTATATAGAGATAAATACACTCAGTATATAAGCTATATGTAGAAAAAATTGCACAAATTTAAAGCAATCATTCTCAACCAGCGAGTGCCAACTTTTTACAGAAAGTAGTACAACGCAAAAAAAAAAAAAAAACTAAAGTAGTTTTGTATACCCACTCATTTTTATCTTTCTAGACCTGAGATACTTATACTATTCCCTGAACAACTGAACTTTCTACACTGGACTGGCTGCTTTAATTACCTACAAACCCAAAAGTTCAATAAAAAATCTTTAAAACTTGTGGGTTTAAAAGTTGTCTGAAGTTGTTTCCTCCAGGCACACAATGCCTACTAGGGCTGTAAGTGGTGTAGTAATCAGGGCTAGGCGTGGACAGGGCGTTAGCCATAAAGCAATCCGTCCTTAGAGATGAGAATAAGTTTTCAGTTCACGCCAAAATGCCTTTGACCCTGAAAATTTAACACTGTACAAAGCTTTGAACAGGTTAGCCACAAGAGCACTGCAGCGCGTTTGAGCCTCCTCCTTTACAATAATTACAATAAGACTAAACATTGCTTAATTAAGTTTCCTTGTTTAATAAAAATAATTACCTGATGTTTTAAAAAGCCACAGGTATAGGGCAGTTTATCTGAAACGCTGATGCCTCTTGTCATCAGGTTACAGCTTGTATTTGGTGGCACAAGACTAATATAAGTCCTTTGAGACCACCTTGAGCAAAAAGATTGCAATGCTGCCTGTTACAGTGTGTGTGCCCAGGGTACAACACCCAGCTGACTCGGAACTCAATCTAAGTACACTGAAAGATCTTTTTAGTCCCTAATTTTGCAAAATAGGTTTCAGTATAAAAGTCAACATCCAAGAAGTAGAGGAAAGTGACCAATAAGCTGAACTCCTTTCCTGGCTCCAGTCTCCCCCATACCACGGACGTGGTACAGGAGGCTCGCTGTCCTTCAGCTGTACACCTTTCAACCTTCCACTGAAGCATGGCTTGTCCTAAGGCAATATCTTCCTGAATCCAGACATGCTGTGAAGGAGTTGGATAAGCTCATACAAATGCAAGGTTCCTGAAGAGAGGAACTGGAGTAAAAAAAATTATTTTTTGCAAGTAAGTATCTATTATCATATGTTGGAACAGACCACAGAAACAGTTTTGATATCAAAATTATAACTTCTTCAAGGCTTAGGAAGGCAAGTCTATTATTGTAATACTGAAAAATATAGTTTGTTTAAAAAAACAGCATATATCTATGAAATGCAGAGGATAAATTTCAATTTTTATCAAGCAGTATGTTTTCATGTTAATGCTTTCCCCTTGTTTTTGTAGAAAAAAAATGTAGACAACTAGAAACTAAATAATTACTTTGAAACCAAAGTTATGAAGGTCACAACAATATCCCCCACAAAACCTGCTGAAGGGACAATAAGCTTCTTTCCAATGACAGATGAAATTAGCTGGATATTCTCATATTTTCATGGAAATCATTCCATATAAAATGGAATCTCATATGTGAAATTAAGCAAGTAGTTTAGTACCCCCCAACCTCTTCCGCCCTATAAATTAAATTACATCACAAACCCCTCAAAAGAGAAATTTAGCTTTTATTCTCTAACCAAATATCACAGCATACATGTTTATTTTACTTTCATTTTTCCTAGACATTTTGTACAATAAAACATGTTCTGACAAACTCCCGATGGATTACTTTTCTATTTTATTCCCTGAACAATTATGTATAAATCATGTGGCACAGTTTGAGAGTCTTCCTTTAAAATTGAAAGGATGGTGATTTCCATAACTGCCAGCATTTTTGTTATTTCAAATACAAAGGGTGAACTGTAAGAAACCCAACGAACAACTAAACAGAAAGCCCCCATGCTGCACTGCAGATAAGACTAAAAACAGGTGAGAAAGCTTAACATCAGCATTACTTATAATTTTTGTTTGCTCTTAAGACAGAAAAGAATGGGAGGTGGGGGAGGTCTGAAAAAATCTTTGAGAAAGAAATATAACTTCTGAGGGATTTGGGTAGTCATTTTTTCTCCCACCCCACCCCGTTACATTATCTATTTGACAGAGGTTTGCTTACTCAGTTTCAACTTTATTGGGTTTCACTTCCTAATTTTTTCTTGCAGTAGCAGAAGTACAACCAACCCGCCTATTTCACAAGAATATACATGAGTGCATCTCAGGCCCTAAGATGATGACCTACTCAATGGTGCTACGTAGTTGCTCTTCCCTTTTATCTTGCCTTCGCAGTGAAACCTTAACAAGGTCTGCAAACCGCTCCAGCTCATTAACCAAGAATTTAGAAAACGGGAGGCTGGGAAAGCTCCAGCTTGTAGTGAGGCATAAGAGCCTCTCCTGAAATATGATGAGCAAGCATTTTGCAAAGCCAGAAGAGTAACCCAACTCTGGGAGCTGGGGGAAGTGACTGAATTCATGAACCTATAAATGTAAACAGCATGTGTACCCTAAGGAAGGAGAAGACAACATTCACAGGCTTTTCTTTAGCTGTCACTCATGACAATGAACTAACTGCAGGTAGGAGCTAAGCATCACCACCCCCTGACTCATCCAGAAGAAACCTGGGTTCCATTTCACAGTTCACACAAACAGGGAAACAGAAGAGAGGTCAGGAGTGCTCTTGCCTCCCTCAACAAGCAGACTATTTTTTCACCTCTGATTGCCAGTTTCCATTTTAGCATGCATACGGTGGAGCACACCAGTTCAGGCAAAGTTCTTAAAAAGTAACTATCCAATTTTCCTACATTTATCAATCTAAACTGCCAGATATCTGGAAATCCTTCAGAGAGCAACTCAGTATCATATACAGCACATCAGCACATCCTGGGCACTGAGATAATTTGATACTACAAAGTCTAGAACTGACTCTGAGTTTATGAACATGGGAACTGCCTCCATGTATGTGCTAAATCCGTGCACGTCAGAGCCCACTACATGTGTGCACAAGGGTGCTCCAGTTCCTAACCTCGCTCTCCAGTTGAGAACATTAGGTGACTCATTTCCTTGATATGCACATGCATCATTTCAGTGTCAGTAAGAGACCTTGCCTTTACAAACTGCAGGTGTTGTCAAACTCCATCAGACCAAATCAACATCAGACCAGTGATGTCCCTTCAAGGGAAAACAGTTCTTGGTATATCTGATATCAATCCATGTTCCTGAAAAAATTATGGGGTTAGAGGGACACACGGACAGGTAGTTAGGAGGGAGGTAATTCTGCTTTCTAGAACATTTTTTTGTACCTATGATCAAAACTGATAGGCAAGCTACCAAAAAGCATTCAGCATTAAAGCATCGAAGAATCATCGGATCACGAGAAAAAAAATTAATAACAAAACCCAATGCATAATGTCAAGCATTACACAGATTCATACCTTGAGCTTTCCAAATAGCCAAGAACTGTAATACCTCTAAAACAACACATCAATTGTGTAATTATTACCAGTGAAGTAACAGGCCCATTGTATCCGTTGATGTAAAAGGATAATTCAGTATCTATAAAGACAGTTTAATCTCCAACAAAATTGATAAAACTATCTTCACTGTCTTGATTCAGGTGCTTTTTAAATCTACAAAATCCTTCTCAAGTATGACATCAAATTTTTTTTCACCTTGCACTCATGTCTAGATTTCTGCAGAATATCAACAGCCCGCAACTGAATTAATATGTCAAAATTAATATGTCAAAAGACATCAAGGCTGCCAGATTATGAAGGTGTGTGATGACTTTACATTAAGTTCTTTATTGTGCTGGTAAAAGAACACCGTGTCTGCTGATGGAACTGAAATCATTAATCCACACAAAAGGTTTTTCATTAACTGGTGAGGCTCCTTCCATTCCCCAGACAGCCCTGAAAGAGCAGATCCTCAAACTCTCCTAGAAATCTCCTATCAAGAGATTGATTTCAGGAATAGTATTTTGGTGTGGGTTGGTGCTATCAGAGTAATACACTTGGTTATAATGTAATGGTTAAGATAAAACCCAATTTTAGAAAGCATAAACCATCTGAAAACATTATAATCACCCATCAATTTTATGATGTAACAGCTATTAATGTTTGTAATTTAAAGGTACTAAAATAAGACTTTCACTTTTTTCACCCACAGAAAACACTAATCAAAGTTAATTGTTACAGAAGAACTGAGAATTTTATCTGAAATCTAAAGTTGCTAAAAACATGCAAACTTGCAATAAAAACTGAAAAAAGAGGGGTTGAATTAAAAAAATGTCCTCCACTAATATGAATAAAAAGCTGGGAATAAAAAAAACGTGTATTCCAAGAGCTGCAATTATGATCCTTCACCTATTGTACTTGAATGACAGCAATGGATACAAAAATACTTTTTATTTGCCATGATGCACAAGGTATTTTTTTAAATCCAGTTATTTAAATCATTACTATCTGCAAATATAATGAATGCATCATATTGTATAACAGGCAAAATGGGTAATTTCTAAGAAAATAATTTAATCAGTTTATGTGAACTTGGAAACTCTTGAGACAGTAATAATCACTAAAGCTGCAACTGGAGTTGTTACATTTGTCAGTTCAGATATAACTTCTGGAGCACTGCTCTGTAAACTTTCAATGCACAGTCTGCCTATATTCCAGGCAACCCCAAGACAGCCACTACAACTCATAAAAAGTTATCTCACTTCTCCAAAAAATAAATAACACAGATCCACCAAAAAAACCCAGACTACAAGTTCACTTCAGAAGAAAACATTTTTTTTTTTACTTATCTGCATACCCCGAAACCAGTTTTCTGAAAGAGACCCAGTACTGAAAACATGCCGTAGGCCTCGTCTTCCAGAAGAGACCTTAATCCCCAGCTTCTTCAGTTTTTGTTCTCCTGTCAGTTTCTTACAACCGCACTTTCCTTGCCAAAGTGTGAGGTACCGCAAATTCTTAAGTAACTGACATCATTTCCAAAGACAAATCACCTAGCTGGCTGGACAAAGCTGATTAAAAAGATACAGTACATCCATACCGGCTTCATTTGAACGCGTGGGAGGAACGGACGTTGGTGCCAACACACTTATGTAATGTGGTCCCTGCAGATGTTCAAAGCTTTGAGTTGTCAGCTGGATTTGGAGATACACATCACAAAGCAGACTGGTAATTTAAAGAAGAACCCTCCAGGTGGTGTTGTGTGGATTTTAACATGGTGAAACATCTCGAAAAACATGCTGGGATATCTACCATAGAGAACAGCCAGTTTTAAAAACCTCAATGACACATTCCACCATGGGCTAATTAGAATTAATTCGTGCCCCATGGCCTCAAGAGCTGCTCTTAGAATTATTTATAATTCCTTAATCATCTTTAAGAAGGTACCCTTTTGCCATAATTTGGTCTACAGTTGTAGAACAATTTAAAATTCATAACTCCTAAACTTGTCCATCCACATATAACACTTTCAAATGCCTTTATTTCTTGTTAAGCTGTGTGCCTGTGAGTGTGCCTGACAGAGAGAACAAATGAATGATCCAGTCTGTCCCTTTACCACTTTCAACAGAAACCAGAGGGCTGCACTTGAGCCACCTTTCGTACCCTTACAATGAAACAAAGGACAAGAGCAAAGAATGCACAGTTCTTAAATACCACTATATAGGAAGTCCTATCTCAAATATCTGAAACATCTACCCATGAACATCCCCTTCCCTCCTCAGTATTTTTTCCCTTTTAAATTACAGGCTCAGCTATACCTTTTGCCTCTGTTTCCTACTAGTTTTACACATTCAAACAGTTTTTTTCTCCTTCACACAACTGTTGAAATATTTTACCTCTGTATAACAAAAAGCACAGCTCACACTTCTAAATAACACATATTCGTCTGAAGAACTCTAGTTCAAGTTGCAAAGTTAAAAATAAAACAGCATTCTTAGACAAAAAAGTAGGAGATGCAAACTTTAAGTGCTTCATTTTCTGAGTATGAAGGACCAATTGTTGCAGTTTTCACATAGCGTGATGAAGAGCCAGCATTACCAAGCACAGCCCTTATGCATCTGTCTACTAGCTACCTTCATTCAAACACTGCCCGAGACCTTTAAAAACAAGCAGCTTGGCAGTCCTTTCCTTAGTAGTATGTCTACTAAAAAGTCAAACAGAATAATTTGATACTAAGTACTTAAAATATACTCATGAAGGTGAACACTCACGAAAGATAAATGCAGTTGCTTATCACGCCAACAGCATTTTAATGGCTATGGAATACCAAAAAAACATTTTATTTTAAAGCCCACTAACCAGAGATGCTTTCTGTAGTCTAAAGAGCTAAAAGACATCATGTTTCTCTTTGTAGCAAAAAACATACCCAGTAATCAGAATAACCCACGGTTGCTGCTGGAGGCTTAAATAAGTAGACACAGCATAAATGAGCTATTATCAAAGACATGTCCTTATCTAACAGAGCAATCTTTCACAAATAAGCCTAAACATTAATTTCATTCAGTAAAAAACCAATACACTACAAGAGTACACTGCAGTTAAAAGTGAAAGCAACACCAAGGAATCCAGCACTACTGCCTATTACAGTACCTGCACCAGTAATTCTGTATTACTAGTTCTGGGCGCCAGCTGGCAACATCAGACCCCAAAATATTTATCTTCATTCTCAACCTTTTTCTGGCTCAAACAGCAGCAGACTGACCAGATCCTTTTCCCCTAAGCGTAAGGCACTCTTCCCCTCAAAAGTATAGGAGCAGAACTATCATATTCTATGGTAGACAAAGGACCCTATAGAAGAGTCTGCAAGGCTTGGAAAGAGAATTTATGACGGAGTAAAGATTCCAAAAACAGCTAAGTGAAGGGATACACTTCTGTGTATCTGCATAGCTGAGATGGGAACAGAGATGCTGAAGGAGACAGACACTTCAGCAGCACCCTTCAACCAGATCACACAGGACATGAGAGGTCACTGCTATTAGGGCAGAGATGACAAGTCCCTTATCTCACCTACACTCCTTGCACAATTTTTCAGCACTAGAGGTTTAACAGTATTTTGACTTCTTATTGTGACATTGTTTTTCATAACAGCACTGAGAAAAATTTAAAATGCACATTTCAGGCAAGTAAGTTTAACTCACTAGCACATACACAACCAGTTCAGAATTGCCAGCTGAAAAAATAAGTATTTACATGGCGTAAAACTCACATAACATTTAGATCAGCGCACTATAAAACTAAAGAATATAATCACTTCACTAAATATCTATTTTAACTACAAAGCCATCTGCCTTGAAAACTGCAGATCTCCCATCTTTGCTGAACCCAAACACTACGTTGTTGAATGCACCAATGAATTTTCACTAATATGTTTCTTTCTCCTGAACTACAAAATGTGGAACCATGGACTGATAAAACAGAAAAAAACTGCAGGATACCTGGGATTGAATATAAAAAAAGAAGGTATTGAAAAAGTACTGCAATTATATGACATTAATCCTTTTTTCTGCACATAAGGGAGTTTTGCCAGGTCAGTTTATTCATGGAATGAAACCTGACTTTGAATTATTTCAGTTCATTATGCATCTAATTAAGTAGCTTTCTGGTTAAGTCCTCTGGATATCATTGCCCTGGTGCTTTTACCAGACCCCTACTAATCACTGAACTGAACCACTGAACTGTGCACTAAAGACAATAGCACATTTCACAGTCACATTTTATAAGCTATTTCAGGCCTGTACTCTACTGGTTGACTTGGGTGTTGAGAAGACTCACAGCAGCCAAAGGAAAAGTAAGATTTCAGACAAAAATCCAGAAAGCAGAAACTGTAACCATACTCTCCATCTGAACACTCAGTAGAATGAGGCCCACTTCCAAAACCAGGATTGTCTCTCTTTTTCTGTATCCTTCTTTTTCCAACTCACTTTAACTAACGACTGCCTCAAATGCAGCCCCTTTATCCCAGCTGCATGCAGACAGCAGTCCTCAGTCTACTGGAATCACAGGCAAAGCAGCAGCACAGGGGACCAAACAGGGAGCACAGACAATTATAGCACCTATGAGACAATATCACAGACCTGGTGGACATGAACCAGAAAGACCACTGGAACAGAAGAGTGAGAGCCCTCACGCTGCTCTGACAGTGCTAGAGGCTACTATATCGTTATAACAAGAATGAGGAAACTGATACAGAGGCACTGAAGAAACAATTGAGAAGCAAGCTCAATGCTGGAAATTTTAACTCAGCAACTACTGCCTCACTGGAGGCTTCTCTGTTTTGTGTAGGCGCTGCCATACTCTCTGCAGCACAGTCTTTTTTCACTCCCTGCAGAGAATTAGTGGCACAGCCCATAGCCAGCAGAGAATGTCGCTTCACAAAAAGTAGCGATGAAAGCACACACCACGACTACACGATAGCACATGCACGCCTAGGTGTCCATGGAAGCCTTAAAAGTCCACAGCTTTCTCCTCCAAACAAGAGCCGCTTCCTTCTTTTTCTCAAAGCATAAATTAGTAGAATTCCTAAAAAGCAGAGACCTGCTTAAAAACTTATTGCATATTATTTTAATAAATATTCTATAGTTTTGCAATAGATCCATCTCCTTTATTTACCAAACTTATTTTCACTGGCACTTTCATAGTGAAGTGAAGCACTGGGCCTCATAAAGACACTCAAAACTTTCACAGAATGTTTTGAGAGGCTGCATCTGGGCCTAAGCCACCACGAAGGAACATGAAGAAAGCAATGCCACAAAGCGGGCAGCAGAGGTGAGAAAATGCAACAGATGAAACAGATGGGAATCAATGTGTGCTTTCAACAAAACCATACTGCTTTCACAACAATCTCATGAAACGCAGAGGTAATATTCTGCCATGCTGCTCATCACACAGATTATCTGATCTTCACCTTCTCCCAAGGGAAGCAAACCCCAAAAGGCACTGGTGGCACATCTCTCATACACTGCCTTTTGTCACTCCTTGTTCTTTGTTCTCACAAACATTAGAAAGGAAATTTCGGGTAAGACCTTCACGTAGTGTCTTCTGCAGCACAGATGAAAACCTACTAAGAAAGGACGCCCATACACATCACCTTTTCTATCCTCAAGTTTTACTTCATCTGCAGACCCATCATCCGCTACTGATCAATTCTCTTCTCATACGCCAGCATGTGTGAAATGGAAGCCAATACCTTTATTCCTGCAGCTTTTTCTCTTCTATAATGATCCAGTAAACATACCAGCAATACAGCCTATTTCATCTCCTTGAATGCTGACAATTCCCAGGAATGTTCTCATGGTGCTCCTCTATGCAGACTGCATATGGCATCCTAATTCAAGGCACTATTCCTAAGTCAAGCGTTGGGCTCCATAGAGGCCCCCAATGAACCCACCAACAAATACCTCCAACAGAACTGAATGCATTTCAGGCTGGGATTCAAAATAATTCTGCCAATCAATATAATCAGCATACTGTGTGCTCTACTAAATTCAGCAGAAACGGATGGCTGAACAACTGTGCACACATGTACACGGTCAATCCACGTTTGTTTGACTTGGCAACTCAGTAACACAGAGAATCAGCTATTACCATGCGACTGTCCTTGGCTTAAGACATGCTTCGGGGCAAGCTCTACAAAGTTTGAAGGAGGTATGGTACAAAAAGGAATCCGCAGAAAGGGAAAACAGAAAAAAAAAGCTAGAAAGAACAATCCTTCATCTATCTAGCAAGGGCAAAAGGACTCTAGCCTATAAGTTGGCGGGGCTGATAAGGAGGGCTTTAAACTAGGTTTGAAGGAGGAAAGGGTTGAAACCAGGCTCTCCAGTAAGGAGCCCAAGGGTGGACAGCCCAAGTTAAGAGTCAAATCAGCAGCCCAGCTGAAGTGCATGTACACCAACGCGCACAGTATGGGTAACAAACAAGAGGAGCTGGAAGCCATCGAGCAGCAGGAAAGCTGTAATGTAGTCACCATCACAGAAACGTGGTGGGATGACTCGCATGACGAGTGCTACCATGGGTGGCTACAGGCTCTTCAGAAGGGACAGGCAGGGTAAGAGAGGTGGAGGGGTGGCTCTATATGTTAGAGAGTCTCTTGACTCTGTAGAACTTGAAGTCAGTAACAATAAGGTTGAGTGCCTGTGGATCAGAATCAGGGAGAAGGCCAACAAGGCTGATATCCTGGTGGCAGTCTGCTACAGACCACCCAACCAGGATGATGAGGGTGATCAATTATTCTACAAGCAGCTGGTGGATCTCTCAAAATCGCCAGCCCTTGTTCTCATGGGTGACTTTAACCTGCTGGATGTCTGCTGGGAACTCCACACGGCAGAGAAGAGGCAGTCTAGGAGATTCCTAGAGTGTATAGAGGATAATTTTCTGCTCCAGCTGGTAAATGAGCCTACTGGGGTGGGGCCCCACTAGACCTGCTGTTCACAGACAGAGAGGGGCTGGTGGGAGATGTGGTGGTCGGTGGACGTCTGGGACACAGTGACTATGAAATAATAGAGTTTTCAATACTCAGGGATGCAAAGAGGGCCATCAATAAAACCTCTATGTTGGACTTCTGGAGGGCAGATTTCGGCCTATTCAGAAGACTAGTTCAGAGTGTACCCTGGGAAACAACCCTTGAAAACAAAGGGGTCCAGGAGGGATGGACATGCTTCAAGAAGCAAGTTTTAAAAGCACAGGAGCAGGCTGTCCCAGTGTGCCAAAAGGCGAGCTGGCGGGGAAGATGACTGGTCTGGCTGAACAGGGAGATTTTGAAAGAAATTAGGGTAAAGAAGAGAGCTTACTGATTATGGAAGAAAGGGCTGACTACTCAGGAAGAATTTAGGAATACAGTTAGGTCATATAGAAAGAAAATTAGAGAGACAAAGGCACAACTTGAACTGAATCTCACCACCTCTGTGAAGGATAACAAAAAGTCCTTCTACAGATACATCAGTAGCAAAAGGAGGGGCAAGGAAAACCTCCATTCTTTACTGGACACAGGTGGGAATATAGTTATCAAAGATGAGGAAAAGGCTGAAGTATTTAACACCTTCTTTGTCTCAGTCTTCAACAGTAAGACAGGTTGTCCTGAGGACAGCTGGCTTCTGGAGCTTGTAGAAAGAGATAAGAATCTGAACAGCCCCCTGTAATCCAGAAGGAAACAGTTAGGGACCTACTGAGCTGCTTGGATCCCCACAAGTCTATGGGACTAGATGGAATCCACCCAAGGGTGATGAAGGAGCTGGTGGAAGAGCTCACCAAGCCTCTCTCCATCATCTACTGACAGTCCTGGATAACTGGGGAGGTCCCAGATGACTGGAATTTGGCAAATGTCACACCCATCCACAAAAAGGGCAGTAAAAAGGACCCAGGAAACTACAGGCCCGTCAGCCTGACCTCAGTGCCTGGCAAGGTTATGGAGCAGATCACCCCAGGTGCAATCACACAACACCTACAGGATGGACAAGGGATCAGATTCAGCCAGCACAGGTTTAGGAGGGGCAGGTCCTGTCTGACCAACCTGATCTCCTTTTAGGATCAGATGACGCGCCTGGTGGATGAGGAGAAGGCTGTGGATGTGTCTATCTGGACTTCAGCAAAGCCTTTGACACCATCTCCCATAGCATACTCCTGGAAAAGCTGGCAGCCCATGGCTTGGACAGGGGCACTCTGTGCTGGGTTAGGAACTGCCTGGAGGGCCGGGCCCAGAGAGTGCTGGTGAACGGTGCTCAGTCCAGTTGGCAGCCGGTCACTAGTGGTGTCCCCCAGGGATCAGTGTTGGGTCCAGTTCTGTTTAGTATCTTTACTGATGATTTAGATGAGGGGATTGAGTCCATCATCAGCAAATTTGCAGATGACACTAAGCTGGGGGGGAGTGTCGATCAGGTGGAAGGCAGGAGGGCTCTGCAGAGGGACCTGGACAGGTCGGAGAGTTGGGCTGATTCCAACGGGATGAGGTTCAACAAGGCCAAGTGCCAGGTCCTGCACTTTGGCCACAACAACCCCCTGCAGTGTTACAGGCTGGGCACAGAGTGGCTGGAGAGCAGTCAGACAGAGAGGGACCTGGGAGTTTGGATTGACAAGATGCTGAACACGAGCCAGCAGTGTGCCCAGGTGGCCAAGAAGGCCAATGGCATCCTGGCCTGGATCAGGAACAGGTCCAAGGAAGTGATTCTTCCCCTGTACTCAGAGCTGGTGAGGCCACACCTGGAGTGCTGTGTCCAGTTCTGGGCCCCTCAGGTCAGGAAGGATATTGAGGTCCTGGAGCAGGTCCAGAGGAGAGCAACGAGGCTGGTGAAGGGGCTCAAGCACAAGTCCTGTGAGGAGAGGCTGAGGGAGCTGGGGCTGTTCAGCCTGGAGAAGAGGAGGCTCGGGGGAGACCTCATCACTCTCTACAACTACCTGAAAGGAGGTTGTAGCCAGGTGGGGGTTGGTCTCTTTTCCCAGGCAACTCTCAGCAAGACAAGAGGGCATGGTCTCAAGTTGTACCAGGAGAGGTTTAGGTTGGATATTAGGAAGAATTTCTTTACAGATAGGGTAATCAACCATTGGAATGGGCTGCCCAGGGAAGTGGTGGATTCTCCGTCCCTGGAGGTTTTTAAGATGAGACTGGATGTGGCACTTAGTGCCATGGTGTAGTAACCGCAGCAGTAGTGGATCAAGGGTTGGACTTGATCTCAGAGGTCCCTTCCAACCCAGCTGATTCTATGATTCTATGACAGTTATCTGACATCATCCTGAAGCACTTACAACTCTAAAACGAATGTGTCTTTATCTATTGTTCATTCTGACCAAAAGCTTCTAAAAACTTATGGTAAATGATAAAGTTGACCTAATAAGTACAATCTAATAAGCACAAACTTCTTGCTTAAAAAGATCAAGTGAAAGCAACAAATATTCCCAAAATTGTTATATTTAGGATATTTTTTTTTCCTGTGATTTGATGGACACAGGGCAACATGGTAGCAAATGGTACAATAAATATAAATTTTTTCTCCTTTCGGAATCTATGCAGCACCCAGCATATCCTTATTCAGTTACCATCTTTTCATATATATATCTATATATTTATTTTCATATGTGTGTGTATATATATATACATATACACTCACTCCCACATAAAAACACACACTAGCAAGCCTTTTAGGTATGTTAAACAATTCTCAAAGACAAATGACAGGACTGATCCTTATGTTCTCACACATTTCATTTATAAACTGTAACAAACATAGCTACATTTCATTAAAAAAATGCATAATGTTTTCAGTTTTACATGAAAATAACCTTTCATTTGAACGTTATTTCTAAATGTACTACTCATATAGATGAGAAACAAAAGACTTCATATTTTGAAGTCTGTTAACCCAAATTTGGAAAATGGATGTTCTACAGTTAAAAAATTAGAAGAAATATAGATTCTTTTGACTTAATGCACTTCATCAAGCATTTGTTCAAAAGTTAACAACAGTCCTTTTAAAGTGTTCTTTCTACTGAGTCACATCTATACAATATCTGAAATACACTGAACCATGGATTCATCTAATAGAGATGAAATTACAGATTTTGAAGCTCTGTGAAGAAAAAGAATATATAAAAGATATGGGTGCACAATGCTTCTTTGGGAGTACTAAAAATCTGATACAGTGCATTAGTTAATTCGAATAACACCAGGGAATTATTCAGCCTCCTCCTGTTTGAGAAGAAAGTGAAATAATTCAACACAGTTGTCAGCGTTCTGGACATTCCTCCAACTGCAACGGAAACAACTTGAGTCAGTGTTGCCACACACTGTGCGGCCCCTGCCTGCACATTCCTGTTCCTTCCCTTGCACCAACACTCCTCAGATCCTGCAAGAAAGCCAAGGAGAGAGACAAAGCAGCAGAAAATTACTGCTACAAAAATTAAAGGGCTTTCTGCTACTCCAGCTCGGTAAACCAGCTTTCTGCAGGGTCAGAGGAGTGCAAATGTCAGCACTAGAGGAGTAAAGATTTACAGCTAAAAGCAATTACTGCACAAGCCATACTGCTTACGCTACACCAAAAGCACTTTGCAACTATGACTGCAGACATTAAATAAAACTCTTACCTGAAAAAGAATTTCCATTTAAAATAGGAATAGTAATAAAAACTGTGGCTCCTGTCAACAGTAATCATCAACATCCAAGCAACAAGCACAGCATTACAAAGTGTCAAACAAGGTAGAATTAAAAAAACTAACCTCCTATTTTTCATGACACATTAAATACAAAAACCACTGTACTTAACTTTAACAATCTTAATTTGAGGTGTGTCAGAAACAAAAAACTTCTGTAACATGTTTTATTACACTAAGAAACAAACTCAAGATGTATTCTTTAGCTTATCGACCTTCATCTCCTCCTACCCTAATCAGACTCTCTCAATGTTTACCATAAGAAAAAAAAATCTGATCTCCTGGCTCGCAAATGGCTTTCAATACAATCAGATGTTTCAGCATATAGCTCTTCCTACACTGTGTTCTCATAAAATACAACAATATTAAGAAGAAAAAAAAACTTCATTAGTCATAATAGTCTTATTTATTCAGGCAATCATGAATAATAACTTCTTATCTAATGCTCTCAAATCATCTTTCCTACAAATCTCACGAAAATAGATTAGCCTTGTAGTGCACAGTTGATTATTTCATTTACAATCTATTGTATCAAAACGTGACAGGTGGAGAATTTTAAGCAAGGGCCTTTTATTAAGACAAAAAAACATCCCTTCAGACCTCATCCTAAGCTGGAAGGGCAAGGCCAATAATATAGTGCCATAGTATCACACAAAAAAACACAAGGTAACCATAGCTTCAACCATTCAAGAAGCCTTTCTCCTCCTTAAAAGGGCCTAAAGCTCAATACAGATCACAAAGTACAATTCCAACACGTTCCCCACAAGCAAAAGTTCAGGAATTTAGTACCTGCAATTTGCTATGTTTAACTTCTAGTCTTCATTTATGGGGGGTTGCAAAATTCTCGCAATAACCTCAAGCGACAAAGATACAAGCAGGGGGACTGTATGGAGAAGAGAACTAATACCCTTTGTGAAAAGAGAAGGGAAAAAAACATTGAGGGGACAACAATGTTTTTAAAGTATTTGTGACATTCTGAGTTTCTCAAGGTAAAGATGCTCAAGATGAATTGTTTTTTAATTCAGGTCATAAAGTTTTCCCATTTCCTCTGTCAAATTGTGAACTATACACTAGATGTTTTATCTGGACAAAGATATAATCAGTTTATTTTGTCCAAATGAAAACAAGTTAGAAAAAGCTGACTAAATATACTGTATAAATTTAGTAAAAAATGCAGAAATTCCTATTATCACCACACTAAAGAAAATGTAGCTCAGACTTTACAACAGAAGAAATTACTACAAAACTCCATAAAATTACTCTCTGGATCTCTCATAATAAACAAGAACATCAAAGAAAACTCAACTTTACTTCCATACATAGATATTTGTTATTTAGCTGCTTCACACCATGCTTGCAGCTGGAAAAAAACCTACAGATTTTTCTTTGCCCAATACCAAAAAGAGCTCAATTATTGCAGTTGCTGAAATCTAAAGTCTAAAATTCCACAGATAATAATCAAGGAAATTTAAGTACTCCAGGCTCTTTGAAAACTGGTTACAGGACTCTACCATTCCAAAAGAGAAGATAAGGCATTACTGACAAGACACACACCCCTGCCACACATACACATTTCAGGAGATTACTGTGGCACATGAACTTTACTGGAAAGTTTAGGAAAGTGGAAGTACAAGTTCATGCCTGACTAAATGTGAAACCTTCTCCTCAGCACACCATTAACTGTGACATCAATATATGGAGCAAATTAGCTACCAACACAAAGCAAGAAGTAACACAGGCCAGTGTCACTCCTGCCATGACAGCTACTGTTCCTCCACTACCAGACTATAGTATTCTATGTCTTTTTTGCAAGAATATTAACTTTTTGTGATCTAGATGTATAACTGAGTCCCTCATGAAATCACTTGCCACCATCCTAACACCACATGTAACTCCATTTTTAAGACAACTAAGAACCATCACATCAGATAGAAATCTCACACAAAGTTACTACACCTTTCCTGTTCCACCTACAGAAGTCTCAAACTTCCCATTATAACTTTTCCCTCACAGCGTTGGAATAGGTTCCTGTATCTTTTCCTTTGTTTTTTTTTACCCCTCGGGATAGAACTGACCCCTTGTCCAAAAGGGGGCAACAGGTTGTGTTTCACATGTATTAAATATCCAGTTTTACTAGTCAGAGTAGCCTCCAGCTATGTCTGTTATTGGGGGGCAGAGAGAGAGAGATAGGAAAAAAATCCCTATCACTGGTAAAGGAAACAGTCTCTTTCTTTCCACATATCTCATCTGGCAGAAAGGAGTGGAAGAAATAGTAAAATATTCTGCTAATACAGAGCTTTCTTTATTATTCTCATTGCAGCATACTCTTTCTGATGCTCAGGCAGGCAGAGGAGGAGGGCCTGCTGCAAATCTTGGCTCCTTCACAAATTCAGCTAGGAGCTGAGAAAAGAACTCACCCTCTACCTTGCGATGAAAAGCAGACTCCAAGAATCTCTTTAATTATAATTATTGTGGGAGTGTGGTCAGAAAGATAATAAATAGGATTGCCATATCAAAGGTGTACAAAAGAGGGGGAAGTGGGAGGAAAACAGGAGTCAGACTGCTGTAACAGAAGTAAAAAATTCTCAGGGTATGGAAGAGAGGAGGGCAGGGAAGCTGAGATCACAGCCACAAATTTATTTTCAACCAGAAAGAAAACAAAATATTTGGCTACAAATTCCTTTCAATACACCTAGGATGCAAACATACAAATAAACAATTCCCCAACTAAACTGTAAACCCAGTTTCCCAGAACTGCATTTTTCTAATAAAATATTTTGTCTTTGGCCGGCTGCCTTGCTGGATTACACAGGGTGCTTATTTACACTGCAGTTACTTGTTAATGACATAATCAGAACAAACTGAGGAAAACTTCACATCTAATGAAAGACAAACACTTCCAAGTTTTCCTATGAGGATTTCTGTGCATAACTCTGAACCGGAATTTGAGAGGTCTGGGTTCAATTCCTGGTCCCAGACACATGCTTCCTGTAAGACCCCACATGCATGTGCATGCCCACACCAAGTATTTCTATTTGCTTATACAAAAGAGTTTTCTTGAGGAGAACTGAACATTTCTTTTACCTGTGAATGCACACAAAAGACTATTTGCACTAAATGCATTATGTAGTATGATTACTGAGATTAAGATTCAAGTTTTTAGCACGCTCATCCTCGGACCCTGATTTACAAGGAACCCATATTTTGACAGAATACACTGCGTTCCTTTAATTATATCATAAGATACATGAATTTGTATCTTACACACCCCACTGTACAAATTCACATGTGGAAAGTGCTGATGTATGTTAGCTAAGATTTACACAGTAAAGGACAAACAAGTTACTTTGGTTTCACACTTCTGGGAGAAAAAAAAAAGGCAAACCATCAAACTAATTTGAGCTGTCAAATTACTCACTACTTCCATGCAGGTTCAGTGAATTTGTAATAAAGGCAAATACAAATACAACATGTTTAGTCCAATCCAAAACATGTTTCACATATCTGAGCCATAACCTAGCAGGACTTGGGAAATATAGCCATGAATCTGAGGTTCGCAATGCCAGAAAACTACTGAATACATTCAGAAATCTACAATGTTAGCAGAAAATCAGTGGAATCTTGTAGATACCAAGTGATGAGGGAAACACAAGAAAACAGTAAGCCAGTGGTCACTGACATGAGTAAGAATTGTTTTAACAAATCACCATTCTATTACCACGGGTTTCTCCCACCGTAGGCTTTGCAGAAAATAAAAGAATGGAAGAAATAGATTCAAAATGCAGACGTCCTCAACATCGTTTTCCACAAGCCAAAATTGCAGAACAACAGATGTGTCGGAAAATTACATTATTTCTGTGATATTTTATTAACTCAAAGTTGAGCATATTGCCATATTGACTCACAATTAACCTAGTTTGGATGCTGTTGCTTTTCTCAAACAACCTAAAAAAACCAGCCTTACTTAGCAAATAGAGAGTTGTTTTAAGAAAAGCTGCTGAAACAGACATCCCGTTCAAAACACTAATTCCAACAACCTGTATTTGCATCCTATTACTACATAATTAGTTCATATAGAATACTGAATATTCATATACTAATGCTGTCTTCTTGTAAAATTGTTTTATGGTTGAAATTCAATATTTCACAACTTAAAGGGCACAAAACTACAATCTCTTTTCAAACCAATTTCTCTTTAGAGATAGTACGAGAAAACTGAAGTTCATACAAAGCACAAAACATACTATTACACAACCTGGACAAAGAAGAATTGACTTCTGGGGATTTAAGACAATCTAATCAAAGGGGAGTTTAAACTATTATTCTGTTTAGATATTACATAGACAATTACAGGCCATGAAATAAGCTGCTATGATCTTCTGCAGAATGAAAGAACCAATGTTGCCTTGCATTACAATATATGAAAAAGTTAATTGGTAATAAAACTCAGAGCATTTTAAAAATGAACTGCCACATAAAATTACTGTAGTGCATGAAAGCCTCAATCAGAACTTGTCTGTGCTGTGTGTAGAATCAGTCTCTGCCTCTCATATGAATAGATGTAATCTCAGCAACCAGACACAATAAATACAAGATGAAGGGAATGGCAAGCATAGCAGCAACACAGAAATAATTCCAGAGGCTAGGAATCACAACATGAAAATTATTTCATTATTTCCACTCGTTAATTATTCATGCAGCAGAGATACAGGAAATGGCAGGAGAAAGCTAATGAAAGAGCAAGCAATTGAGAAACACTGATGAAGAGGTTTAGAAGGGTATAGAAGAAAAGTTATGAAAAACAGTGGATAAGAAAAGAAAGGGGTTTAAGGGTAAGGTTTCACATTCAAAAGTAGGGCCAACGTAAGGCATTCCTTCTGCTTCTCCACTGCTCATTATTCCTGGTCTAGCATTGTGGTGTACTGCTTCCTACTTACTAACAGTCACAATCATTTATGAAACTGTACCATGAGTCATCCAAGGCTGAAAAATAACCTGATTAAAAAAAAAAAAAAGGAAAAAAAAGACGTTGACACAACTAAAAGGAAAACGCAGGAGTAGAAATGAGCAGCTGCAACGGAAAAATAGGTCATGCCAACATTTCTCCCAGCAAAAAGGTGCAACCATGGAATTAAAGACCAATGTCTATGTTCAGACCATATAAATACACCTCTCAACTCTGCCTTGTAACTTGTCATGCTACATGCAGAGTAAAACATGTTTGGAGCACATCAGGTAACAAATAGTGAAAAGTTACACAGCAAAAGGTGGCCAAAACACTTGATTAATGTTGGAGAACACATTTTTCAGAAGAAGTGTACACCTTTCACTGAAGAATCCACCGATGCAGGACATTTCCAGTTGCTCTTAGCAACTTTTTTCTCCACTTCATCCTCCAAGTCAAATCTAGGATTCCATGTGTACGATCTACAGTCTATTGCTCAGGTGTATAACATATAAGAAGTCACAAAGTATGACACTATATTGCTTAAATGCATGAAATGGAGAAGGAATGAAGAAGGGTTATGAACTGGCTTATCAAACAAGAGGAGCAGTACATGGCACACAGTAATACTTGGCGCTTCAGCTGGAGACAGTGTCTACCTTTCTGAGACTCAAACGGAGTCTTCTCTTATGTGCTCCATTTCCTCTTCATGCAATTTCATCAACAGGAGACATCTTCACCATCATCAATTTCAATCATTTAAGGACAAAACAAGAACTTTACTTCTTTTCAGACATTGCTATTAGATACTACTGATGTCATTTTTGGAGGAACTGAAGAAACTGCAGAACCAGTTACAAAGCAGAGGGAGAGAAATTAGTCAAAAATAGCAGGTTAGGCCAAAGTTTTCTTATTCATTTATGATATGTTTATGTCAACTCAGCTTGGAGGGTGGGGGGAGTGCAACACAGGACAATTTAAAAGTGTTTGCAGCCATATTTGTGAAGTGGTTTTCATTATAAACCCTTATTCGTAAAAAATACAGATTAAAAATTTTCACACTAAGTACACTTTTAGAAATTCTTTTTTACTACTATTACCACAACACAAGTTAAAAACTAGATGAGGTAATAAATCAAAATTTGTTCTCTGAAAGCTCAGCTTTACTTTGAAAAACATAATTTTGTAACGTTTGGAATGAACACCCTAAGTGTACGATTCAAGGTACTACTTAACATCCACTTGATCTCACAGTGAACCTAAATTCAATCTCATTTGTATGAAATGTCCTGGTCATTTCACCAGTTACCCATTTCAAGTGCCCTTAAAAAACAGCTTTTACCACTAGCATTTAAAATTGTTTCACATTCAAAGAAAATTATTAACTCCAACAATTGTATAAACCCATACAATAGCAGCTTTTCACTTGACTGGACTTGAACAATAAACATCACAAGTAACCTTCAGGTAAGAGACGTCGCTTTCATTATTTCTGTTGTAAAGACTTTGAAATTAACAAAAATAAGACTACAGGGAAATAATTAATACATAAAACTACCAAGAAAAAGGAATAAGCTCTTATCTGCATTTACTGGGGATCGTGAAAGATATAAATCACCACAAGAAAGATTTAATTCAGTATTAAAAAAGAACTCTCATGACAAGAGCAGTTAAGCACTATTAAGAAAAACTGACTAGTGAGATTGCATAATTTCTATTATTTGAGGGTTTTATGGATTTCAAAAGCCTAGTGGTACCATCTTTTTCTTTAAATCAGTTCTGACAAACTTCACTAAGCATATTTTATTCAAAGAGGTGGCAGGAAGCTATCCAGTTTGCTGCTTGTGTTAGTTTTCTGCTGTTAGAGTGAACTGAATCAGCAAACACCTGACAAGCATCAGAGATGGCATAGAGGAAGTAGTAACAACATGTGCCCAATGACAGGACTTTTAACCTTCAGCAATAATGAGTTATGTCAATTCACCTCATCTCATAAGACTATATCTTAAAAAACAGATTAAGCAAACAGATTAGACAAACATCTGATAATAACACTGTAAGTACAATTTATCCTTCCTGGGGCTGAGAGGAGTAGACCAGAATTCTCGAGGTCATTCGCTGCACCACTTTACTTAAGTTTTAAAAGGCAACATAGAGCCCATTTTGAATCCATTTAGTGAAACTTTAACAAAACCAAAATTTCACTTAATATATACAGAGATAGATATTTGCCCACTTAGCACTGCCAAAATCAGATATGTCTAATGTAGCATGCATTTACCTCACACGTGTTTCCTATGTAAAATACCGCCTTGCTGAAAGGATAAGCCTAAAACATTTTATGACTCCATCATTTCAGTTTTAATCTCTTAAGTGGGAATTCAATTTTCAAGACCTTACATTTTTTAAGAAAACCTGCTAAATGCGTATTAGCTGTAAAATGTTGGCTGTACATACCAGCTTCTTGAGTACACATCTCCAGTTTTACAACTATTGCCCAAAGTTGGCTGGAGCAGAAGACTGAAAATGACAGACTAGTAGGGGTTCAGACCTCTCTGAACAGCAAGGGAACTGGAATACTCTGAGTCTTACAGAAGACTTGCAAGGAGTTACACAGAATCATTAATGTCACCTCACCGGTGATGCTTTAGTCCATCATTTACACCAGCCTGTAATTGGAGGTCTGGTAGACATTCACATCATATTTCCTTCAGGGAAAGGAAAAAAAACACTTAAAGCCAGCAAAACATAGCTGTATTCTAATAAGAAGTCAAATAATAACAAAGGCTTCCTCACTTAAATATCCTAATTCCTTTTTGTTAATGCATGAACCTAGTTCTTTGGTTTATACAAGCAAAACACTACTTGGTCAAGCACACATATAGTTTCCCTTTTTTACAAGTTATTAAAGCACCTTTTCCTGTAACTCACTAATATACCTGCAGCATATTGGTCGGAAAACAAGGAATCCATTGAGAAGCTTGAAAGTTGGGGAAAAAAAAAAAAACCCCTAATTCAAATGTCAATACCATATTTAATTTGATAAGCTTGTATACACTTCATGCGTCACCTGCTCTGGAGACCATATAGGAAGGATACAACGTATCACCTTGCCCATTTTGACTATTCCTTTTCAGAAAACCATGAATGCTTCAAAGAAGAGAGACTCTTCTCTTATTTGCACAGAACAAAACGTGCTGCATTAGGCTGGACTTTCAAGACAATTTATAAATATGGGAAATTCACCATCACCAACTATAACTCAGAACACGCACTACAAATGGAGAAGATCCCAACCGAGTTGCTACATGGAAAATTAATCTGTCATAAAAGCAAAGTTTTTGTCAATTATTACATTTATATTCGGGGAAGAAAGCATTGTCAACATACGTCCATCTTTGTTTGCCCGCTAATAATTATTCCCATATGCATTCCTGGTCATTAACACAGTATTTTGTTGATTCTTCCTGTCCAAAAATATATGTGCCTAATACTCACACACACACAGAGCTTCACTGCTACCAAACCAGGGACAAAGCCAAGAGTGACTGACAGGTCTATAATTTCTACATATGCATACATGAAGAAGAGCAAGTCATGAAAAAAAAGCAGAATAATGTAATAAGATACACCAAAAATGCACGGAAAAAAATTATCATTACACGTGAAAAGAGCAAAGACAGCATCTTCTGTGAAGACAACATACTTCAGAACACTTAAGGAGACCTTTCAACCTCGATATAGGAAATCCTTAGAAGCCAAAATGGGCTGACTCCCCACCAAAACATGCTTTCCACCATAATTTTCTCCAGAGTCTTCCGCTAGAATATAATTTTATCACTGGGTGCTGGGAAACCATACTAACGCACATTCAGAATTTAGGGCAGTGTTCACAAGAAAAACCTGCCTTTTGTCCTGATAGTTATAATGACCCTTTTCGTAGTATTTCCAACACGATCAGATGAAACTAGATACAGTGCAGTTCATATTGTGACTGATGTAACGTGGGCAGGGAACAATACCATGGAAAAGAAAAAGCCAAGGATCTGTGTCTCCTTCTAGACGGATTGCCAAGTCTCAGTAGTTGGAGGGAGAAAAAGCACAGCATCCCAAATAAAACACTGCAGTGCATGTTCACCATTTCAGCAAAGTCGCTGCAGCTTTAGGCAATCTCGTAGGAAATTTGGACCCCTCAAAGAAAGCCCAAGCTAAAAAAAAACAAAAAAAAAAGACAGAAAACAGCCCTAGCTTAAAAATTGTAGAAGAAACAAATAATCCACTGGTTGTGGAAAGAAAGCCCAAGGAGCTCACCAATCGCATCGCAACCAATACTACAGAGATAAGCTCGGCAATAACCAGCCATAAATCTATTAAATGCTGTATCTTCTCGCCGCCGCCGCCGCCGGTGTTCGGGCGCAGGCGGGCAAGGGCTGCGGGCCCGGTGGTGGTGCCTACCTGCGAGAGCTGCCGGGGGTTGGGGCAGCCGAAGAGCGCGGAGCTGGAGCTGAAGCTGATGGCCCCTCTGCGGCTGAGGACGTGCTGCGGCACCGGCCTGTCCAGCGGCAGCACGGGCAGCTGGTAACATACTTCCATTGACGAAGCCTCGGTGCGCCGGCCCGCCGCGGGGCAGCGGCCTCGCCCGCCGCACCTGCCCGCGCAGGGCTCCCCGCAGCGGGGAAGGGCCGGCGGCGAAGCCCCGCGGGGGCCCGGCGCCTCCTCGCCGCCCC